>NC_052635.1:16955164-17258194 GCF_016161935.1 Mauremys reevesii | reverse complement strand
CTTAAACCAAAACCCATCAGAGGAAAAAGCTTGCAGAGAGCAGTGAAGAGCGTTGGAAGACACACCTAGACCCCTCCTGACAAGGGTGACAAGATTAAGACATCTCCATTAGCATACAGAAAGAAGAACAGAGACAACTCCCCTAGCCTCATCTGCATGAAAGATGGGACAGGGAGACATCTCAATTTGCATACAGAATGGAGAACAGAGAACTGCACTGAACTCTGGGACCAGAAAAAGCAGGGAAGCACTGCATCATGGGAATCTCTGCTCCAGATGCTAATGAACCTATGCCTGCACACGGCCAGCTCAGCACTTATCAGATCAATTCTAGTAATGAATCCTTGATTGATATCCAAAATACTAAAGCAGCCTAGTTGCATTGTGAGCTCCCTGGAAGAAAACACCACCCATAGCCAAGAGTGATCAGCTCCTATTGTCTAGCCTAAAGAAAACCCTTGTCATCAGTTTACCCATAAACAAATCTAGTGTTCTCCCTTGAACCATTGTATTTTCCTCTACAAAAATCCCTACTCACCGTCTAGTCAGGGTTCTGATGCTTAGATCCAAACTATGCATCAGTTCTACTGGGACTCCATATTCTCCTAACTGATTGTGCTGGGGACTCTGCGTGTCTCATACCCTCAGGATCCTGAGCTACCACCATCACCTAGGAACCCCGACCAGTTCAAGCTTCAGGGATTGGTAAGATCCTCTTCTCTTTCTCTCTCTTTCTCTCTCTCTCTCTGTTTTCCTTTCTACCTTAGGTATTAACCTAACATAATGTATGTTATGTTGGTTTAGCCTCCTTATGTAGTTATCACTATTATTCAATAAATAACTTTTATGGTTAAGTTGGTTGCTGAACTTTACTCTTTTGTGTTTTTAGCTTCCCCCATTCACTCTACAGCCACACTTCTTTTACCTAAACTAAAGATCCCTGCAGTGCCCAAAATACTGTGGGGTTTGCTCATCAAGTAGGTTATTGCTAGTACAATTGTGATGTGAGAGTGGGGATAGGGACGTGCTGAATCTGGGACATATAAGGGTAACAGCTTGAAAGTGCTGCTTGACCCAGTCATAGAATCATAGAATCTCAGGGTTGGAAGGGACCTCAGGAGGTCATCTAGTCCAACCCCCTGCTCAAAGCAGGACCAATTCCCAACTAAATCATCCCAGCCAAGGCTTTGTCAAGCCTGACTTTAAAAACCTCTAAGGAAGGAGATTCCACCACCTCCCTAGGTAACCCATTCCAGTGCTATATGATGCAAATGAAATGAATGCTAATATAAACAAGAAAAGTAGAAGCAGTGGAGTGTAGATAGGCCTGGCCTGACATGAATAATTGAATATGGGGAAGGCCTCATTTCTTGGGAGACAGGATTAGGGAGGTAAATGGATCATTTGTGTTAAGATAAGAAAATGAGTCAGTTAGCTAAGAGACAGATTGTCTGTCTGAGCTAGCTAAGAGAAGAGAGGGAATGCCCAGGGAACCATTTACTAAGAACAAGATAAAAATGGACAAGATAAGTCAGGAATATAAAGATGAAGTAAAGAGCAGTGCATGCTGTACATGGTTCCTACAGAGAAACCGAGCCAATCCAAAAATGTGTGATGTAATGTCTAGTAAATGCAATGAGATGTGTAAATGTATATAAAAGGGAGAGAGTTTCTGTGTAAATATGGATCTGTGATGTATCCTGCATCCATGCCCTGCATTTGAGTCTGATCAACCCAGCATATCATTGCTATATCCAAATAAAGATACCTGAGTGACAAAGGCTGGAGTTGAACTGAGCTCTTGGAAGGAGCCCAGGGGCATATAAGGAGAGGCAGCTTGAAAGTGTTGTGTATTTGGTTGTCATGGGTTTTGTTACTATGGCAACTGAGTTAGACTATTAAGGGATAGCTCAGCCGCAGGGGCGGCTCTAGGCACCAGCAAAACAAGCTGGTGCCTAGGGCGGCAAAATCTAGGGGGCGTCCCCTGCGGCCGGGGGGGGTGGCAGGCTGGGCCGGCGGACCTGCCGCAGTCATGCCTGCGGGAGGTCCACCGGAGCCCCGGGACGACTGGACCTCCCGCAGGCATGGCTGGGGCAGCTCAACCGGAGCCGCCTGACCTGCGAACCGTCCGCAGCCGCGGGAGGTCCAGCCGAGCCACGCGGGACCAGCGGTCCCTCTGCAGTCATGCCCGCGGGAGGTCCGCTGCTCCCGCGGCTCTGGGGCGCCTCCCGCGCATGACTGCTTGGGGCGGCCAAAAACGTAGAGCCGCCCCTGCTCAGCCGGTTTCAACCGGCTGAGTGAGCTCTCTGTGTCTGTAAATAAAATGGAGGTTTTGGTTAGCTGTCTGCTCTCTGGCCTCAAGTGATTGCTTCCTACACCGGCTGCCCCAAGGATATAGCACTGGCGACGAGGGTGGGATGCTGGTGCTGCTCCAGTAACAGAAGGAAGTAGAAGTCAAGGTAAAGACCAAACAAAGAAAAAAAAGCTGCTTGTTTGCACTGACTGTGAAAGTGAAACTAAAAACCATGGCTACTCTGACCAGGCCCCTGGAGCCTTTTGATGAGAATACAGAGCAGTGGCATGTGTATACTGAGCGTTTTGAGCTTTTTGGTATTGCAAATGACATTACAGAAGCGAAGAAGGTGCCAATATTCTTAACTGTTGTAGGGGCTAAAACCTACTCTCTGCTACGCAGCTTACTACACCCTGTTAAGCCTGAGACTAAATCTTACAGTGACATTGTGGAAATCCTGGGGTCTCATTTCTCCCCAAAACCACTGGTAATTGCTGAAAGATATAGGTTCCACAAAAGAGACCAAAAGGAAGATGAAACAGTTGTACAATTTGTAGCCATTTTTAAAAAGCTAGCAGAACACTGTGAATTTAAAGAGATGTTAAATGATGCCCTGCGTGACAGGTTAGCGTGTGGCCTCTGCAGTGAAGCTATACGGAAGCGCCTACTGACAGAGGCTCAGCTTACATTACAGAAGACTGTTGATATTGCTGTCTCCATGGAACTGGCTACAAGGGAGGCACAATACATCGGTGCACCACCTAGGGTGCAAAAAGTGTCACAAGAACTGACCCACAAACGGTGCAGAGTCAAGAATGTTACCGCTGTGGTAAGCTGGGTCACCAGGCATCAGAATGCTGGTGTAAGGACCTGGTGTGTCGACACTGTGGAAAAAAGGGACACATTGAGTGTGCCTGTAAACAAAAGAAAAAGAAGCCTGTGGTCTGGCCGACAAAAAGAGGAACCTTGCATACCCTAGAGCAGACCCAGGATGATCAAGGTGACACCGCCTCACAAGAGGAAGTGCCACTGCATGTTTTGTCTTTGGCAGCGGGCTCACATGAATACTGGGTAACCCCCTTATTGGAGGGCAAACCTATACGCATGGAACTAGACACCGGTGCAGCTGTCTCGCTGGTTCCTGAGACTGTGTATAAGGAAAAGCTACAGCATCTTCCGCTTAAGGCAACAAAAACTGTTCTGAAGACGTATACAGGTGAAGCTGTGCCCATGTTGGGCACTATTGATGTTAAGGTGGAGCTCAATGGACAGGCGGCTAAATTGCCACTGTTTGTGGTGAGAGGTGACTACCCAGCCTTAATGGGTAGGTCTTGGCTTGGGAAGATTCAGCTGAACTGGGCAGAAGTGCACCGGATGACTAAAGAAGAAACCAGTCTAACCCCTATACTAAGGAAACATGCTGCTGTTTTTGGAGATGATTTGGGAAGTATGAAGGGAATCACTGTGACATTGAACATTAAACCTGGCAGTCCACCAAAATATCTGAAAGCCCGAACTGTGCCATATGCCATCAGGCCAAAAGTTGAAGCAGACCTGGAGCGCCTGGTCACCAATGGAGTCCTAATACCAGTTACCCATAGCTCATGGGCCACTCCTATCGTTCCAATAGTGAAGAAAGATGGCTCTCTCCGGATTTGCGGTGATTTTAAAGTCACTGTCAACCCAGTGTTGTGTGCAGAGCAATACCCGCTTCCCCGCATCGATGACCTCTTCGCAGGCCTGGCTGGGGGACAAAAGTTCAGTAAGATTGATCTGAGTCAAGCATATTTACAGATGCACGTCGATGAAAAGTCCCAAGAGCTGTTGACTATTGTGACTCATAAGGGGCTTTATCGATACTGTCGCCTACCCTTCGGAATCACATCGGCTCCCGCCCTGTTCCAGAGGGCTATGGACCAGATCTTGTGTGGCTTGTCAGGAGTTCAGTGCTATCTGGATGATATCCTGGTCACTGGAAGAAATGAAGAGGATCACTTAAAGAATTTAGAGGCTACCCTACAAAGACTGGAAGAGTATGGCCTATGAGTTCGCAAAGACAAGTGTGAATTCTTCAAGCCCTCTGTTGAATATTTGGGACACATCATCGATTCTGCAGGTCTTCATAAGGCCCCTGCAAAAGTTAAAGCTATTGTGGAGGCTCCCCCACCTCGAAATGTAAGCCAGCTGCGCTCATTTCTAGGACTACTGAACTATTATGGAAAGTTCATCTCACAGTTAGCCACACTGCTAAAACCACTTCATGAGCTCCTTGGGCAGAACAAGGCCTGGAAGTGGACTGAAGCCTGTGATGTTGCATTTAACAAAGCTAAGGATGCATTGCTAAATTCTGAAGTTCTAACGCACTTTGATCCATCCTTACCCCTGCAATTGGCCTGCGATGCTTCCCCTTATGGAGTGGGAGTGGTCGTGTCACACATTATGCCTTCGGGAGAAGAAAGACCTATTGCTTTTGCTTCACGCACTCTAAGCAAAGCAGAAACTAACTACGCCCAAATTGAACGTGAGGCATTAGGAATTGTTTTTGGAATTAGGAAGTTTCATCAGTACCTGTTTGGGCGAAAGTTTACTCTTCTTACAGACCATCGACCTCTGACATCAATTTTTGGACCCTACACAGGCATTCCCCCATTAGCTGCTAGTCGTATGCAACGTTGGGCATTGATACTTTCTGCACACACATATGAAATCAAATATCGGAAATCCACTTTGCACGGCAATGCAGATGGCCTCTCAAGGTTGCCTTTACTGGTCAAACATCAAGATAGTGCCCAAAAGGAAATCTTCTACTTTGAACAGGTAGAGAATACACCCATCACTGCTACTCAGATAAAGAAGGCAACCCGCGTTGACCCAGTATTATCCCAAGTTATGGACCTGGTGATGCATGGAAAATCTCGACAAACCTCTCCGGTCTCACCCGACCTTGTTCCCTACATGTCCAGGCGGACGGAGTTATCGGTCCAATCTGGTTGTTTGTTGTGGGGGAGGCGTGTCATTATTCCACCACCCCTGAGATCACAGATGTTAGAACAGCTACATTCCGGTCACTGTGGAATAGTGCGCATGAAGGAAATTGCACGAAGCTATTTTTGGTGGCCTAGATTGGACAGTGCTATTGAAGAGAAGGCAAAAGCTTGTATGTCATGTCAGGGTGTAAGAAATGCACCCCAGTTGGCACCCCTACACCCATGGGACTGGCCTGAAAACCTGTGGCAACGTATTCACGTTGACTTTGCTGGCCCCCTTGAAGGAAGCATGTTCTTGGTGGCAGTAGATGCCCATTCTAAATGGCCAGAAGTCTCTATAATGCAGTCCACTACTGCAGAGAGTACTATTCAAAAACTACGAGGACTCTTTAGTCGTTTTGGTCTGCCAGAACAACTTGTGAGCGACAACGGACCGCAGTTCGTCTCTCAGGAGTTTCAAAATTTTATGAAGGCAAATGGGATACACCACATCACGTCAGCACCATATCATCCGTCCACCAACGGATTAGCTGAAAGATTTGTGCAGACAATGAAAAACGCTTTGAAATCAGCAAAGGGACAACACTCCATTCAAAAGCGTCTGGATACCTTCTTACTTTCCTATAGAAACACACCTCATGCTACGACCCAGGCTTCCCCAGCCTTTCTAATGATGGGACGACAGCTGCGCACTTGCTTTGATCTGCAAAAGACCGAACCTTTAGCCCAGGACAGCCAGTTTTGGCTCGGAATTATACTTCCAGAGCTAAATGGGTCCCGGCCACAGTCATCACTCAAACAGGACCTGTTTCCTATACAGTCTGGACTGTAGAGAATCTTACCTGGTGGCGACATGTAGATCAGCTGTTGCCAGGTCATGCCAGTCTTCAGGACCCATCTGCAGTTGAGGGGTCTGACTTCACCCCTCCTGGTGAGACACCGAATCATGAGTCACCTGTTCCTGACTGTTCTCCTCCATTACCGCCGGCAGCTGAGATACCCCTTTGCCCAGCACGAGCTGATACCACCTCCTCACCTATTCATGCTGCGGACCCTGAGCCCCTAGTACTTTCAGGTGCAACAACACCAGAAGTTCGCCGTAATCCACCTAGAGACAGAAGGCCTCCTCATCGGCTGGATCTTTAGTTAGGGCGAACCCACGGTTATGGGGCAAAATAATCCCCAGGGTTTAGCCGGGAATGGAGGCAGTCTACCCTCCTTCTCTAGTTTAGTGTGTGTTTTATTTTGGGGATGTTCTTATTAGGGGGGAGGAATATGTTGTGTATTTGGTTGTCATGGGTTTTGTTACTATGGCAACTGAGTTAGACTATTAAGGGATAGCTCAGCCGATTTCAACCGGCTGAGTGAGCTCTCTGTGTCTGTAAATAAAATGGAGGTTTTGGTTAGCTGTCTGCTCTCTGGCCTCAAGTGATTGCTTCCTACACCAGCTACCCCAAGGATATAACAGAAAGTAATGCTTCCTCCAGCCCAGTGAGTCCAAAGACATATAAGGGGTCAGTTTGACAGTGCTGATTGACCCGATCTGTTCAGACTTGCTCTGTTAATGTACGTGTGTGTGTTCATCCGGTTCTGGGGCTGGAGGAACCCAGCCCTAGGGAACCTAGGTCCTGCAGGATAGCTCCATTGGGAGGGGCCTTGCAGAAGGGAGAAGTAGAGCTCCATATAAAAACACAAGTGACACAAGCAGTACATCGACAGAATTACAGAACACCCCAGCCCCCCTCCCAGAAGAGTAACCTGAATAAATAAGCATATCCCAAAGTAATGGGCAAATCTAGCAACACCTTCTTGGCAACAAGGGCACACAATTCTCGTCCACTGTAATCCCCAGGTCCTTTTTGGCAGAACTGCCGCTTAGCCAGTCGGTCCCCAGCCTGTAGTAGTGCATGGGATTCTTCTGTCTTAAGTGCAGGACTCTGCACTTGTCCTTGTTGAACCTCATCAGATTTCTTTGGGCTCAATCCTCCAATTTGTCTAGGTCACTTTGGACCCTATCCCTACTCTCCAGCATATCTACCTCTCCCCCCAGCTTAATGTCATCCACGAACTTGCTGAGGGTGCAATCCATCCCATCATACAGATCATTAATGAAGATGTTGAACAAAACTGTCCCCAGGACCAACCCCTTAATACCAGCTGCCAACTAGACATCGAGCCATTGATCACTACCTGTTGAGCCCGACAATCTAGCCGGCTTTCTATCCACCTTATAGTCCATTCATCCAATCCATACTACTTTAACTTGCTGGCAAGAATACTATGGGAGACCATCTAAAGGCCAAGCTGGTCTCACTCTCCACCTCAGGGTGGAGCTGTGCTCATCCTCCATCAGTTTTGCGTTGCAGAAACACAACTCAAGACGGCAAAGTTAGTGACACTTTAGAACACACAGGAGACAAGAAGATAGGAGCTAACTCCCTCTAATCACCCACAGAGATCCTACCTTCTTCTGGGGAGGACACATTACACCCTAATGTAATGGGGTACTAACTTCCCCATCCTGCAAGCAGTTATGTTCCGCTGTCCCCAGCACACATAGGTAGCCAAAAATCTTTTCTTGGTAACCCTGTCCCACTTAACACACGAGGGACCTGTCTCCAGTCAGGAGGACTAGACTTAAAGCTCTAGGTGGACACTTATCTCGGAGATGCCAGCAACTGCTCTGCTCCCAGCTGGACCACTGTTTCCTGGAGCCATCTATCCCAAACAGGGTGGACTTACCTAGTCTCTATTTTTCAAATCTCGTCTCAGATCTTCCTATGGCAGAACACAAACCACAAAGGGGGAAGTTATGGCCAGAGACTGCAATGGCAGGAGCTCATGCATGTTTCTCTGAAGGGATCTCTCTGATACCCTCATCCACGGCACTCCCCCATCCAGTCAGCTGGATGTACCCATACTGTGAAAAACAGCACCTGAAACAGTCACTGCTCAAAGGAAACTATTACCCCTCTCCCTTCTTTTTATCCCCAGAGCAGGTTGTCCCTGGCTAAGAGGCTCATGTTGTCAGAAGGAAGCCAAGATCAAGTACAGAGAAGGAGAAAATGGTGACCAGTGACTCCAACCCACCAACGTGTAAGAGGAGCCAAAAGAGGACTGAGCATCTCTGATTACAGGCAGGTCACTCTCCTGGGAACCAATCTTCCTCCAGGGAAGATGCATACCCTGTTTAACTGTTGGACCTGAAAAGTTTGATAGTCATAATAATATGAAAACAATCCTGTTCTTCAGGGTAAATGAACTGTACATATAGCACTGACATGACCAGCTTCAGTTATCTTCCCAGATTAAAAAGGTTTAACCTTGTCTTAGAGAAAAATACTTTATAGTTACACCATTTTTAGCCAAGCTTTTCAATTAATATCTTAAGCCCCACATTGGCTGCTATTTAAATATAGGATAATTGTTTGAAATGTATAAATATTAAAGAGCTTTGGTTATTGCTTGTATAACCCTTCTACCCCTCTGAGTTGGCAGCAACAAGGGCCGGGTTCAGTATCCAGGGGTTCCATTTCAATAACGCAATGCAAAACCGGCTTGAGCCCCCACCCAGTGACCTGGGACAATTACATCCCACACACCCCCGGACGCCTCTAGGAGGCAATACTTCACCTCTCGCAAGCATAGAGTCTGAGTGTAGCAAAATCCTTTTAATAAAGGAGGGAAACAACGTGGCATCATATTGGGGAAACACCACAAACAGGATTCATAACATAAACCATGAGCAAAAGACCCACCAAGCAAGGTTTGATAGTGTCCTTTTCCCCTTAGGGTCTTAAGTCCAATCACCCCAAAAGTCTCTGTCCCTGGTCAGTGCAGCCCCAGAGTTCAAAAGTTTATCTGCAGAGTTTTACCCCCCCAGCCTGGGTGGAAATGGAAGGGGGGGAGACACACAGGGTGTTAAGGGGCACCTTACGTGGGCCAGGGCCGACTGCCCCACCTGTCCGTGGAGTTCTGCTGCAGTCTTCACCACGATCGGCCCCACTCCACCAGCTGTGCCACTCCTCCAGCCAACCCGTGAGCCGCTCCAGCCGTCCCTGCAAACCGCTCCACTCCACTTGCTATTCCATGGGCCACTCCAAACCATCCCACAAACCACTCCACTCACTATTCTGTGGGCTGCTTCAACCGTCCCACAAACTGCTCCACTCTGCCAACTGCTTAACAATAGATCTTCAGGCTCCCCAACTAGTTAACACAGCACTCAGTGATCTCAGTTCAGTAAGTTTAGCTCTTTTAGTGATTTCAGCTTGTAGTAGGGGAAGCTCTAGTGCTGATACACCATTAGCCCAAAGTGAGTTCAGCTCAGCAGCCTCTAGATGGACTCCTAAAGGAATCAAAATTAGCTCTGCTCTTCAACAGTAAAAGGGAAAAGAAGGAAGTGCAATTGGTGTTCCAAGACCTCAAGAGAGACCCATACCATCAAGTACACACTAATTCCCAACCTCTCTCAATTCACTGGGTTTTGGAACCCATGTCCCTTGTCTAGCAAGTGCTACTTAGTTGATGGTGAGATCCTATCATAAAACAGGTTCATAGTCCCTCATTTACATAATCAGGGTAACGACACTTTATTCCTCCTGCCCCAATAACAGAGAAATTGGAGATCCCACAGCTGTCAAAGTGACCAGTTTAGGCTGCCGTGGGCTATGCTAGGTGGGGTGGGTGTGCCTATGCAAACGAGATCAGCTCCTGAAATTCTTTTCCACACTTGCCATAATTCACCACCAGATATCAGGGTAGAGCTCATCCTGACTCTGCTTACAGTTGAGAACAAGTTCAGTTTGAAAGGTAGTTTATAAGCAATTTATTAATAATTTGGAGCTTCCCTGAAAGTTTTTATTACCCCAGGCAAGGAATAGTCACCAGTAAAAACCAATGTCTTCATTTTAATGTCAAGTGTTACTTCACACATTATCATCTTAAGTCAGGAGGATTGGGGGTGACTGTTTATATATTTAGCACAGAGCACGTGATTTTATGTACTTATGTAGCATTTGTATGCTTGGACATAGGGATCAGGCTACTGAAATAGCAACGCAAATAGGGTGAGGCAGTGAAATTGTGGTACATTCCCTAAAGTCTCTATCACACACACACACCTACTAGTAAATAGAAGCCTCTCCAACACACAGGGGCGGCTCCAGGCACCAGCATGCCAAGCGCGTGTCTGGGGCGGCAAGCCACGGGGGGCGCTCTGCCGGTAGCCACGAGGGCAGCAGGCAGGTTGCCTTCGACAGCCTGCCTGCCGTGCTTAGGACGGCAAAATACCTAGAGCCGCCCCTGCCAACACATCATCAAGGATCTACGACCTATCCTGGAAAGCATGGAGCAGCGCTGCACATCCAGCCCGAGGGGCCGGTCCCTGGGGGGCTGTTAGGGGGCTACCCCGGGGAGAGGCCTGGGGGCTCCGGGCGCAGTGTGCAAAAAGCCCCAATAACCGGAACCGCCCCCTGACATCAGCGGCAGGGCAGGGACTGCGACTCCCGTGATGCACCGGGGCGAGGGAGGGAGGGCGAGCGGGGACTGTAACTCCCTTGATGCACTGGGGCGGGGAGGAGCTTGGCCTGCGACTCCCGTGATGCATCGGGCCCGGCATGGGGCCGCGCGTCATTCTGTTGCGCTTGCGCTCACACCTCTCCCTCGGACTCAGGGCAGCGCCTCCTACGGCAACTTCCGCTTCCGGCCTTACAGGGCCCTAGTCCTGGAAACGGAAAGTCTCGGGCCCCGCAATGGCCGATGGGAGATGGAGGCTGGGTGACACTAGATTTCCCATAGTGCCGCGGGGCCCGCAATGGCCAGTGGTATATGCAGGCCGGGGGAACACTATGCTTCCCACAATGCATCACTTCACTTCTCCCCTGCCCGTTCAGGTTTTCTGCCATGGGGCTGACGCCAATCCTTGGAGCGCTTGCTGTGACGTCATATCTGTGCGACAGAGACGGAAAGGAGTCCTCGCTCCTGCCCCTACGCCGGCCAGTGCCTGGATTCCTCCCCAGGGTCCGTGTGAGGGGGTGAGAGTGAGGTGCTACATACTGTGTGTGTGTGGGGGGCTGTGGGTAGATGGGGGGCAGGTGCCCTGGAGAGTGAGTGTGTGATGGGGGGCTGTATGCAGTGATGAGCTGCCAAATTTTTAACAACGGGTTCCCTCCTCCCTCCAAAATTTTAACAACGGGTTCCCTCCTTCCCCCCCCCTCCGGGGGGGGCGTGCCCCATCCAACCCCTCATGTTCCTTAACACACACACTCCGAGACCCCTGACCCATCCCCCCCTTCCCTGTCCCCTGACTGCCCCTTGCCGCCCCACCCAACACCTCCTCTCATTCTCAATGGCCCCCCAGAACCCCTACCCCATACAACTACCCCTTCTCTCTGTCCCTGAGTGCCCCCACCACCTCATCCAACCCTGCTCTTTCCTGACTGCTCCCCTGGACCCTTGCCCCCATTCAATCCCCCTGTTCCCTGCCCTATGACTGCCCTGACCCCCTATCCACCCCCCCACAACCCACCCCTCCCTGCCCCCTTACCACACTGCCTGGGGACCGGGTCCACTCTGCCAGGACCACGACCGGCGCCACGGGCCCGACTCCCCGGGCCGACTCGGCACCGGGCCTGACTCCCGGGCCGGCCCGACTCCCGGCCGGCCCGCACCGGGCCCGACTCCCGGGCCGGCCCGGCCCGGCGGGCCCGACTCCCGGGCGGCCCGGCCCGGGCCCGACTCGGGCGGCCTGGCCCGCCCGACTCGGGCCGGCCCGGCCCGACGACCGGGGCCCGACTCCCGGGCCGGCCCGGCCCGACGCACCGGGCCCGACTCGGGCCGGCCCGACGCCCGGTGCCGGGGCCCGGGGAGTCGGGCCCCGGTGCCGGTCGTGGTCCTGGCAGAGTGGACCCGGTCCCCAGGCAGTGTGGTAAGGGGGCAGGGAGGGGGTGGGTTGTGGGGGGGTGGATAGGGGTCAGGGCAGTCATAGGGCAGGGAACAGGGGATTGAATGGGGCAAGGGTCCCGGGAGCAGTCAGGAAAGAGCAGGGTTGGATGAGGTGGTGGGGGCACTCAGGGACAGAGAGAAGGGGTAGTTGTATGGGGTAGGGGTTCTGGGGGCCCATTGAGAATGAGAGGAGGGGTTGGGTGGGGCGGCAAGGGGCAGTCAGGGGACAGGGAAGGGGGATGGGTCAGGGGTCTCGGAGTGTGTGTGTTAAGGAACATGAGGGGTTGGATGGGGCACGACCCCCCCGGAGGGGGGGGAAGGAGGGAACCCGTTGTTAAAATTTTGGAGGGAGGAGGGAACCCGCTGTTAAAAATTTGGCAGCTCATCACTGCATACAGCCCCCCATCACACCCTCACTCTCCAGGGCACCTGCCCCCATCTACGCTCAGCCCCTGTATGTAGCACCTCACTCTCACCCCCTCACACGGACCCTGGGGAGGAATCCAGGCACTGGCCGGGGAAGGGGCAGGAGCGAGGACTCCTTTCCGTCTCTGTCGCACAGATATGACGTCACAGCAAGCGCTCCAAGGATTGGCGTCAGCCCCATGGCAGAAAACCTGAACGGGCAGGGGAGAAGTGAAGTGATGCATTGTGGGAAGCGTAGTGTTCCCCCGGCCTGCATATACCACTGGCCATTGCGGGCCCCGCGGCACTATGGGAAATCTAGTATCACCTAGCCTCCATCTCCCATAGGCCATTGCGGGGCGCTTGCTGTGACGTCATATCTGTGCGACAGAGACGGAAAGGAGTCCTCGCTCCTGCCCCTACGCCGGCCAGTGCCTGGATTCCTCCCCAGGGTCCGTGTGAGGGGGTGAGAGTGAGGTGCTACATACAGGGGGGGGGGCTGTGGGTAGATGGGGGGCAGGTGCCCTGGAGAGTGAGTGTGTGAGGGGGGGCTCTATGCAGTGATGAGCTGCCAAATTTTTAACAACGGGTTCCCTCCTTCCTCCAAAATTTTAACAACGGGTTCCCTCCTTCCCCCCCTCTCCGGGGGGGGGGGGTTGTGCCCCATCCAACCCCTCATGTTCCTTGATACACACACTCCGAGACCCCTGACCCATCCCCCCCTTCCCTGTCCCCTGACTGCCCCTTGCCGCCCCACCCAACCCCTCCTCTCATTCTCAATGGCCCCCCAGAACCCCTACCCCATACAACTACCCCTTCTCTCTGTCCCTGAGTGCCCCCACCACCTCATCCAACCCTGCTCTTTCCTGACTGCTCCCCGGGACCCTTGCCCCCAGTCAATCCCCCTGTTCCCTGCCCTATGACTGCCCTGACCCCTATCCACCCCCACAACCCACCCTCCCTGCCCCTTACCACACTGCCTGGGGACCGGGTCCACTCTGCCAGGACCACGACCGGCGCCCGGCCCGACTCCCGGCCGGCCCGACTCCCGGGACGGCCCGGCCCGGCACCGGGCCCGACTCCCGGGACGGCCCGACTCCTCGGCACTGGGGCCCGACTCCCGACGGCCCGGCCCGACTCCCGGGACGGCCCGGCCCGCACGGCCCGACTCCCGGGCCGCTCGGCCCGACTCCCAGGCGGCCCGGCACCGGGCCCGACTCCCGGGCCCGACTCCCGGGCCCGACTTCGGGCGGCCCGACTCCCGGGCGGCCCGGCACCGGGCCTGGCACCGGGGCCCGACTCCCGAGCCGCTCGGCCCGACTCCCGGCCGCCGGCCCAACTCCCGGGCCGGCGCCAGGGCCGGCCGCTCGGCCCAACTCCCGGCCGGGCCGGCACTGGCCCGGCCGCTCGGCCCGACTCCCGGGCGGCACCGGGCCCGGCCGCTCGCCCGACTCCCGGCCGGCACGCCCGGCCGCCGGCCCGACTCCCGGGCCGGCACGGGGCCCGGCCGCTCAGCCCGACTCCCGGCCGGCACCGGGCCCGCCGCTCGGCCCGACTCGGGCCGGCACCGGGGCCCGGCTGCTCGGCAGCAGCCGCGGGGCCGACTCCCCGGGCCGGCGCTGGGCTGGAGGGAGCCGCGGTCTGGGACCGGGAGCTGCTGAGCCAGCCGCACCTCCCCTCCCCCTCCGCGCCCCAGCTTACCTGCTGGCTGCCTCCATGCTGCTTGTTCAGGCTTCCGGCGAACATCTGATTCGCGGGAAGCAGGGGAGGGGGAGGAGAAGGGGGCAGAGCAGGAGAAGAGTGGGCGGGAACTTTTGTTAAATTTAGCAGCCCTTAACAAGCGGTTCTAAAATGGCTGCTAAATTTAACAACCGGTTCGTGTGAACCCGCTGCAGCTCACCCCTGGCTGTAGGTAGAGGGGATGGCTGGTGGGCGAGATGCCCCAGAGAGTGGGCGGGGGCCATAGATAGATGGGATAGGTAGATGGGAGGATCCGGGGGCTTTGACCTCTGACTCCTCCTTTTCTCCCCCTGCAGAGCCTGAGGCATGAAGCCCCCAGTTCGGACCCGCTCAGCCCCCACACGTTACGAAACGGGCCCCCCTGCATGCCATGCACCCACTCGGGCCCTCTGGACGACACGGGAGAAGCGGCAACTGATCAAGACCCTGAAGGCCCTGAAGGCCCAGGCCCCTCAAGGGGAGCTACAGGCAACGCTGCTGCGGGAGCATTTGCCCCGTAAGAGTGAGGCTGAGGTGAGCGGGGTCTGGTCCTAGTCAAGCTGGTAACTGACCAGGCCAGGTTCAGAATAAGGGTAATTAGGGAACAGCACTCTCTGCTAACAAAAGAGAGAAGGTGCCCAATTTCCTGGTTGGCTTGGGAAGGGAGGGCCACCATCGTATTACCCTGCAGGTTCCTCTCCACTGTTCAGATTGGGGTGGGGAAACCTAGTGCTGCCTGGCAGCAGCTCCTCTTATTTCTATTTATGTTGGCCTCTGATTTTGGCAGCACTAGAGGGGTGTTGGCTTATGCATCTCCTGTAGCTATGGGGTTTTGCAGGCTGTGGGCTCCTGTGGGTGATATCTTGCCCCTTATCTACCACTGGCAGTCACAGCTCCCCCCGCCAGCTTTCTCCACAGCATTTTCTATCCAGATATCTTAACGGTTCCCATCACTGTAGAACCTAAGCCAGGGGTGAGCAAACATTTTGGCCCGAGGGCCTCATCAGGGAATAGGAATTGTATGGGGGGCCATGAATGCTCAGAAAATTGGGGTGCGAGCTTTGATGTGGGGCTGGGGATAAGGAGTTTGGCGTGTAGGAGGGTGCGCTGGGCTGGGACTGAGGGGTTTGGAGGGTGGGAGGGGGATCAGGGCTGGTGCAGGAAAGGGTGCAGGTTCTGACGGGAGATGCGAGTGGTGGGGTGGGACTGGGGATGAGAGGTTTGGGGATGCAGGAGAATGCGAGGGGGATCAGGGCTGAGGCAGGGAGTTGGGGCATGGGAAGAGGCTCAGGGGTGCAGGCTCTGAGTGGCGCTTACCTCAAGCGGTTCCTGAAAGCAGTGGCATGTCCCTTTTCCAGCTCCTATGCAGAGGCGTGGTCAGACAGCACTGCACGCTGCCCTGTCTGCAGGCACTGTCCCTGGAGCTCCCATTGGAGTGCTGAAGGGGCCCATTGGAGTGCGTAAGAGCTGGAATGGGGCCATGCCGTGGCTTCCGGGAGCTGCATAGTGAAGCCCCTGACCCGCTTCCCGGCCGGAGCTTGCCGGCCATAGTTTGCCTACCCCTGACCTATATGCAGACGTCACCTCCTCTGGCTTTTCAGGCCTAAAACTTTTTTGGTCCTTCTTATTAGTTGTACAGTCCTTTTGCAAGTTCATCCCATTAACTCATTGCTGTCTGGAACCAGAGAGGGTTTTGGGAAAGGTGGAATGGACACCCAGTTCAGCTGCAGCTATGTAGTCCAGTTGGGATAGAAGGCATTCAACCACACCCTTCCCAGCCCACCCATGAGCTGTTTATTGGAGGAGGGGCATCTCTGTATGCTGCTATGCCTGAACTTCCCCGTTTTGCAGATTCTGGCCTTCATCCACCAGCTGAAGGGCCGCGTAGCAAGGGAGGCCATACAGATGGAGTATCGCCGCTGCCGGGAGGAGCAGACACGCAAGGAAGCTGAGATCCTAGCTCCTATCGAGGTATGGCTTAGAGAGAGAGAGAACCTGGGAATCAGGGCTGGTGTTGTGTGGGGGTGGGCAGGGCTGGTTTGTCTGTACTGCACCAGGGCAAGGGTGAGTTTGATTGTACTGTACCAGGATGGGCTTGAGGCACATGGCATTTGCCGTGAGTCTGCCCTTTCTGGAGCTGTCCCTGCCTCACTCTGTGCTGTCCTTTCCCTCTGCTGGCTGGGCTCATGCTTCTCGCACTGTGGCTGTGCGGAAGTGAATGGGTGCCTGATTCCAGTGCACTCACTGAAATCTGCCTTTCAGGTCTGGACAGATCTTGCTGAGAAGCTGACGGATAAGCTGGAAGAAACCGTGACAGCAGCTTTCTCTCAGGTAACAGGCATCAGCACTCAGTGACAGCTGCAAGATCCCACTGGGGCCAAGAACTCAGCAGGGTCAGAGACTTCTACAGAGAATGGAGAATGGAAAATCTGGCCAGTGACAGGGCTCAAGCCTGCCAGTCCCTTCTGGTCGCTAGTAGGAAACATCCCTGCTACAGGCAGGCTATTCCATCAGGAATTTTACCACATTCTGCTGTGCTCACATGGCCTCATTGCTGCAGTGGCCAAGCAGCAGTTCACCCTTCCTGTTGGTGTGGGGGAAACTGAGGTACATACTGTGAAACCACTTGCCTGACATCATGCAGCAGGTCCATGGCAGAGCTCAGAGTAGAACCTAGCTGTTCTGACATTGAGTGTTGCTCTCCCAACTGCTGCTTTCTGTGCAGCTTAGCTACGTAAAGGTGACGAGATTGAAGTAGGGCATGGGCAATGGTAGCTCTGCCACCTGTCCCAGCAGTGAGCAAATCCGTTCCCTTGCCATGCACCTCATAAACAACATCTCCTCTCACTCCTGGACATCAGAGATTTCCCCCAGAGAGCATCAGGCTGTTCAAAGCCCCTGTAGCTTATTGCAATGCATTTCGTTCTGCTTCACTGTGCTGCATGGTGGCTGGCTCTCCTGGCCCAGTCTCACCCTGAGGAAGGTCTGCTGTGGGGTCAGGGAGTGCCTGACATGGCGGGAGGCTGCCCTGGGAGTGTCTGGCATTTCTGGAAAGGGGGTCCCCATTCCTTCTTCTTCCTGAGCTCCTACTTGTAGCTAGACAAATTCAGAGTAGAAATAAGGCACAGCATTGTAACAATGATGAGAATGAAGCATTGGAACAGCTAATTTTAAAATCAAGAGTGGAAGTTTATTGAAAAGATCTGCTCTAGTTCAAACATTAATTAATTCAGGCGAGTTCTGTGGCCTGTGTCATGTAGGAGGTCAAACTAGATTATTCTGTCCCTTAGAATCTCTGAATTTCAGGTTCTGACCATCGCAGTCACCGAGCCGCTCGGTTTGCTCCACTCAATTCCCCAGAAGCTGACCAGAGCTGCAGAGAAGAAGGTCCTTCCAGACTCCTCGAGCCAGCGTGATGCATCGCCAGCCCCTGATGATGCAGCAAGGAATGGAGATGCTGCCCCAGGCCCCCCCGCAGCAGCTCAGTCCTCCAGCACTAGCACAGACCCAGGTGTTCATGGGGAACCAGAGAAATTCAGTGTGGACTTTGAGAAGATCTACAAATATTTATCGATGCTCTCCAGGGACATCAAAGTGCCTGAGCTCTCGCCATGTGGTGAGTTGGGATCCAAAAAGCTACATGTTTGTGATCTTCAGGGAGGGAACCAGCTGGCTGTGATAGCTGTCACTCACCCATAGCGTAGCTCAGTGTGTGACACCAGCAAGCCTTGGTGACGTGTACTGTTACTCGAACTGTGGAAATTAATCCAAGGCCAGCTAGAGGCTCACAGGCACTGTATGTGTTCCCTGGGATTTTGTAACCATCACTTGCTCATTGCCAGTCAGTAGCTTCCTCCAGAGTCTGGAAATTGATCTGCTCCCTTGCCTGTTTCAGGACAAGGGGAGCGTTTGCTATGTCCTAGCACCTGCCTCCACTTTCCTCTTCGTGGCATTCCTGGCCATCCTTCTTGCAGACAGTGCTGGAGGGCTGAGTGGGTGCATGTGCTTAGGGATCCCTCTTGTGCTGAGATGGTGGGTGGGAGAGTCCTGGTCCACCTCTGTCTCCTCCATTCTCATACTTGTATATTACTTGATAAGTGCTAGTCACCTTATAAACAGAGACATTGTCCTCAGACTGAGGTGAGCAAGGCAGCAGTACATGATTCCTGGCCTCCCGTGAGCAAAGGTGAGGAGGGATAGCTCAGTGGTTTGAGCATTGACCTGCTAAACCCAGGGTTGTGAGTTCAATCCTTGAGGGGGCCATTTAGGGATTTGGGGATTGGTCCTGCTTTGAGCAGGAGGTTGGACTAGATGATCTCCTGAGGTCCCTTCCAACCCTAATAATCTATGATTCTATGAAAGCATTGGCTCCTTCAGATCCGCCAGCTGAAAACACATTCCTTTCCTTAGTGAGCATTTCTGTGGTGAGATTGATTGGAGCATTGTAGCCATGTGCTGCTTAATCAAGATGTCCCATGATCCTGGCCGTGGGGGGATTTTAATGGGGCCAGGGAGGGTTGTCAGCCATTTACTGCCACTTCCTCTACTGACTCAACACGGGGACTGAGGGACCTGAGTGTGATTGAGATGGGGAATTAGTGCAGAGTGCGTGCGTGAGTGAGTGTGGAGCCTGGGGCATGCATCTGTTCATGCTCGTGGATCCAGGGCCAGAATGTAGCCTCTGTTCTGCAGGCATGAGTGACAAGGTTCAGGATGGCCAAAAAATCAACAATTTTAAAATAGGGGGTTTTTATATTTAAGTTCAGCACACTTTTCTTTTTATAAAATAAACCTCTTTAAAATTGACAACCTATGCTGAGATCAAACCCTACTATAATCTATTACAATTATTTAAATAACAAAAAATATTCAAATAGTGCATGTTTGCTGCCAAATTTCAAATAAAGTCAAACCACTGGCTTGGTAAAAGTCACTGGCCAAGCACCTGGAATTAGAGTTGGTTGAAATTTAATCTCTTCTCTTCCGTATGAGGAGAGATTAATAACACTGGGCGTGTTCAGTCTAGAAAAGAGAAGACGAAGGGGGGTTATGATAGAGGTCTATAAAATTATGAACCATGTGGAGAAAGCAAATGGATAAGTGTTACTGACATCTTCACGTAAGACAAGAACAGCAGGAGTAAAAGAAACACAAGAAAGTATTTTGTCACACAACGCACAGTTAACCTGTGGAACTTGTTGCTGGGGAAGTTGTAAAGGCCAAAATTATAGTTCTTAAAAAAACTTCAACAACTGCCCTGTTCTGTTCATTCCCTCTGAAGCATCTGGCACTGGCCACTGTCAGAAGACAGGATACTGGGCTATATGAACCATTGGTTTCACCCAGTATGGCCATTCTTATGTTCTTAAACAAGCTTTTGAAAGCAGTACTCTCTCCTGCAGGTGCAAAGAGAATATTTTCTTTCAGTTGATTCAGCTAGTTCAGTTCAATGACTAACCCATTCAAAATTGAGACACTGATAGAGAGTTGGAAAGCTTGTTTTCCTCTTGCAGTCTATGAATGAAAATAAGAGTGAGATGTATTAGTTCTAAGACCACAGTTTTAAATACAAAATGTTGTGATAAACTTACTTTTTTCTTGTGTATCCAGCACATTTAAGGAGGTTTTTTAAAAAACAATTGCAACATGCTGTTTTTATGCATTTAGCTGAATTCCAGTTTCCATCCAAATGGAGTTTATCAGAAATCATGGGTAAAAAATTGTCTAGTAAATAGCAATTGCATCATTCACCATTTCCTAACATAATTTTCTGGTTAGCAAAAAGAAGCACCAAGTTGAGTGAAAAGGGCATAATTAGTTGCAAAGCTGCATGCTTTAATGGTTTCCAATCAATGAGAATCAACCGCTCTTTAGGAAAATAACTGAAAAGTACAATGCAAACCAAGATTAAAAACAGATTACCGAATCTAGTCGTTCATAAACCAAATCTTTTTTAGTAAAAAAGAGAAGCTCCAGAGGAGGGGGGCGGCTTATGAACAGGTATAGAGAGGGAGAGGTGGGACACAGCCCCTCCCCCCAACTGAGGGAGCAAGGAGAGACAGCACAGCCAGAAGGGAAGAGCCGGGGTCAGAGTCTCTCCGTTTCTGGCCACGCTGCTCTCCCCCCAGCCTCCAAAGCCGTTGCAGCTCCATGACGCTCAGCCCTGCCCCCCAGAGCAGGCTGTGGCCGTGCCACCCTGCCCAGCTCACTGGAGCGTGCTGCGACTGCGCCGCCTGGTCTGTCCCGCTGGAGCAGGCTGCGGCCATGCTGCCCAGCCTGCCAGAGCAGCTCCAGCCAGGCCAGAGACATTCTCCCCTGGCTCTCCCCAGATAAGCTGGGAAGGGATGGAATGGGGAGAGTGTGGGGGTCCTGGGCTAGGGGTGGGATCATCTGGGGGATGGTCACAGGGGTTACTCCCCAACTCCCAGCTTCTCCCCCGCTCCTCAGCATTTCCCCACCAGTTGCTGTTCTGGCCCGTCAGGGTAAGCAGCTGGCGCGCCAGGGCACTTTTTGTTTACTTAGGTTTACCTCTGTGCCTGCGGACGCTCAAGGTAAACAAACCATCTTGGCCCACCAGCAGCTTATCCTGATGGCCCGGGAGCCAGAGTTTGCTGACCCCTGAATTATAGGGTCGGCTTATGAACGGGTCATTCACATTTTCCATTTTTACTTATCCATCTTGGTGGATGGGAGGTGGCTTATAAACAAACTGGCTTATGATCGAGTATTAGACCAGCCTGACAAGGTCCATTCTTCCTTCCAGAGTCTGCCGTCGTCCTAGACCTGCTGATGTCCCTCCCTGAAGAGCTGAGCAAGCTGGACTATGACGGATTGAAGAGGCACATGCACAGATCCTACAGGGCACTGACTGCTCGGCAGCCAGATGGGAGCAGGAAAGGGTCAGATCCCGGTGCCCGTGCAGGAGAGCTGGCTGCTGATACGCCTTCTGCCAGTGTCGCCTGTGAGAGGCCTCCCACTGCTAACCTGTCTGTGAGCTGCACAGCCCCAGCAGAACTAGCGCAGCCAAGTGACAACCAGGAAAGGCCCAGCAGGTCAGGGGAATGTGAGCAGGGAACACAGGAACCTCCCCAGCCCAGTGTGAGCCCATCCTCAGCCCAGCGTTCAGCTTCCCATGGCCAATTGCCTCCACCCGTCCACAGTCCCGCTGCAGATGCTCAAAAGTCAGTTTGGAAGGATCTGGGAATTTGCCCTTTGAACTTGTTCCTTGTTCCCTTGGAGCTTCTGGCTCGAAAGGGGGACAGTTTGGAGTGAAAAGGCTGGTGGTGAGTCTTGGTTTCTCAGAGCGGCGATTCAGGCAGCTGTTTCATGCTAGTTCTCTACACCAGGCCTGCTCTTGTGCTGCGGTGGGGACCCTTTAAGGGCTCTCCTGGCCCTGGACTGCAGTCCCTGGCAGGGATACAATCTCGGGAGTGTCTTTCTCCTGAACAATGGAGTTTTATTGAAGGTAAGAAGTGAAGTTTCATTAGCAGGAAACAACCTGGATTTGCTTGGCCCTGTGCCCAGAGTTCCATGTCCCAGCTCTGGTTGCTGGCAGGGGCTTGGCAGTGGAGTGGGTGATTGATGCCTGTTTCTGAGAAGAACATGACAGAGCTGGGTTCACAACCTTCAGATCGTGTTGACTAAAGTCCTAGTTTGCTACTGATGTGAAAATGAAGTTTAGTCTTTCTCCAGAAGGTGCAAAGGCTGAGCTGTGCAGCTCACCGGGGACTGAAACAGACTCTTTTGGGTTCCTATCCACAGCCCTAAGGCTTTGTGGAATAAAACAGTGTATTCGCTCTTGGTGCATGGGCTGTAAATACTGTCGTTTTCAGTTCTCTGGGCTCTGCCTGAGGAGCCTGTTCTGGTCTTTTCCTTAAGTATAAATGTATTTAAAGTGTGGAATAAAGAGCTTAAAAACATCCTTCTTGAGGTAAAAGTCTCCCTAATCCTCCCTTCTGGAGCTGGAGGGAAGGAACTGGCTGTGACCTGCTTCTGGCAAAGCCCTATTCCTTTAACAGGCACAACTTGAGCAGGCCAGCACTGTGCATAGGGTGCTCCTTTCTAGGAAAAGAACCTTTCTTGTCAGCATAGGTGGTGTGTACAGTGAAATGCTACATGGTGCAGCATAGACAAATTCTCACCACCAGAAGTTGGTCCAATCAAAGATCATTAAGGTTGGAAGGGACCTCAAGAGATCATCTAGTCCACCCCCCTGCTCAAAGCAGGACCAATCCCCAAATGGCCCCCTCAAGGATTGAGCTCACAATCCTGGGTTTAGCAGGCCAGTGCTCAAACCACTGAGCTATGCCTCCCTCCTTGCCATATTATTACCTCTTCCACCTTGTCTCTTCAGTAGCTTCTGTCTAACATCCTCCAGTGATACCAGTGAAATGGGAAGCAGGTTATCACCATATGATTAAACCATATCGTTTTTCCCAAATACAGAACGAGTCAGGAACCTTTTTAATAGAAACCAAGCCCCAGCTCAAGCACAGCACCTGTCCATAATCATCAGCGCTATGACCATCGCCCTTACCAAACAGATATGTAGCTACGGGTATGTCTGCACTACGGGATTATTCCGATTTTACAGAAACCGGTTTTTTAAAACAGATTGTATAAAGTCGAGTGCACACGGCCACACTAAGCACATTAATTCAGCGGTGTGCGTCCATGTACCGAGGCTAGCGTCGATTTCCTGAGCGTAGCACTGTGGGTAGCTATCCCATAGTTCCCGCAGTCTCCCCCGCCCATTGGAATGCTGGGTTGAGATCCCAGTGCCTGATGGGGCAAAAAACATTGCCGCTGGTGCTTCTGGGTACAGCCTCACCCCTCCCTCCGTGAAAGCAGCAGCAGCCAACCGTTTCGCGCCTTTTTTCCTGGGTGAACTGTGCAGACGCCATTCCACGGCAAGCATGGAGCCTGCTCAGCTCACGACTGCAATCATGGACGTTTTAAACACCTCGCGCATTCTCGTGCAGTCAATGCTGAACCGGGACCTACAAAGCCAGGCGAGGAGGTGGCGGCTACGGCAGAGCGGCGACGAGAGTGATGAGGACATGGACACAGAATTCTCTCAAACCGCGGGCCTCTGCGCTTTGGAGATCCTGATGGTAATGGGTCAGGTTCTAGCCATTGAACGCTGATTCTAGGCCCGGGAAACAAGCACAGACTGGTGGGACCGCATAGTGTTGCAGGTGTGGGACGATGCCCAGTGGCTGCGAAACTTTCGCATGTGTAAGGGCACTTTCATGGAACTTTGTGACTTGCTTTCCCCTGCCCTGAAACTCCAGAATACCAAGATGAGAGCAGCCCTCACAGTTGAGAAGCGAGTGGCAATAGACCTCTGGAAGCTTGCAACGCTAGACAGCTACCCCTCAGTTGGGAATCAATTTGGAGTGGGTAAATCTACTGTGGGGGCTGCTGTGGTGCAAGTAGCCAAAGCAATCACTAAGCTGCTGCTACGAAAGGTTGTGACTCTGGGAAATGTGCAGGTCATAGTGGACGGCTTTGCTGCAATGGGATTCCCTAACTGTGGTGGGGCAATAGATGGAACCCATATCCCTATCTTGGCACCGGAGCACCAGGGCACCCACTACATAAACCGCAAGGGGTACTTTTCAATGGTGCTGCAAGCACTGGTGGATCACAAGGGATGTTTCACCAACATCCACGTGGGATGGCCGGGAAGGGTTCATGACGCTCACGTCTTCAGGAACACTACTCTGTTTAAATGGCTGCAGCAAGGGAGTTACTTCCCAGACCAGAAAATAACAGTTGGGGATGTTGAAATGCCTGTAGTTATCCTGGGGGACCCAGCCTACCCCTTGATGCCATGGCTCATGAAGCCAGACACAGGCAGCCTGGACAGTAGTCAGGAGCTGTTCAACTACAGGCTGAGCAAGTGCAGAATGGTGGTAGAATGTGCATTTGGCCGTTTAAAGGCGCGCTGGCGCACATTACTGACTCACTCAGACCTCAGCCAAACCAATGTCCCCATTGTTATTACTGCTTGCTGTGTGCTCCACAATCTCTGTGAGAGTAAGGGGGAGACCTTTATGGCGGGGTGGGAGGCTGAGGCAAATCACCTGGCTGCTGATTACGCACAGCCAGACACCAGGGTGATTCGAAGAGCACAGCAGGAAGTGGTGCGCATTAGAGAAGCCTTGAAAACCAGTTTCATCACGGGCCAGGGTATGGTGTGACTGTTGTGTTTGTTTCTCCTTGATGAAACACCGCCCCCCCAACCCGATTGACTCATTCCCTGTAAGCCACCCCGCTTCGATCACAGCTTGCTTTCTAAGGAAATAGTCACTCTCGTTTAAAAATCATGTATTCTTTATTACTTAATTATAAAAAGAGGGAGAGAACTGACAAGGTAGCCGGGTGGGGTTTTGGAGGAGGATAGGAGGGAAGGAAAAGGCCACTAAAAAAATTTCATAATAATGAGAGCCTTTTGGTTGGGCTGTCCACTGGGGTGGAGTGGGCGCGTGCACGGAGCCTACCCCCACGAGTTCTTACTCGTCTGGCGGGTGAGGAGGCTAAGGAACATGGTGAGGGAGGAGGGTGGTTATACAGGGGCTGCAGCGGCACTCTGTGATCCTGCTGCCGTTCCTGAAGCTCCACCAGACGCCAGAGCATGTCAGTTTGATCACGCAGCAGCCCCAGAGTTGCATCCTGCCTCCTCTTATCTTCCTGTCGCCACCTGTCCTCACGTTTGTCCCGCCTGTCCTCACATTCGTCCCACCTGTTCTCACGGTCACTGGCATCTTTCCTGTACTTTGATACCACGTCCTTCCACTCATTCAGATGAGCTCTTTCATTGCGGGTCACTTCCATGATTTCTGAAAACATTTCTTCTCGTGTCTTTTTTTTCCGCCGCCTTATCTGAGATAGCCTTCGGGACAGAGTAGGGAGGCTTGAAAAATTTGCAGCTGCATGAGAGAGGGGAAAAAAGGGAGAGAAGTATTTTAAAAGATACATTTTAGAGACCAATTGTCATACTCTTTCACTGTGAACAACACTATTCACATTACATAGCACATGTGTTTTCACTACAAGGTCGCATTTTGCATCTTAATATTGAGTGCCTGCGGCTTTGGTGTTACAGATCACAGACGCAGGTCCGGGCAGCAGAATTCGGCTTGCATGCGGCCATGGTAAGCCATTGTCTTTCGTCTTTTGCAGCCTTTATCCAGCGCCCTCCTTTCCCAAATAGCAAGCAAAGCCCGTTGAGTGCTGCTTCTTTCCTGTTTACGTGCAGCAGCAGAAACCACCCCGTGGCTGGTATCATGAAAGTTCACTGCTAAACACCCTCCTTTCCCCCCCCCCCCCGAGACCGTGTGGCTGGTAGCAGGGAAGATCCCTGCTAGCCAAACGCGGAAAAGCTCAGCGCCAATCGCCCCTCCCCCTTCCCCCCACTTGGCTACCTGCAGGGAAGGATTTCTTTTAAGTCACAGGTAAACAGCCTAGTAGGAATAGCCATCTCTGTCCCCTTACTTAAATTCCTGAATTTCAACCAGGTTACCATGAACAATATCACCAGTGATGAGCTGCCAAAATCTTAACAACCGGTTCCCTATAAAAAGTTCTGATTTAAGAGGGGGGGCAGGGGAGGGGCCGGGGTGAGGGGAGAGACATACTCGTGGGGCCGGGGGCCCCTGCAGGGCCTGGGCCAATTGCCCCACTTGCTCCCTCCCCTCTGGCCAGCCCTGGAGCTTGCAGCAGTCCCCCCACACACACACCTTTCTGGGCCTCTCAAAAAGCGGCAGCAGGATGACTCCCGAGCTCAGCTGAGCTGCCCAGCTGGTGCCGGTGGCTGGCCACGCTGCAGCTGGGGGGAAGCGGAGGAGGGGCCCGGGGAGCCTCAGCCTCCCCAGCTGGGGATCCTAGGAGCAACAGGATGGTCCGGCCCATGGGCCAGAGTTCTTTGCCCACCCCCTGGCCCTTTAACAACCGGTTCTCCATGGAGATCTAATTTTAGCAACCTGTTCTTGGGAACCGGTGGGAACCGGCTCCAGCTCACCACTGGATATCACTCTCCTGAGGATAACACAGCGAGATAAAGAACGGATGTTGCTTGAATGCCAGCAATCACCGGGACCATACGCAGCTAGGCTTTGTAATGCAATGATACCAGATTACTTGCTACATGCATGGCGTGGTCAAGTGCCCTACCATGGAGGACGGAATAAAGCAGCGCTGCCCAGAAACCTTCTGCAAAGGCTTTTGGAGTACGTCCAGGAGAGCTTCATGGAGATGTCCTTGGAGGATTTCCACTCCATCCCCAGACATGTTAACAGACTTTTCCAGTAACTGTACTGGCCGAGAATGCATGCCAAGTCCTCAGGGCAAATTAATCATTTAAAAACGCTTGCTTTTAAACCATGTCTTATATTTACAAGGTACACTCACCAGAGGTCCCTTCCATGGCTTCATTGTCTGGGATAGTTTCTTGGGAGGGCTGGGAGGGTAATTCCGTCAGGGTGAGAAAAAGCCCCTGGCTGTTGGGGAGAACGGAGTGCTGTGTGCGCTCTGCAAGCTCGTCCTCCTCTTCCTCCTCCTCATCTTTCCCGTCCACAGAATCCTCAGCCATGGCTGCGATTACCACCCCCACCTCGGAATCCATGGACAGGGGTGGGGTAGTGGTGGCAGACCCCCCTAGAATTGCATGCAGCTCAGCATAGAAGCGGCATGTTTTTGGCCCTGCCCCAGACTTTCCGTTTGCTTCTTTGGTTTTCTGGTAGGCTTGTCTGAGCTCCTTAACTTTCACATGGCACTGTACTGAGTCCCTGGTGTGGCCTCTGCATCATGGCCTTGGAAATTTTTTCAAATGTTTTTTCATTTCATCTTTTGGAATGGAGTTCTGTTAGCACAGAATCCTCTCCCCATACAGCGATCAGATGCAGTACCTCCTGTGCAGTCCATGCTGGAGCTCTTTTTCGATTCTCAGGAGACTGCATTGTTACCTGATGAGCTCTGCATGGTCACCTGTGCTGATGATCTCTCCATGCTGGGCGAACAGGAAATGAAATTCAAAAGTTCGCGGGGCTTTTCCTGTCTACCTGGCCAGTGCATCTGACTCCAGATTGCTGTCCAGAGCGGTCAAAATGGTGCACTGTGGGATAGCTCCCGGAGGTCAATACCGTCAAATTGCGGCCACACTAACCCTAATCCGACATGGCAATACTGATTTCAGCGCTACTCCCCTCATCGGGGAGGAGTACAGAAATTGGGTTTAAGAGCCCTTTATATCGATATAAAGGGCTTCGTTGTGTGGATGGGTGCAGGGTTAAATTGGTTTAATGCTGCTAAATTCGGTTTAAACGCGTAGTGTAGACCAGGCCTTAATAACAGCAACAGCGTCTGGGGCTGGGGCTGGGGAAGGGGAAGGGAGGGATTAAAACTCTTATAAGACACTGGGGCTGTGGTAGGGAGACTACAATTCTCATGATGCATCAGCACTTAGGCTTCAAGGGAGTGGTTCCACCAGCACCGGAGATGGATGTGAGGGACACTGTTTCCCATGATGCACTGCGGTAGGATGGTGGGAGGTAGAGATTGGGAAGACTAAATTTCCCCTCACGTGCCTCCCAGTGCCAGAGCATGAAATAACATGAGTCCATGGTGGGGATCAGGGAGTGCGTCCCTGATCTCCTCACCCATGGCTGCTTGATGCATATAAAGGGGAGTGGAAATTGAGCCCTGGCTGCCTCCTACCTCACTGCCATGGGTCCTGCCTACTGTGCCCCCCTCAAATCCAATTTGGCCTAATTTCCAACACTACAATTTTGGTCTGTTAATTTTCAGTTCCGTTTTCCTCACATGACTGCCACACAGTCCTCGTGTGCAATCGATAGACCTTTTTGTTTAAACTAATTCCGTCTAGCAACATTTTTTTGTGCTAAGTAATTGGTCTTCACTGTTGAGGATGTGAGGGAGATTCCCAAACCTGAGCCATTCTTTTGGGGTGACAGGTCTGAGGAACTGTCCCAAATTGAGGTGTACTTAGAGGAGGTTTTGGAACAAATTGATAAACTGAACAGTAATAAGTCTCCAGGACCTGATGGTATTCACCCAAGAGTTCTGAAGGAACTCCAATGTGAAATTGCAGGACTACTAACTGTCATCTGTAACCTATCATTTAAATCAGCTTCTGTACCAAATGACTAGAGGATAGCTAATGTGACACCAATTTTTAAAAAGGGCTCCAGAGGTGAGCCCGGCAGTTACAAGCTGGTAAGCCTCGCTTCAGTACCAGGCAAATTGGTTGAAACTGTCGTAAAGAACATAATTTGTTGAGAAATAGTCAACATGATTTTTGTAAAGGGAAGTCATACCTCACTAATCTACTAGAATTCTAGGAGTCAACAAGCATGCGGACAAAGGAGATCCAGTGGTTACAGTGTATTTAGATTTTTCAGAAAGCCTTTGACAAGGTCCCTCACCAAAGGCTCTTAAGCAAAATAAGGAGTCATGGGATAAGAGGGAAGGTTCTCTCATGGATTGGTAACTAGTTAAAAGATAGGAAACCAAGAGCAGGAATAAATGGTCAGTTTTCAGAATGGAGAGAGGTAAATAGTGGTGTCCTCCAGGGGTCTGTACTGGGCCCAGTCCTATTTAACATATTCATAAATGATCTGGAAAAAGGGGTAAACGGTGAGGTGGTAAAATTTGCAGATGATACAAAACTACTCAAGAGCTAAGTCCCAGGTAGACAGTGAAGCGCTACAAAAGGATTTCACAAAACTGGGTGACTGGGCAACAAAATGGCAGATGAAATTTAATGTTGATAAATGCAATGTAATGTACATTAGAAAACATAATCCTAACTATACATATACAATGATGGGTCTAAATTAGTTGTTACCACTCAAGAAAGAGATCTTGGAGTCATTGTAGATAGTTCTCTGAAGCCATCCACTCAATGTGCAGTGGCAGTCAAAAAAGCAAACAATGTTGGGAATCATCAAGAAAGGGATAGATAATAAGACAGAAAATATCATATTGCCGCTATATAAATCCATGGTATGCCCATACCTTGAATAGAGTGTGCAGATGTGGTCACCATATCTCAAAAAAGATATATTGAAATTGGAAAAGGTTCAAAAAAGGGCAACAAAAATGATTAGGTGTATAGAATGGCTTCCGTATGAGGAGAGATTAATAAGACTGGGACTTTTCAGCTTGGAAAAGAAATGACTAAGGGGGGATATGATGGAAGTCTATAAAATCATGAGTGGTATAGAGAAAGTAAATAATTAAGTGTTATTTATTCCTCATAACACAAGAACCTAGGGGCTACCAAATGAAATTAATAGGTAGCAGGTTTAAAACAGACATAAGGAAGTATTTTTTTCACGCAACGCACTGTCAACCTCAGGAACTCCTTGCCAGAGGGTGTTGTGAAGGCCAGTACTATAACGGGGTTCAAAAGGGAGCTAGATAGATTCATGGAAGATAGGTCCATCAGTGGCTACACTTCTACCTCGATATAACGCAACCCGATATAACACGAATTCAGATATAACGCGGTAAAGCAGTGCTCTGGGGGAGGGGAGGGCTGTGCACTCTGGTGGAACAAAGTAAGTTCAATATAACACGGTTTCACCTATAACGCAGTATGATTTTTTGGCTCCCGAGGACAGCGTTATATTGAGGTAGAGATGTATTGGTAAGGATGGTGTCCCTAGTCTCTGTTTTCCAGAAGCTGGGATTGGGTGCCAGGGCATGGATCACTTGATGATAACCTGTCTGTTAATTCCCTTTGGGACACCTGCCATTGGCCACTGTCAGAGGACAGGATACTGGGCTTGATGGACCTTTGGTCTGATCCAGTATGGCCGTTCTTATGACATTTTTTTATGATCCTTCATCCACGACTGACAGTTCTTCTTCGAGTGATTGCTCCTATGCATTCCATGTATTCGAACTTTTGGCTGGCCGGATGGGCGCCCCCTGGAGTGGCGCCGCTATGGCGCTGAATATATATCCCAGCCGGCCCGTCCGCTCCTCAGTTCCTTCTTCCCGCCCGTGACGGTTAGCTGGAACTGTGGAGTGCTCTGTTAGTCCTCCACACCCCTAGCAGTTTCTCCGGTTTTCTTGTATATAGTTAGTTAGTTTAGTTCATAGTTAGTTAGTTAAGAGTAGTAAATAAGGAATTAGGGGGGGTCCCCCTCCTTTTTCCCCACCCGGTGGGGCTCATGCCCCAGACACCGGGTTTCAAGCCGTGCTCGGCTTGTCAACGGTTGATGCCCGTTGGGGACGCTCACGATTCCTGCCTCCGCTGCCTGGGGGAATCGCATCGTACAGACAAGTGTCCCATTTGTGCTGCCTTTAAACCGCGGACCAGGAAAGAGCGGGACTCCAGGCTCAAACAGATCCTGATGGAGTCAGCGCGTCGCGTCCACCGCTCCTGCGGCACCAAAATCGGGCACCAACCCGACCTCGGAGGCATCCGCCAGCACCGATGTCACGGTGCCGCTCCCGCCCCGTGCGCAAAGAAGGCGCCAGCGTTGGCCAGCCACTGCCAACTTCTGTGGCTCCGGCGGTGGTGGTGCACACACAGTGCATGGAACCGGCAGCTCCGGTGCCAGAAGAGCCGTTGAGCCCGGCCACCCCCTGCTCCCCGGCACCGCCCGAGGTCGAGCTGGAACTCCCGAACACGCCGGAGACATACTCAAAGGCGCGGGAGCTTATTGCACTGACAGAGGCTCCGAGCCTCCAGCCCCCGGCACCGCAGGTGCGGGCTGTACCTTCTGCTGGGAAGCCAGCCATGATGAAGCCCAGGCGCCGAGGAACACCGCGCAAGGGTCTTCAGTCGGTCCCGCCACGTAGTCGATCACCTTCTCGGCCGGTCCAGGCGCCGATCAACACCTCGGCACCGCCTCATCTCGGCACTGATCGGTACCGCCGAAGGTCGGCCTCTAGAGACAGATCACGGCACCGCGGTGACCGCAGTCTTTGACCGCAGCCGCCCAGGCGCCGGGACCGCAGCTACTCCAGACGCCACGACCGCAGCGCACCGTTGGTCCGTCGCTCCGGTACCGTGAGGACAGACATGGGCGAAGGCACCGCCAGCGGACGCGCACCGCCATCCACGGACACTCCCCCAGTGGTCACGCCAGGCATCGAGCGGGCCTCAGAGCAGATACCCCAGGTCAAGCCTATGGTCCACAGCAATGGGGTTTCTGGGTTCCTTGGGCACAACATGAGTCGCAAGGCCCCCCCTTGCCCACTCGACCTCCGGGTTCTGAGCGCCGCGCGCCAGAAGCGACTGTTAGTAAGGCCCCGCCATCGCCCGCAGCAGGAGCTTCGCAGCCACTCCCATCGGGGCAGCCAGTCGCAGATGTCCCTGCTCCAATGGTGGACGAACCGCCACCAGAACCTACGGGCCTGGGTCTGTCGTCGTCCTCATCACCTGACGAGGCGGTCGCAGGCTCGTCAACAGCGGACCCACCACCAATAGACTTAAAGGCGCATCAAGACCTGCTCCGTAGGGTCGCGCAGTCCATTGACCTCCCAGTTGCAGAGGTGGTGGAAAATGACGACCCCGTTACTAACGTCATCGGGTCGGAGGCCCCAGTCCGAGTGGCGCTCCCTTTTATTTGGACAATTCAGCGTAACGCCAATACCATCTGGCAACTATACCACCCACAGCCCGAGGAGGAGCGCAAATACTCGGTTCCCCTACAGGGTACGAGTATTTGTATACTCATCCGACTCTGACTGCGTAACGGTCAACCAGCTGCGACCCCCAAGTCCAAGGACGCAAAACGTATGGACCTCTTGGGCCGTAAGATCTATTCGGCTGGGGGCCTGCAGCTACGCATCGCCAATCAGTCGGCGTTGCTGGCCCGATATACCTATGAGATGCTGCTTTCGCTCTCAAAATTTACCGAGCTTGTCCCGGCGTCCTCGCGACAGGAGTTCAGCGCCCTCCTTGAGGACGGTAAGAAGTCCGCGCGCTCCTCCATCCAAGCTGCGCTTGACTCGGCGGACTCGGGAGCCCGCACACTCGCCTCTGGGGTCACTATGCGGCGGATTTCCTGGCTGCAATCCTCCACCTTGGCCCCGGAGGTACAGTACTCTCTCCAGGACCTGCCGTTCGAAACACACGGGCTTTTCTCGGAAAAGACGGACGCCCGTATACAGACCCTTAAGGACGGTCGCGTGGCTATCCGAACACTGGGGATGCACACGCCGGCGACCCAGAGACAATCATTTCGTAGACAGCCATCCCGGCCGTTCACCCAGGCCAGATCCCGACCATATAATAGCCGCAGGAACAACCTCACGCGCCGCCGACCATCAGGCAACAGGCGCAATCAGTCTCAGACGTCCTCTAAGGCCCCTCAAGGGCCTAAGCAGGCGTTTTGATGGGACGCCCGGGGATGGCTCTTCAGTCTCTCCATTGGCTCCTTCCCCTTTGTTTTCGAACCGCCTCTCCTATTTCCTCCCGGCATGGGCCAGCTTAACATCGGACAGCTGGGTCGTCCAATCCGTACCGCCTCGGTTTATTTCGCCCCTCCTTCCCACCCGCCCTCCCTGTCCCTCTTCAGGGACCCCGCTCATGAGCAGGTCCTCCGACAAGAGGTCGAGACTCTGCTGAGCTTGGGTGCCATAGAGGAGGTGCCTCCCGACCGGCGGGGCAGGGGTTTCTATTCCCGTTATTTCCTCATCCCCAAAGCCAAAGGAGGCCTCCGTCCGATCCTGGACCTCCGGAAGCTCAACCGGTACCTGATAAAGCTCAAATTCCGCATGGTATCCCTGGGGACTATTATTCCCTCCCTGGATCCGGGAGACTGGTTTGCCGCCCTCGACATGAGAGACGCTTATTTCCATGTCGCGATCTACCCCCCTCATCGTCGATACCTTCGATTCATGGTGAACGACAGGCACTACCAGTTCGCGGTGCTTCCCTTCGGCCTCTCCACCGCCCCGAGGGTGTTCACCAAGTGTATGGCGGTGGTTGCCGCGGCCCTCCGTCGTCATCGGGTGCACGTGTATCCATACCTCGACGATTGGTTGATCCGCGGTCCATCGCGTCAGCTGGTAGCAGACCAAGTGGCCGATATCCTGCCGCTGTTTCGAGAGCTCGGCCTGCTCGTCAACTTCGAGAAGTCTACTCTAACTCCAGCTCAAAGGGTGGAGTTCATCGGAGCGGTCCTGGACTCGCAGTTGGCCAGGGCCTGCCTTCCGCTCACTCGGTACCAGACTCTGGCGGCTTGCATCACAGATCTCCAAGCCTTTCCCACGACGACAGCGCGGTCCTGTCTTCGCCTCCTAGGCCACATGGCGTCGTGCACTTTTGTGACAACTTATGCCAGGTTGCACCTTCGCCCGTTCCAGACGTGGCTGGCCTCTGTGTACCGTCCACATCGCGACCCCATGGACTCGATCGTCACAGTCCCGAGGGCCACCCTCGACACCCTCAATTGGTGGCTAATCCCTCAGGTCGTCTGTGCAGGGGTACCATTCCGCCCGCCGTGTCCCTCCATTACCTTGACCACAGATGCCTCGGACATGGGTTGGGGGCACGCGATGTTCACACGCAAGGCATCTGGTCCTCCGAGCTCCCTACACATCAATGTACGGGAGCTCTGGGCGATTGGCGTGTCAGGCCTTCAAGCCCATCTCGCTGTGTCACCGTGCTGACAGACAACACATCCGCGATGTTCTATGTCAACAAGCAGGGCGGAGCACGCTCCTCCCTGCTTTGCACGGAAGCGCCGCCTGTGGGACTTTGCGTAGCCCGCTCAATTCACCTGACAGCTTCTTCCGGGCATTCAGAACACGCTAGCCGACCGCCTCAGCAGATCCTTCCTCGCACGAGTGGTCCTTCGCCCAGACGTGGTGTATACGATCTTCCGAAGGTGGGGATTTCAACCAGACCTCTTTGCATCGGAGACCAACAGGAAGTGCATTCTGCTCCTTCCAGGCTCCCTGTCAGACGCGTTCCTTTGCTCGTGGAAGGATCATCTCCTTTACGCCTTCCCTCCGTTCCCACTCGTTCATCGGGTGCTCCTAAAGCTTCGGAGGGACAAGGCCCGTCTCATACTGATCGCTCCGGCCTGGCCGAGACAGCATTGGTACACCCTGCTGCTCGAGCTGTCCGTCCGAGAACCCATTCCTCTTCCGTTGTGGCCGGACCTTATCACACAAGACTCCGCCTCGGACCTCCGCTCCCTGCATCTTACAGCCTGGTACCTGACTGGTTGACTCGCACGGAGCAGACCTGATCGCGGGCTGTTCAGCGGGTCCTAACTGAGAGCAGGAAGCCGTCAACACGATCCACCTATCTAGCAAAGTGGAAGCGTTTCGCTATCTGGTGCGACCAGAAAGGCCAGAACCCTTTTCTCGTCCCTATTCCAGTTGTCCTGGACTACCTTTGGTCCCTTAAGGAGCAAGGCCTCGCGGTCTCCTCCTTAAGAGTACACCTGGCAGCTCTATCTGCGTTGAGGGACGCTCCATATTTTCCAACCATATGGTCTCCCGCTTCCTCAAGGGGTTGGACCGGATGTTCCCACCCGTCCGACGTCCGACACCGGTCTGGGACTTGAACCTGGTGTTGGCCAAGCTCATGGGTCCGCCGTTTGAGCCTCTGGCGTCTTGCTCCCTGCTTCACCTCTCGTGGAAGACAGCTTGCGATAACATCGGCAGACGGGTCTCCGAGCTCAGTGCCTTGACTGTCGGTCCCCATATACTGTCTTCCACACGGACAAAGTTCAGCTCCGACCGCATCCGGCCTTCCTCCCGGTCGTGGTCGGCCTTCCATATGAACCAGGACATCTTCCTCCCAGTGTTCTACCCGAGGCCGCACGCCTCATCTCGAGCAGCGGCTTCACTCCTGCGCCCCAGCTCTGCTGCAATGGCGGAGCGCATGAGGGGCTGACAGAGGATTTCCTCGTGGGTGACGGCTTGTGGTTACGATCTCGCCGAGTACCACCACCTCGACTGACGGCCCACTCTACTAGAGCACAAGCCTCTTCGGCTGCCTTCCTGGCCCATATTCCAATCCAGGACATATGCAGAGCAGCCACCTGGTCCTCCGTCCACACCTTCGGCACACTATGCGTTGGTGCAACAATCAAGAGACGATGCAGCCTGCTCTGCGGTACTACTCCGCCCACGTCTCTTTCCGACCCCACCGCCAGGTAAGGCTTGGGAATCACCTACATGGAATGCATAGGAGCAATCACTTGAAGAAACTGGTGTTCTTCGAGATGTGTTGCTCCTATCCATTCCAGACCCGCCTCCTTCCCCACGTCGAGTAGCCGCAAGAAGGAACTGAGGAGCGGACGGGCCGGCTGGGATATATATTCAGCGCCAACCTACATGGAATGGATAGGAGCAACACATCTCGAAGAACACCAGTTACTACGGTGAGTAACCGCCTTTTCGGCTTCCTGTATAAATGTTAGAATACAAATACTAGACTTGTTGTAACTGAATCCGTTGCACCCCTTGGCACCTTTCTAGCTGTGATGGTTTTTCCAGGGAAAAACAATCCAAACTTCATGATTTTTGAATTTTTTTAAAGAAGTCTGCAGTTCAACACTTTTCCCACTAGATGGCAATGGGCAAAAATGAGCAACTTTTTATTTTTTTCTCAAAAGTTAATTTAAATAATTTTTTCCCAGTGATTGATGTCACTAAAGAAGCTCTGATCCTCCCTAAATCTCACATTTCCACACAATTTTTACAGTAATTGCATACTGTAATAAAGGCCAAAGGCTCTTAAGCAAAGTAAGCTGTCATGGGAAGATCCTCTAGTGGATCAGTAACTGGATAAAAGATAGGAAAAAAGGGTAGGAATAAATGGTCAGTTTTCACAGTGGAGAGATGCCAATAGCAGGGTCCCCCGAGGATCTGTAATGGAACCTGTGCTGTTTATCATATTCATAAATGATCTGGAAAAGGGGGTAAATAGTGGCAAAGTTTGCAGATGATACAAAATTAGTCAAAGATAGGTAAGTCAACAGCTGTCTGCAAAGGAGATACAAGGGGCTGTCACAAAACTGAGGCCTGGTCTACACTACGCGTTTAGACCGAATTTAGCAGCGTTAAACCGAATTAATCCTGCACCCATCCACACAACGAAGCACTTTATATCGATATAAAGGCTCTTAATACCGGTATCTGTAATCTTCCCCGACGAGGGGAGTAGCGCTGAAATCGGTATTGCCATGTCGGATTAGGTTTATTGTGGCTGCAAATCGACGGTATTGGCCTCCGGGCGCTATCCCACAGTGCACCATTGTGACAACTCTGGAAAGCCATCTGAACTCGGATGCACTGACCAGGTAGACAGGAAAAGCCCCGCGAATTTTGAATTTCATTTCCTGTTTGCCCAGCGTGGAGAGCTGATCAGCACAGGTGACCACACAGCTCATCAGCACAGATAAGCATGCAGGCTGAGAATCGAAAAAGAGCTCCAGCATGGACCGTACGGGAGGTACTGGATCTGATCACTATATGGGGAGATGATTGCGTGCTAACAGAACTCCGTTCCAAAAGATGAAATGAAAAAACATTTGAAAAAACCTCCAAGGCCATGATGGAGAGAGGCCACACCAGGGACTCGGTACTGTGCCATGTGAAAGTTAAGGAGCTCAGACAAGCCTACCAGAAAACCAAAGAAGCAAATGGAAGGTCCGGGGCAGGGCCGCAAACATGCCGCTTCTACGCTGAGCTGCATGCAATTCTAGGGGGTCCACCACCACTACCCCACCCCTGACTGTGGATTCCAAGGGGGGTGGGTAATCTCAGCCATGCCTGAGGATTCTGCGGACGGGGAAGATGAGGAGGAGGACGAGCTTGCAGAGAGCACACAGCACACTGTTGTCCCCAACAGCCAGGACCTTTTTCTCAGCCTGACGGAATTACCCTCCCAAGCCACTATCCCAGACAATGAAGCCATGGAAGGGACCTCTGGTGAATGTACCTTGTAAATATAAGACATGGTTTAAAAGCAAGCGTTTTTTAATGATTAATTTGCCCTGAGGACTTGGGATGCATTCACAGCCAGTACAGTTACTGGAAAAGTCTGTTAACATGTCTGAGGATGGAGCGGAAATCCTCCAGTGACATCTCCATGAAGCTCTCCTGGACATACTCCAAAAGCCTTTGCAGAAGGTTTCTGGGCAGCACAGCCTTATTTCGTCCTCCATGGTAGGACACTTGACCACGCCATGCATGTAGCAAGTAATCTGGTATCATTGCATGACAAAGCCTGGCAGCGTATGGTCCCGGTGTTTGCTGGCATTCAAGCAACATCCATTCCTTATCTCGCTGTGTTATCCTCAGGAGAGTGATATTGTTCATGGTACCCTGGTTGAAATACGGGAATTAAATTAAGGGGACAGAGGTGGCCATTCCTACTGGGCTGTTTGCCTGTGGCTGAAAAAAAATCCTTCCCTGCAGTTAGCCAAGCGGGGTGGGGGCGGGGGAGAAGGGGTGATTGGCGCTGAGTGTTTTTGCATTTGGCTAGCAGGGATCTTCCCTGATACCAGCCACGCGGTGGGGGGAGGGGTAAAGCGATCATCACAGAGAATTGGATGGGGCGGGGAGTTTGGTTTCTGCTTCTGCACGTTAACAGGAAAGAAGCAGCACTCAACGGGTTTTGCTTGGTATTTGAGAAAGGAGGGCGGTGGATATATGAAGGCTGCAGAAACTGAAAGACAATGGCTTATCATAGCCGCATGCAAGCCGAATTCTGTTGCCTGGACCTGCGTTTGTGATCTGTAACACCAAAGCCGCAGGCACTCAATATTAAGATGCAAAATGCGACCTTGTACTGAAATCACGTGTGCAATGTAATGTGAATAGTGTTGTTCACCGTCAAAGAGTGTAACCATTGTTCTGTAAAATGTATCTTTTTAAATACTTCTCTCCCTTTTTTCCTTCCCTCCTGCAGCTGCAAATTTTTCAAGCCTCCCTACTCCGTCCCGAAGGCTATCTCAGATAAGGCAGCGGGAAAAAAAAGACGCGAGATGAAAGGTTCTCGGAAATCATGGAAGTGACCCGCAATGAAAGAGCTCATCTGAATGAGTGGAAGGACGTGGTATCAAAGTACAGGAAAGATGCCAGTGACCGTGAGGGCAGGAGGGATAAACGTGAGGGCAGGAAGGATGAACGTGAGGAGAGGAGAGACGCTCGAGATGAGACGTGGCGGCAGGAAGATCAGAGGAGGCAGGATGCAATGCTGGGGCTGCTGCTGCGTGATCAAACTGACATGCTCCGGCGTCTGGTGGAGCTTCAGGAACGGCAGCAGGATCATAGAGTGCTGCTGCAGCCCCTGTATAACCAACCACCCTCCCTCCTCACCATGTTCCTTAGCCTCCTCACCCACCAGACATGTAAGAACGTTTGGGGGGGAGGCTCCGTGCACCCGCCCTCTCCACCCCAGTGGACAGCCCAACCAAAAGGCTGTCATTATTTTTGAAATTTTTTTAGTGGCCTTTTCCTTCCCTCCTATCCTCCTCCAAAACCCCACCCGGGCTACCTTGTCAGTTCTCTCCCTCTTTTTATAATCAGTTAATAAAGAATACATGATTTTTAAATTATAGTGACTTTATTTCCTTAGAAAGCAAGCTGTGATCGAAGGGAGAGGGTGGGTTGCTTACAGGGAGTGAGTCAATCAAGGGGGCGGGTTTTCATCAAGGAGAAACAAACACAATAGTCACATTGTACGCTGGCGAGTGATTAAACTGGTTTTCAAATCTTCTCTGATGCGCAGCACTTCCTGGTGTGCTCTTCGAATCACCCTGGTGTCTGGCTGTGCATAATCAGGGGCCAGGTGATTTCCTCAGCCTCCCACCCTGCCATAAAGGTCTCCCCCTTACTCTCACAGAGATTGTGGAGCACACAGCAAGCAGCAATAACAATGGGGATATTGGTTTGGCTGAGGTCTGAGCGAGTTAGTAACATGCGCCAGCATCCCTTTAAACGGCCAAATGCACATCCTACCACCATTCTGCACTTGCTCAGCCTGTAGTTGAACAGCTCCTGACTACTGTCCAGGCTGCCTGTGTATGGCTTCATGAGCCATGGCATCAAGGGGTAGGCTGGGTCCCCCAGGATAACTACAGACATTTCAACATCCCCAACTGTTATTTTCTGGTCTGGGAAGTAATTCCCTTGCTGCAGCCATTTAAACAGAGTAGTGTTCCTGAAGACACGAGCGTCATGAACCCTTCCTGGCCATCCCACGTGGATGTTGGTGAAACATCCCTTGTGATTCACCAGTGCTTGCAGCACCATTGAAAAGTACCCCTTGTGGTTTATGTAGTGGGTGCCCTGGTGCTCTGGTGCCAAGATCGGGATATGGGTTCAATCTATCGCCCTACTACAGTTAGGGAATCCCATTGCAGCAAAGCCATCCACTATGACCTGCACATTTCCCAGAGTCACAACCTTTCGTAGCAGCAGCTTAGTGATTGCTTTGGCTACTTGCACCACAGCAGCCCCCACAGTAGATTTGCCCACTCCAAATTGATTCCTGACTGACCAGTAGCTGTCTGGCGTTGCAAGCTTCCAGAGGTCTATCGCCACTCGCTTCTCAACTGTGAGGGCTGCTCTCATCTTGGTATTCTGGAGCTTCAGGGCAGAGGAAAGCAAATCACAAAGTTCCATGAAAGTGCCCTTACGCATGCGAAAGTTTCACAGCCACTGGGAATCGTCCCACACCTGCAACACTATGCGGTCCCACCAGTCTGTGCTTGTTTCCCGGGCCCAAAATTGGCGTTCAGTGGCTAGAACCTGCCCCATTACCAGCATGATCTCCAAAGCGCAGGGGGCCGTGGTTTGAGAGAATTCTGTGTCCATGTCCTCATCACTCTCGTAACCGCGCTGCCGTAGCCGCCTCCTTCTCGCCTGGTTTTGCAGGTCCTGGTTCAGCATAGACTGCACGAGAATGTGTGAGGTGTTTACAACGTCCATGATTGCTGTCGTGCTGCACGTCCACCAATGTAATATATGCCATCATATGCCAGCAATGCCCCTCTGCTATGTACATCGGCCAAACTGGACAGTCTCTAAGGAAAAGGATAAATGGACACAAATCAGACGTTAGGAATGGCAATATACAAAAACCTGTAGGAGAACACTTCAACCTCCCTGGCCACACAATAGCAGATGTTAAGGTGGCCATCCTGCAGCAAAAAAACTTTAGGACCAGACTTCAAAGAGAAACTGCTGAGCTCCAGTTCATCTGCAAATTTAACACCATCAGCTTAGGACTAAACAAAGACTGTGAATGGCTTGCCAGTTACAGAACCAGTTTCTCCTCCCTTGGCTTTCACACCTCAGCTGCTGGAACAGGGTCCCATCCTCCCTGATTGATCTAACCTCGTTATCTCTAGCTTGCTTCTTGCTTGCTTATATATACACACCTGCCCCTGGAAATTTCCACCACTTGCATCCGAAGAAGTGGGTATTCACCCACGAAAGCTCATGCTGCAAAACTTCTGTTAGTCTATAAGGTGCCACAGGATTCTTTGCTGCTTCTACAGTTGTGTTTGTTTCTCTTGAAGTTACCTGCCCCCTATATATATGAAAGGAAATAAAGTCTAAATTGTTTAAAAACTGTTCTTTATTATTTGTTGCACAACACAGTGAGAGAAATCAGAAGGTAGACCGGGGGAGGGGAGGGGAGGGGTATTGGGTTAAGGGGGAGGAGGAGGAGGGAAGGACACATCTAGAAACCAAATCAGAAGTTTGAATATGCCAGCTTTCTGCTGCTTGGGCGATCCTCTGGGGTTGATTGTGAGGGTCCCCGTAGCCTCCCCGCTCGTGTTCTTGGGCATCTGGGTGAGGAGGTGTGGAACTTGGGGAGGAGGAAGGGAGGTTATACAGGGGCTGCAGCGGCAGTCTGTGGTCTTGCTGCCTTTCCCGCATTAGATCCACCATACAGCGGAGCATGTCAGTTTGCTCCCCCGTGAGCTTGACCATAGCGTCCTGCCAGCTCTTATCACGCGCGTCCCTCCTCTCTTTGTGTGTTCGTGCTTGCTACGGGACTCGCAACTGTTTGCTCACACATTTCAGCTGGGCCCTATCAGTGCGGGAGGACTGCATGAGCTCGGCGAACATGTCGTCCCAAGTTCGTTTTTTTCCGACCTTCTAATCTGGACCAGCCTCTGGGATGGAGTAGATAGGGGCTGCGTTGAAACATTTGCATCTGCAGGAGGAGAAAAAGGGAGGGTAGTATTTTAAGAAACATTTCAGAGAACAAAGGGGACACTCCTTCTCAGTGAAAGTGCCTGCCACTTTGGTGTGAGTAAGCCATCACGCACAGCTGGGCAACAGAATTCAGCTTGCAGGCAGCCTAGGGGCACACGGGGTTCTGCTTCAATGCTTTCAAACTGCTGGGCCCCCTTTCCCATAGCAAAACATGCCTGGTGGGTTTGCCATATAAAAGGAGGGCCTGTGGGCTCTCTGGGATGATTGCTTGACACAACACCGCCCCCCCCCCCGCACCACCACCACCGTGTGGCTCCAATCAGGCTCTGAGCAGGGATGAGCCCTTTAAACTAAACGCAAACAGCCCAGCGTGGCTGGGTTTCCCCTCCGCCCCCCACCGCGTGGTTCTAATCAGTCTCTCATTCACCGGAAGTACCTTTTAACCAGTTACCAATCCATGAGAGAACCTTCCCTCTTATCCCATGACTGCTTATTTTGCTTAAGAGCCTTTGGTGAGGGACCTTGTCAAAGGCTTTCTGAAAAATCTAAATACACTATATCCACTGGATCTCCTTTGTCTGCATGCTTGTTGACCCCCTCAGAGAATTCTAGTAGATTGGTGAAGCATGATTTCCCTTTACAAAAAACACGTTGACTATTTCCCAACAAATTATGTTCATCTATGTGTCTGACAATTTTTTTCTTTACGATAGTTTCAACCAGTTTGCCTGGTATTGAAGTGAGGCTTACCAGCCTGTAACTGCCGGGCTCACCTCTGGAGCCCTTTTAAAAAATTGGTGTCACATTAGCTATCCTCCAATCATTTGGTACAGAAGCTGATTTAAATGATAGGTTACAGATGACAGTAGTCCTGCAATTTCACATTGGAGTTCCTTCAGAACTCTTGGGAGAATACCATCAGGTCCTGGAGGTTTTATTACTGTTTAGATTATCAATTCGTTCCAAAACCTCTCCTAAGGACACCTCAATTTGGGACAGTTCCTCAGATCTGTCACCCCAAAAGAATGGCTCAGGTTTGGGAATCTCCCTCACATCCTCAACAGTGAAGACCGATTACTTAATATGAAGACTAAGGCCCAGACAGCTACGTGATCCCCACACTGGTATCTCTGCCTGCTTGGAGAGCAAACAGCCCCCTTCCGCTCACTGGGTAACAATGTACAACGAAGGCAGAAACAGGACTCATAAAAAATTTACAAAATATTCCCACGTTGTCACATTTCCGTAACAGTTACGTCTCCATTGTCAACAGGCCTGCTCGGGCTCAGGCTTTCTCTGGGTTGTCCCTGGACAGGGCCGCTCTACAGGGACTCACCACTGCCCCACAGGCGCCATAAACTGTTTACTGATTCAAGTCACAGACCGGGCCAAACTCAGAGGCGAAGCACAAACAGCTTCAGTTGGACCCCTGTCCCTCAGTGGGGTGCCTCTGCCTTTCTCCCCCAGAGTGCCTGGGGTGGGAGCAAGTCCCAGGTGATGTATTTCGCACCAGCAAGAAGCTGGAACGTGGTGTCAGACAGCATTGAACAGGAAACTACTTTAGCTGACACTTCCTTACACCTGCCACTTCAAACAAAACCCCTGCTGCTCTCCTCTCTTGTAGTTTATTCCAGATTATTTCCCCTCTGAGGTCTGAGCTATGTTGTCTCCTGCTTGGGGGTGAATGTCCCTGGGGGAGACAGGCCCCAGCTGTGGGGCAGCACCCTGGGCAAACATTCCCTGGCAACATTTTCAGAGAATAGATCATGGTTTTTTTACAGATGCATGAAACTGGGGGTGGGGGGTCAGGGTGAGATAGAAAGAGAAGCGGGGGTGGGGGCTGAGAATTCCTAGTCTGGGGTTGGGGGAGACCCCTAGGCTGGGTGTAGTGTGTGTGGGAATCCCTGGTCAGGGCAGGGTGAATGTGTGTGTGGGGGGGGAATGTCCCTGGATAGGACAGGGTGTGTGTGGGGGGGTGTCCCTGGATTGGGCAGGGTCTGTGTGGTGACAGGGAGGATGAGGGACCACCCACAGGTAGGGGGTCCTCCTGTGGGGCTGATGTTGAGGGTTTCCCAGGGTGGTGGGATGGGGCTCCCATGCAGGGCTGTAGGGGTGAAGGGTTGGGGGCTCCCCAAGTGGAGTTAGGGCTGGAGGTTCCTGGCTGGGGGTGCATTGGGGGTGCGAGGCGGAATCAGGGTTATTCCCGTGACAGGGGTGCCTGGAGGCGCCGATCGGGGGCCGGAGGGCCCCAGGCCAGGTTAGGGGTGTCCCGGGCAGATTGGGGCTCTGCGGGGGTCCCGGTCCGGACATGCCTCGGTCGCGCGGGGCTCGGCTCCGCTGCCCGGCACCGCCCGGCGCCGCCTGCGTCTCGGCGTCCCCCTTGGCGGGGCCCCGTCCTGCGTGAGCGGCTTCAGTCCAGCCCGGTGGCCGGAGGCGTCTAGCGGGACCGAGTCGCTGCGGCCCATGGGGGGCCGAGCCCCAGCGCCCGGCACGGGGAGCAGCCTGAGCCTGAGCCCGAGCGCGGGGAGCGCACGGGCCGCGCCATGGTCAGTATCGCCGCCCGGCCAGGGCCCCCCGGGTACCCCTCCATCCAGCCCCCGCCCGGCCAGGGCCCCCAGATACCCCCCATCCAACTTAACCTGGTCAGGGCCCCCTGGGTACCCCCCATCCGGCCCCCGCCTGGCCCGGGCAGGCCCCCCCGGACACCCCCAACCCAGCCCCCACTCGGCCAGGGCTCCCCGGGTACCCCCATCCAACTTAACCTGGTCAGGGACCCCACCCAGCCCCGGGTACCCCCCGTCCAACTTAACCTGGTCAGGGCCCCTGGGTACCCCCATCCGGCCCCGCCTGGCCCGGGCAGGCCCCCGGACAGCCCCCACCCAGCCCCCACTCAGCCAGGGCTCCCGGGTACCCCACCCAGCCCCGCCCGGCCAGGGCCCCCAGATACTCCCCATCCAACTTAACATGGTCAGGGCCCCCTGGGTACCCCCTCATCTAGCCCCCACCCGGCCAGGGTCCCCGGGTACCCCCATCCAACTTAAGCTGGTCAGGCCCCACCCAGCCTCTGCCCAGCCAGTGCCCCGGGTAACCCCACCCATCATCCTTCCCGATGAGGTCCCCTGGAGTACCCCATCCTCCCCCAGCCAGGTCCCCCTGGGTACTCCCCACCCAGCCCCTACCCAGCCAGGGCCCCCGGATACCCCCCATCCAACTTAACCTGGTCAGGGCCCCTTGGATATCCTCCACCCAGCCCCCATACCTAGCCATGGGCCCCCGGGTATCCCCCATCCAGTCCCCTCCCGGCCAAGTCTCACTGGGTGCCCACCCCTCCATCCCTTCGGCCTGGCCAGGGTTTCCCGGGAGCCTCCCTCCATAGGTGCTGGAACTAGGGGTTCTGTGGGTGCTGCCACACCCTCTGGCTTAAAGAGGTTTCCATTATATACTGGGTTTACAGTTTGGTTAAATGGCTCTCAGCACCTCCACTATAAAAATTGTTCCAGCACCCCTGGCCCCTCCACTCCTTCCACCTGGCCAGGGCTCTGTAGGTACCCCACATCCACCCCTCTTCTGGCCAGGGCTCTCCAGCTATCAAGGGTCCACCTGCCTCCCCCAGCCTCCCCCCGTCCCATCTATCCCAGTATTTCACTGGATTCTCTGGTTGTCCTTGCTCCGGTCCCACACACAGGGAATGTCAAGTGCTGGGAGGAAACACTCCTGTGAGCTGTGTTTGTATAGGAGATGGATGCGGGGCGCTGGAAGGGGTGCATCTGTCTGTCTGATAGAGAGTCACTCTGGTGGGGGCTGGGTGGTGGGGTTCGCCCTGGGGCTAGGGGTCCCTGGCTGGGCACTGTCATGGGGAAGTTTGCAGTACAGGGGTCCCCATTTGGGCACTGTGTGGAGAAGCCCGCATCACCTGGAGTTCCCAGCTGAGCACTGTCACAAGAAAGCTCGCAGCACTGGGAAGTTGCGTGTCTCCATCTACAGTAGAGATTTCCTTCTCCAATTCCCCCACTCATGGCCAGCGCTGTGGGAAGCAGGGGGCTGGGGCATTGTGGGGCTGTCCTGAGTGGGGTATGGCGATGGGGCTAGATGGCCAGGGGCCAGCTCCCCAACTCTAACCAGTCCTGCCCTGTGGGGGGCAGAGGACTGAGGTGATGTCTGGGCAGGGCAGGCCCCCTCTGAGTTGGATATGGACTTGGGGATAGATGCCGAGGGCTGGTCCCTGCCCTCACGGGGCACTGGTGCCGGCTAGTGGGGTGTGAGGAGCAGAGTCTAGACAGCTCTCCCCTCCCCGTGGCAGTTTCCTGGCCCTGTGCGCTGCGGAAGGAATGAGCTCAGTGCTGTTAATGGCTTGCAGCTGGTGCGGGGGCCTGTGCTCGGCTCCCAGCCCCCTGGCCCAGCCCAGCTGCGCTCATGCGGTCGCTAGCTCGGACTGGGCTTGGCACCCCTGCGTGGGCAGGGCCCTGGCCCGTAACAGGAGCTGTGCTGCTTAGTACGGGCTGCACAATGCTGTCCCACACCCCAGGGCCTCAGCTGGGCCAGGTCTGGGAGGGGAGCTGTGCACCAGGACTCCTGGGTTCTCTCTCTGAGCTGAGAGGCGGTGGGGTCTAGTGGGTTAGAGCTGGGGATCTGGGAGCTGTGCACCAGGACTCCTGGGTTCTCTCTCTGAGCTGAGAGGCGGTGGGGGCTAGTGGATTAGAGGTGGGGGTCTGGGAGCTGTGCACCAGGACTCCTGGGTTCTCTCTCTGAGCTGAGAGGTGGTGGGGGCTAGTGGGTTAGAGGTGGGGGTCTGGGAGCTGTGCACCAGGACTCCTGGGTTCTCTCTCTGAGCTGAGAGGTGGTGGGGGCTAGTGGGTTAGAGGTGGGGGTCTGGGAGCTGTGCACCAGGACTCCTGGGTTCTCTCTCTGAGCTGGGAGGGGAGTGTGGCTAGTCTTTAGGGCAGTGTCGTGTCGCCCTTCCCCACAGGAGCCCGAGCCAGTGGAGGACTGTGTGCAGAACACGCTCTCAGCCCTGTACCCACCCTTTGTGGCCACAGCACCCACGCTGCTGGGGCAGGTGTTTGAGGTAGTGGAGCGGACGTACCGGGAGGATGCCCTGCGCTACACCATTGAGTTCCTCATACCTGCCAAGCACATCCTGGCACGCATTCAGCAGGAGGCCTGTGTGAGTCTGTCTGTGCCTCCATCTGTCCATCCATACGTATGTGTGTGCAAGGATGTGTGTCTGGCATGGTACACGAAGGCGGGGGTGTCTGTGGGCCCAGCGTGTTTAGGGGCATGTGTCTGTGGGTTGGGCCCGGTGCATGGAGGGATGTGTGTCTGTCCGCGGGCCCGGCGCGTGGAGGGGGCGTGCGTCTGTCCGCGGGCCCGGCGCGTGGAGGGGGCGTGCGTCTGTCCGTGGGCCCGGCGCGTGGAGGGGGCGTGCGTCTGTCCGCGGGCCCGGCGGGGGGAGGGGACGTGCGTCTGTCAGCGGACCCGGCGCGTGGAGGGGCGTGCGTCTGTCCGCGGCCCGGCGCGTGGAGGGGGCGTCGTCTGTCCGCGGCCCGGCGCGTGGAGGGGCGCGGCGTCTGTCCGCGGGCCCGGCGCGTGGAGGGGCGTGGCGTCTGTCCGCGGGCCCGGCGCGTGCAGGGGGCGTGCGTCTGTCCGCGGGCCCAGCGGGTGGAGGGGCCGTGCGTCTGTCTGTGGGCCTGGCGCGTGCAGGGGACGTGCGTCTGTCCGTGGGCCCGGCGACGTGCGTCTGTCCGCGGGCCCGGCGGGTGGAGGGGACGTGCGTCTGTCCGCGGGCCCGGCGACGTGCGTCTGTCCGCGGACCCGGCGGCTGGAGGGAACGTGCGTCTGTCTGTGGGCCTGGTGTGTGCAGGGGACGTGCGTCTGTCTGTGGGCCCGGCGACGTGCGTCTGTCCGCGGGCCCAGCGGGTGGAGGGGACGTGCGTCTGTCCGCGGGCCCAGCGGGTGGAGGGGACGTGCATCTGTCCGCGGGCCTGGCGGGTGGAGGGGACGTGCGTCTGTCCGCGGACCCGGCGGCTGGAGGGAACGTGCGTCTGTCCGTGGGCCCGACGCGTGTGGCTAGAGGCCCGGCACCTAGCTGCAGGCCCAGTGTATGAAGAGGTGCATCTGGCCTCACAGGCACAGGACCAGGTGCCCCAGGTTGTGCTTCCCCCTGACTCTGTCTCTCTCTCCTGTCAGGCCCAGTACAGCGGGTTTGTGTTCTGTCATGAGGGCTGGCCGCTCTGTCTGCACGAGAAGGTGGTGGTGCAGCTCAGCTCCCTGCCCTGGCAGCAGCTGTGTCCTGGTGACTTCTACCTGCAGGTGGCCCCCTACCTGTCCCGTGCCCCCCGTCTGGTGCTCAAGTGCCTGTCGCCGGACGGGCGCAGCGTTCAGGAGCTGCCGGTGCTGCCTGACGCCTACCCCTTCCTCTTCACTGCTGAGTGGCTGAACGGCATCAACAAAGACCGGCGGGCCGGGCGGCTGGAGCGTTGCCTGCTGGCAGCTGAAGAGCGGATTCTGCGCCTGCCCTGGACCGAACTCATCTGCCCGCAGTTTGTGCACCAGGGCAGCTTCATGGTGGGGCGGCGTTGCCTGCCGGGCCCCAGCCCTGAGGTGCTGGGGGCTCGCAGCCCTGGGGACGGGCGCCACTCAGGCGGGGAGAGCCAGGAGGCAGAGGGTGGGGGCCTGGAGGGGGAGTACGTGCAGCTCCTGGAAATCAGCCCACCCCGGCACAACGCCCCCCCAACCCCAGTGTCCCCCAGTTCCCAGAGCCGTACCCTGCCTGCCCGCAAGGGCCAGGGCAAGGGCCGCAACCGGCGCCACCGTGCCTGGCTGCACCACAAGCCCAGCCGGGAGGAGACTCTACCCAGGAACCGGCCCCGCAGAACCTGGGAAGGGGGGTGGCCAGGGGCGGATCCCGGCCAAGCAGGGCTCCTCCGGGGCTGGGACCTACAGAGGCCATACGGGGAGACTGGAGGGCCGAGGGCCAGCCAGGGGGATGGGCAGGATCGGGGGGGCCCTGCACACAAAGTGGCAGCACAGAGTCGGGGCAAAGAGGGGCATCTGCCTGGGGAGAGATGGTGGGGAGGAGACACTGGGGAGAGGGTAGGGAATCCCACCCTGGGGGATGAGCATCAGGGTGGGGACCCTCCGGAGGGGCAGCGGGGAGGGGATCCCAGCCTCAAGAAGGAGCAGCAGGGCGGGGACTCTGAGGTGAAGAAGCGAGATGGAGTCCCTGGGGAGAGGCAGCAAGGAGGGGATTACAGCCTCGGGGAAGTACAGCGGAGCGGGTACCCTGAGGAGAAGCAGCGGGATGGGGTCCTTGGGGAGAGGCAGCAAGGAGGGGATTGCAGCCTCGGGGAGGTACAGCGGAGCGGGGACCCTGGCCCCCCAGCCATCTCTCCCCAGCCCAGTACTGTGGCTGAGGTGCAGGGGCTCAGTGAGGGAGCGGGGCAGGCAGCAGGGCCAGCTGCATGGCCTAGCCCCAGGCAACGGGAACAGAGCCAAGGCCTTCCAAGGCCGAGCAGCCCCCGGCACGAGGCTCCCAGCCCGGACCTGAGGCCAGCCAGAGCAGAGCCACCAGGAGCCAGGACTAGCCCCCAGCAAGGAGTCATTAGGGACTCTGCTCCAGGGCTGCCACACCGGGCTGCCAAGGGCAACCGCAGGAGGAGAAAGTGGGGGGGGAGAGGCTGCCCCACCAGTGTGGAATGGAAGGAGCCTGGGTCTCCTGGGGCAGGGGTGGGGGATGCCCCAGCTGGCACCAAAGAGGGGGGTATCCCTGCTGGCACTGGGCTCCCTGTTGTCCCCATCCCAGGAGAGGGGGACATCCCCTCGAGCACCAAAAAGGAGGGCAGCCCCTCTGGCACCAGACTGCCCATTGCCCCCACCCCAGGAGAGGGGGCCATCCCCTCCAGCAGCACAGAGCCGGACAGCCCCTCTGGCACCAGACTCCCCATTGCCCCCACCCCAGGAGAGGGGGCCATCCCCCCCAGCAGCACGGAGCCAGACAGCCCCTCTGGCACCGGACTCCCCATTGCCCCCACCCCAGGAGAGGGGGCCATCCCCTCCAGCAGCACAGAGCCGGACAGCCCCTCTGGCACCAGACTCCCCATTGCCCCCACCCCAGGAGAGGGGGCCATCCCCTCCAGCAGCACAGAGCCGGACAGCCCCTCTGGCACCAGACTCCCCATTGCCCCCACCCCAGGAGAGGGGGCCATCCCCTCCAGCAGCACGGAGCCAGACAGCCCCTCTGGCACCGGACTCTCCGTTGCCCCCAACCCAGGAGAGGGGGCCATCCCCCCCCGCAGCACGGAGCCAGACAGCCCCTCTGGCACCGGACTCTCCGTTGCCCCCACCCCAGGAGAGGGGGCCAGCCCCCGCAGCCGCACGGAGCCCGACCGCCCCTCTGGCACCAGACTCCCCATTGCCCCCACCCCAGGAGAGGGGGCCATCCCCCCCAGCAGCACGGAGCCAGACAGCCCCTCTGGCACCGGACTCTCCGTTGCCCCCACCCCAGGAGAGGGGGCCATCCCCCCCAGCCCAGAGGAAGAGACTTGTGCTGACTGCCCCGGGCAGGGGGCCCTCCCAGCCGCCCTGGCAGAGGCTGCAGTCCCCACCGGCGCAGAGGAACAGGCTGCCCCCGAATCCCTGGAGAGGACGGAGGCTGTTGGTGCTGGTGCAGCCCCACTTGTGGAGAGTGCTTTGCCCCTCACGGGGGGTGCAAGAACCAGCTGCCCCATGGAATCCCTGCCCCCCACCTCGGCCCCTGTGGGGCAAGATGTAGACTGGGAGCTTTTGCGCTCAGGCATCTTCCAGCTGACAGGTGAGTGCCTGGGCCTAGGCTGGTTAGCGGCTAGGCACATGGACGGGGGGGCGGGGGGGCTGGCACCCCGGAGCCTGGTGTAGCAGCACCGCCGCCCTCCTGTCGCCTTGAAGCGGGCCACTCCCCTCCTCTGCTTGGGCCTGGTGCCCTGTCAGCCTAAGTGCACTGAGGGCGCTGCCTGGGCCCTGGACAAAGCTGGCGTCCTGGAGCCGGCCAGGCCAGGAAAGCCCAGCGCCGGTGCGGATGGCTGGATGGCCTGGGGCCCAGCAGAGAGGGCGCTGGCTGGCAGCTAGGAGGTCCTGGGGTCTGGAGCTGCTTTGGTCTTGGGCAAAATGTGCCCAAGGGGCCTGGAGCCCCTTGGCTGGGGCGCCTGAGTTGCACCCTCGTGCTTGTTCATTCTTTCCATTCGCTTCCTAGGCAGTCTGGCCTCAGGCCCTCCGTTACAGGCAGGTACGGTAATGTGGGTGCAGCCCATGGGGCAGGGGTCAGAGCCAGAGCTCGGCCCTCAGCTACTGGGGCAATTGAACAGAGCATGCGAGCCCTGTGTGCCACGCTGTGCTGGCCATGCCCCTCTGCCCAGTGCCCCACGTGGCATGGGGCTGGCGGCCTCGTGGAGAGCTGTGGCGCGGGAAGGAGACCGTGGCTGCCTGAGGGAAAGGCTGCTCCTGGGTTCAGTGCAGTGGCCTGGCTGTCTGGGGCAGGGGTTTTCTACAGCTGGGCATCTCCCAAGGGGCAGAGCTAGAGTGCCTGGCACCGCAGGGGAACAGAGCAAGGGCCGCGGGGGGGGAGAATGGGGCTCCTGCTGGGGAGAGTCCAGTACAGCGGGGAGGGGTCCTGTAGGGATCATGGAGGAGCATTTTCCTCTGGGATCCTGTTCCCGTTTGTGGGGTGGGGGGGAGAGAGACTCCCCTTCAGCCACCTGCTAGCTCACACCAAGCGCAGGGAAGACCCCAAGCAGCCACTCCCCTTGCTTGGCCCAGCTTCTGGGAGCACAGAAGAGAACTGCTCACTCCCACTGCCCTAGGGCTGCCCCACAGCTGTCTTCCCTCTGCCTGCTGTGGGGGTGGGGGTCAGGGTGGGGGGGTGTCATGGGCCCTGCCCAGGCTCACGGCCTCCTGCACCCTGCCTTGCCCCTGCAGGCGGAGTAGACCGGATGGGAAGGGCCTTGCTGACTGTCACCCCCCAGCCCCCAGGGGAGCCGGCCCCAGCCCAGGGGGAGCTGAGCCAGGCCCTGCGGTACCTGCATTCGCTGCTCAGGTAATGCCAGCACCAGGGAGACCCCAGTCCTCCCACATCCATCCCCCCCACATCCCTACACCACCTCCCCCACATATCCCTGCCAACCCCTCCCGGTGCAGGGGGAGCTGAGCCAGGCCCTGCGGTACCTGCATTCGCTGTCAGGTAACACCAATGGGGAGACCCCAGTCCTCCCACATACGTCCCTGCCACTTTTAATGTCTTCCCCCACACTAGCTCCTTCCACACAGCCCGCACTCCTCCTTCCCCCACAGCCTCATCCCCACTTCTCACACCGTCCTCCCTACACAAACCCCACAACTGCCCCATGCTGCACCTCTCGCCCCATCCCCTACTGGGGGTGAGAGCTGTCACCCCATTAACCCCTCACTGTCCTCTCCCCTGTAGGAAGGAGCAGCAGGAGCTGGGGCTGACGGGGCTGCTGGATCTGCGGCAAGGAGGGGCTCTGCCCCTCCACCCCCCTGCACTGCTGCCAGCCCTGCAGGAGCTGCAGGTACCGCCCCAGACAGACCCCCCAGCATTGCCACCCCCACCTGCACAGCCCCCTTCCTACCCCCCTCTAACAGTTCTCTGGTTCTCCCCCCCCACCGACCCCCAGTCCCCTGCGGAGCCCAGCCCTGCCTCACCACCTCCTGCACGGCTGCCAATCCTGCAAGCACCCAACACAGCCACCCAGCTTCCCCTGCTTGCCTCCCACATGGTACCATGCTGCTCCTCCTGCCCTGCCCCACGGCGCATGGCTCCCTGCCTACTGCCTGCACTGCACCCCACATGGCCCCATGCTGCTCCTTGCCCCACAGTAACTCCCCCCTGCCATGGTGCAAAGCTCCCCCCACTGCCTGCACTTTCTATGCATGGCCCCTCCCCACCCTGCTGCCAGTCCTGCAAGGACTCCAAGGAACACCTCTGCCCCCTGCCCGCCCTGGACACTGGGGTGGCAGCCTGATTTCTTCTTGTCTTGCAGGAGGCTTCACCAGCTCCTGTGAGCCGCCTGCTGGTGCTGGCCCCGGAGGGCTGCGAGGAGCTGCCCCTCATTCAGGTAGAGGCGTCAGGGGTGGGGTAGGAAGGACTGACAGCACCTGAACTAGAGTGAGAGTGCTGGGAGGGGGCGTGGGGGGGATTCCCTGCCTGGAGGGGGGAAGATGATGGGAGGGGTTTCCTGCCTGGCAGGAGCAGCTGGGAGGGGGTGTGAGGGAGGGGATTCCTGCCTGGAGGGGGAGATAATGGGATAATGGGTTTCCTGCCTGGAAGGAGCAGCTGGGAGGGGTGGGGGGGATTCCTGCCTGGGGGAGATAATGGAGGGGTTTCCTGCCTGGAAGGAGCAGCTGGGAGGGGGTGTGGGGAGATAATGGGAGGGGTTTCCTGCCTGGAAGGAGCAGCTGGGAGGGGGTGTGGGGGATTCCTGCCTGGAGGGGGAAGATAATGGGAGGGGTTTCCTGCCTGGAAGGAGCAGCTGGGAGGGGGTGGGGGTTTCCCTGCCTGGAGGGGGGAAGATAATGGGAGGGGTTTCCTGACTGGAAGGAGCAGCTGGGAGGAGGTGGGCTGGATTCACTACCTGGAGGGGGGAAGATAATGGGAGGGGTTTTCTGCCTGGCAGGAGCAGCTGGGAGGGGGTGTGGGGGATTCCCTATGAGGGGGATAATGGGAGGGGAATCCCTGTCAGGGAGAGGAGGGGATAATAGGAGTGGGTTCCCTGGCCGGTAGCAGAGGGGTGGCAGGTTTTCCCCTAGCTGGGAGAGGCAGTGGGGGTTCCCTGCTTGGTGACGCCCTGCTCCTTTCCCCAGGAGGCACTCGTGCTCTCCCCAGGCGACCTGCCCCAGTTCGTGGACCCAGAGCAGCTGCAGACGACTCTGGGCGGGACCCTGCAGCACTCGCAGACCCAGTGGGTGGAGATGTGCCAGGTGAGAGCTAGGAGTGACCCCCATAGCCCTCCAGCACCCCTGCAGCACCCCAACACCTCCACAACCCCCGCCCCCTGCAGCAAACTGTGTCACACAGCCTCCCATGTAACCAGGGGTGGCACATCCCCCCCCACAGTACCCCTGGCTGAACCCCAGTCCCCCTTCCCGCCATCTCCTCCAGGGGTCTGTGTCCCCCGCACTGCCCACTGTCTCTCCCTGCAGGCGCTGGAGCGGCTCTGCGGGCTCTGCCAGGGCGTGATCCAGTCGGTGCAAGTGGCCAGTGCTGAGTTGGAGGCATCGGAATTGGCCGAGAGTGACGAGGTACGTGACACCCCCATGCAGCTCACCTCACCCACACTCTGGGTCCCCTTGCAGCTTGGTGCCCCTTGGCCCTCATAGAATATCAGGGTTGGAAGGGACCTCAGGAGGTCATCTAGTCCAACCCCCTGCTCAAAGCAGGACCAAACCCAACTAAATCATCCCAGCCAGGGCTTTGTCAAGCCTGACCTTTAAAACCTCCAAAGATGGAGATTCCACCACCTCCCTAGGTAACCCATTCCAGTGCTTCACCATCCTCCTAGTGAAAAGGTTTTCCTAATATCCAACCTAAACCTCCCCCACTGCAACTTGAGACCATTACTCCTTGTTCTGTCATCTGGTACCACTGAGAAGAGCCGAGCTCCATCCTCTCTGGAACCCCCTTTCAGGTAGTTGAAAGCAGCTATCAAATCCCTCCTCATTCTTCTCTTCTGCAGACTAAACAATCCCAGTTCCCTCAGCCTCTCCTCATAAGTCATGTGCTCCAGTCCCCTAATCATTTTTGTTGCCCTCAGCTGGACTCTTTCCAATTTGTCCACATCCTTCTTGTAGTGTGGGGCCCAAAACTGGACACAGTACTCCAGATGAGGCCTCACCAATGTCAAATAGAGTTGAATGATCACATCCCTCGATCCGCTGGCAATGCCCCTACTTAAACAGCCCAAAATGCCATTAGCCTTCTTGGCAACAAGGGCACACTGTTGACTCATATCCAGCTTCTTGTCCACCGTAACCCCTAGGTCCTTTTCTGCAAAACTGCTGCCTATAGCCATTCGGTCCCTAGTCTGTAGCAGTGCATGGGATTCTTCCGTCCTAAGTGCAGGACTCTGCACTTGTCCTTGTTGAACCTCATCATATTTCTTTTGGCCCAATCCTCTAATTTGTCTAGGTCCCTCTGTATCCTATCCCTACCCTCCAGCGTATCTACCGCTCCTCCCAGTTTAGTGTCATCTGCAAACTTGCTGAGGATGCAGTCCACGCTATCCTCCAGATCATTAATGAAGATATTGAACAAAACTGGCCCCAGGACCAACACTTGGGGCACTCCGCTGGATACCGGCTGCCAACTAGACATGGAGCCGTTGATCACTACCCGTTGAGCCCAACGATCTAGCCAGCTTTCTATCCACCTTATAGTCCATTCATCTAGCCCATACTTCTTTAACTTGCTGGCAAGAATACTGTGGGAGACTGTATCAAAAGCTTTGCTAAAGTCAAGGAATAACACATCCACTGCTTTCCCCTCATCCACAGAGCCAGTTATCTCCTTATAGAATGCAATTAGGTTAGTCAGGCATGACTTACCCTTGGTGAATCCATGCTGACTGTTCCTGATCACTTTCCTCTCCTCTAAGTGCTTCAGAATTGATTCCTTGAGGTCCTGCTCCATGATTTTTCCAAGGACTGAGGTGAGGCTGACTGGCCTGTAGTTCCCTGGATCCTCCTCCTTTCTTTTTTTAAAGATGGGCACTACAGTAGCCTTTTTCCAGTCATCTGGGACCTCCCCCGATCGCTATGAGTTTTCAAAGATAATGGCCAATGGCTCTGCAATCACATCTGCCAACTCCTTTAGCACCCTTGGATGCAGCGCATTCAGCCCCATGGACTTGTGCTCATCCAGCTTTTCTAAATAGTCCTGAAGCACTTCTTGCTCCATAGAGGGCTGGTCACCTCCTCCCCATGCTATGCTGTCCAGTGCAGCTGTCTGGGAGCTGACCTTGTTCGTGAAGACAGAAGCAAAAAAAAGCACTGAGTACATTAGCTTTTTGCACATCCTCTGTCACTAGGTTGCCTCCCTCATTCAGTAAGAGTCCCACACTTTCCTTGACTTTCTTCTTGTTGCTAACATACCTGAAGAAACCCTTCTTGTTACTCTTAACATCTCTTGCTAGCTGCAACTCCAAGTGTGATTTGGCCTTTCTGATTTCATTCCTGCATGCCTGAGCAATATTTTTATACTCCTCCCTGGTCATTTGTCCAATCTTCCACTACTTGTAAGCTTCTTTTTTGTGTTTAAGATCAGCAAGGGTTTCACTGTTAAGCCAAGCTGGTCACCTGCCATATTTACTATTCTTGCTACACGTCAGATGGTTTGTTCCTGCAACCTCAATAAGGATTCTTTAAAATACAGCCAGCTCTCCTGGACTCCTTTCCCCGTCATGTTATTCTACCAGGGGATCCTGCCCATCAGTTCCCCGAGGGAGTCAGTCTGCTTTTCTGAAGTCCAGGGTCCGTATTCTGCTGCTCTCCTTTCTTCCTTTTGTCAGGATCCTGAACTCAACCATCTCATGGTCACTGCTGCCCAGGTTGCCCTCTTCTACTTCCCCTACCAATTCTTCCCTGTTTGTGCGCAGCAGGTCAAGAGGAGCACAGCCCCTTGTTGGTTCCTCCAGCACTTGCACCAAGAAATTATCCCCTACACTTTCCAAAAACTTCCTGGATTGTCTGTGCACTGCTGTATTGCTCTCCCAGCAGATATCGGGGTGATTAAGTCTCCCATGAGAACCAAGGCCTGCAATCTAGTAACTTCTTCTAGTTGCTGGAAGAAAGCCTCGTCCACCTCATCCCCCTGGTCTGGTGGTCTATAGCAGACTTCGCCCATTACATAACCCTTGTTGCTCACACTTCTAAACTTAATCCAGAGATTCTCAGGTTTTTCTGTAGTTTCATACTGGAGCTCTGAGCAGTAATACTGCTCTCTTACATACAACGCAACTCCCCCACCTTTTCTGCCCTGCCTGTCCTTCCTGAACAGTTTATATCCATCCATGACAGTGCTCCAGTCATGTGAGTTATCCCACCAAGTCTCTGTTATTCCAATCACATCATAGTTCCTTGACTGTGCGAGGACTTCTAGTTCTCCCTGCTTGTTTCCCAGGCTTCTTGCATTTGTGTGTAGGCACTTAAGATAACTCCCTGATCGTCCTGCTTTCTCAGCATGAGGCAGGAGTCCTCCCCTCTTGCGCTCTCCTGCTCGCGCTTCCTCCCAGGATCCCACTTCCCCACTTACCTCGGGGCTTTGGTCTCCTTCCCCCGGTGAACCTAGTTTAAAGCCTCCTCACTAGGTTAGCCAGCCTGCTTGCAAAGATGCTCTTCCCTCTCTTCGTGAGGTGGAGCCCGTCTCTGCCTAGCACTTCCCGTGACTCCCTCGCTCCCCAGCCTGGCTACAACTGTCCTCCCCTCCCCGTACAGGTCTCCTGCCACCTTGTATTCCCACGCAGCCCTCCAGACCTCCCTGGCTCTCCCCTGTGACTCTCCTGCCCCTGCAGGGCCCCCTGGAGCTTCCTGCGGAGGCTCTGGGCTGGGCCAGCTGGGTGGGGGGCTCTAGGCTTAGTCAGCAAAGCAGGGGCCTCTGGGCCAGGCTGGCTGTTCGGGGGGCTCTGGCCTGAGCTGGCCTTGGCTGGGCGGGGGGCTCTGGCCTTGGCTGGGCGGGGGGCTCTGGACCAGGCCATGATGGCTGGGCAGGGGCTCTGGACCAGACCGGCTGTTCGAGTGGCTCTGGCCCAGGCCAGGCTGGCCTGGAGGCTCTGGGCCGGGCCGGGCTGGCTGTGCGGGGGTGTGTTGTATTGCTCACTGTTATGTGCCCGCAGGCGCTCTCTGTGCGGATCTCCGGGCACAAGGATGCCATGCAGAAGCTGCTGTCAGATCCACGGCTGCTGGAGTTGCAGAGCAGCGGGGGGTCCCTGCTGGCTCGACTGCCCCCACCAGGAACCTGCAGGTGACCCCTGTCCCACATTCCACATGGGAGGGGAGGGACACCAGGCCTAACAGTGGGAGGGGATTGGGCCCGACACGTGAGGTGTCCCCACAGCCTATGCTGGGGGATGGCCCCTGTGCCGGAGTTCACCCATTGTAGTTGGGAGAGGTGGTCTCTGCCCCCTTTATGCACACACTGGCCTGGGAAGTTTCCCTATACCCTGTGGCCTGGCGGAGCGGGTGGGGGGGTGACGAGGTTGGCGGCATGGTGATGTGAGAGGCAGGGAGTGACATGCTATTTGCTGTCCCCGGGCCACAGTGTGGGGGGCTGGCGGGGCGGGGCGGTGGCTAGATGGAGTTGGCAGCATGGGGGTGGCTGGGCAAGTGTGGGGTTGGCAGTGGGGGGGGGGTGCATGGTGTTGGGGGGGCGGCACATGGGACAGCGGTATGGCACGAGGGGCGGCGTGTGCAGCGGCGCATTGGGAAGCGGTATGGCACGAGGGGCGGCGTGTGGGGCGGCGCATGGGACAGCGGTATGGCACGAGGGATGGCACATGGGGCTGGGGAAACGGCGCATGGGACAGCGGTGTGGCACGAGGGACGGTGTGTGGGGTGGCGCATGGGGCAGCGGTATGGCACGTGGGGCAGGGGAAACGGTGCATGGGGCAGCAGTATGGTGCGAGGGGCGGCACGTGGTACTGGGGGCGGCGCGTAGGGCAGCAGTACGGCATGAGAGGCGGCATGTGGGGCTGGGGGAATGGTGCATGGGGGCAGCGGTGTGGCACGAGGGGCGGCGCATGGGGCAGTGGTGTGGCACGAGGGACGGCATGTGGGGCTGGGGGAATGGTGCATGGGGGCAGTGGTTTGGCACGAGGGATGGCATGTGGGGCTGGGGGAATGGTGCATGGGGGCAGCGGTGTGGCACGAGGGGCGGCACGTGGGGCAGGGGCTGATGTCCTTTCCCATCCCCAGTGCCCAGGCCGCGAGGGCTGCCAGCTTGTATCAGGAGGTGGACGATGCCATTCATAGGCTGGTGCAGCTCAGCAATCGGCGCCTGGGACAGCTGGAGCAGGAGAGGGGCTGCCGGCAGCTGACACAGGTAGTACTGCTCTGTTACCTCCCCTGGTGACCTTCCCCTCCCACTGTCCCCCCACTGTGCTGCTGTGTGTTTCACCTTCCTCCCCACCCCACGCCCAGAGCACTGACATCCCCTCCCACCTGACAGCCTCCGTACCTGCTGCATGCTTCCCCCACATGCCTCATCTACCCCATGCCTGGCACTTTGACACCTCCCCCATGTGCCCCTCCCTATCTGGCACCGAAACCTTCCCTGTCCTCTGCCACGCCTGTGCCTGGGGTTCTGTCCCCGCTCCCCCAGATCCCCTCCCAACTCCCGCGCCCAGCAGTCTGGCAGCCCCCATGTCCTCTGCCCCGCCATGCCTGGGGTGCTGATCCCCACATGCCTGCCCCCCTGCCCATTCTTGTTGCTCTCACCCTCTGTCCTGGCAGGCTGTGGGCTGGCTGGCTGACCGTGGGGAGCAGGCGCTGGCAGGTTTCACCCCCATGGAGGTGGGGGATTCGGTGGTGGCCGTGGAGGAGACGCTGGCGAAGTTTGAGGCTTTTCACACCCTCGCCAAGGTGAGACACACATCCCTCACCCACTTGAGGGCTGCAGGGAGGGATCCTGAGGAGAAGAGTGTGGGTGGGGCGCTGCATACTGGGAGGGCACTGCCTTGTTCTCTGGGGCACTACATGTTGGGGGGTGCCAGCTCTGCGGGGCGCTCTGTACCGGGGGTGCTGGCGTAGGCTCTGCGGGGCGCTCTGTACCGGGGGGGCTGGCGAGGCTCTGCGGGCGCTCTGTACCGGGGCTGGCGTAGGCTCTGCGGGCGCTCTGTACCGGGGCTGGCGAGGCTCTGCGGGGCGCTCTGTACCGGGGCTGGCGTAGGCTCTGCGGGCGCTCTGTACCGGGGCTGGCGAAGGCTCTGCGGGCGCTCTGTACCGGGGCTGGCGAGGCTCTGCGGGCGCTCTGTACCGGGGGCTGGCGTAGGCTCTGCGGGGCGCTCTGTACCGGGGGTGCTGGCGTAGGCTCTGCGGGGCGCTCTGTACCGGGGGGGCTGGCGTAGGCTCTGCGGGGCGCTCTGTGCCGGGGGGGCTGGCGTAGGCTCTGCGGGGCGCTCTGTGCCGGGGGGGCTGGCGTAGGCTCTGCGGGGCGCTCTGTGCCGGGGGGGCTGGCGTAGGCTCTGCGGGGCGCTCTGTACCGGGGGCTGGCGTAGGCTCTGCGGGGCGCTCTGTGCCGGGGCTGGCGAGGCTCTGCGGGCGCTCTGTGCCGGGGCTGGCGAGGCTCTGCGGGGCGCTCTGTCCCGGGGGGGCTGGCGTAGGCTCTGCGGGGCGCTCTGTGCCGGGGGGGCTGGCGTAGGCTCTGCGGGGCGCTCTGTGCCGGGGGGGCTGGCGTAGGCTCTGTGGGGCGCTCTGTACTGGGGAGCAGTGTAGGCTCTGCGGGGCGCTCTGTACTGTGGGGTGTGTATTTGGATCTGTGGGATCCCTGTATTGGGGTGGGTAATGGGTCTCTGCCGGGCGCTCTGTACTGAGGGGATATCTGCTCTGCAGGCAATGTCTTACTGAGGGTGGCTGGGCGTTGGCTCTATGCTGTGGGGTGTGCATTGGGTCTGTAGGGGGCTCTATAGTGGGGGAGACATGGGCTCTGCAGGGTGCTCCATATGGGGTTGAGGGGGTGCATTGACTCCATATGGGGGTGAAGTGGTGCACTGACTCTGCAGGATGCACCATACTGAGAGTGGGAGAGCATTGGCTCCATGCTGTGGGGTGTGCATTGGGTCTGCGGGGCACTCTATACTGGGGGGACATGTGCTCTATGGGGTGTTCTATATGGGAGTGGGCGGGGGTTGCGTCTGTGGTGCGTCAGCTCCGTGGGGCACTCTGTGCTGACAGGTGTCGAGTGTAGAAGGGACAGCACTGCCCGGTCTCCTCCTCTCTCTCCCAGGAATGGCTGGCCCGAGGGCACGAGGCTCTGCATCTGGCTGGTGACAGGGACCTGGCAGCTGAGGGGCAGCAGCTGGAGAGCTTCGAGCGCCGGCTGGAGAGCTGTGCGCACACCATGCACAGTGCCCTGCGGCTGCACCGCTTCCTGCAGCAGGTGCCAGCCGCTCAGGCATGCCCCCTCTGCCTGTCTGTGCCCGCCCCATTCCTCCTTTCCGCTTTAGCATCCAGCTTAGTTCAGCCCAGGGGGTGTTCCTGGCAGGGGGAGCAGACCCCACATCAGAGGCAGCTCAGCCCCACTATCCATGCCAGAGGCGGGTGTGGATGCCCCCAGGGCAGCGTCACACATTGGAGTGGGGGTGATTTCCTGGGTCCGTTTGTTGTTCCTGCCCATTTCCATTGCAGGGCTGTCCCCAGCTCCCCGTTGCCCCCCATCCCCGGCTCCCCATCCCCCTATGGCCTGCATCACTCTGACCCTGGCGCCCTGTCCCCCCTGGCACCCGCTCCCTGTCCCCCATGGCCTATGTCACTCTGACCCCATCTCTCCCGCTGTCTCTCGTAGGCTCAGGACTGGGCCCTGGAGGGCGTCCGGCGCCTGTCGGCCATTGAGGATGGCGCAGGGCCAGAGGTGGTGCTGGGGACGCTGGGCCAGTACTGCCAGCAGCATGGCGAGATCTCGGACAGCGCCTTCCAGGAGATGCGTGGGCTGGCAGTGCAGAGTCCCTGGGCGCTGCGGGAGTTGGGGCGCTGCCGGGCTCGCTGCCAGGAGCTGGGGCGCCTCCTGCAGCGGCGGCTGGAGGTGGCATTGCAGGCTGGACCCCAGCCCCGGCGCCGGGCTGACAGCACCAGCGCCTCCTGCTCACCGCAGCGCCCAACGAGGGGCCTGGGCACCGGCCTGGGCTCCTCCCGCAGCATGAGCTGCCTGCTGCCTCCGCCCGGCAGCCTCTCCCCTGGCCTGTGTGAGGTGCCCTCTTGCCACTCACTAGCGTCCCCCAGAGGCCCCATGGAGAACAGCGACGAAGAACGGAGCCCCCCTCCCACCAGCTCCTCCACCGCTGCCTTCTTCCAGGCACCCACGCTGCCTCTGGGCACACTGCCCCCCTGCCAGCATCCTGCAAAGGGTCCCCCCAGCACGCAGAGGGCACTGAGCGAGCCCGGCCCTCCCCGCCCCAGCGTCCTCATTCGCGGCCTGGAAGTGAGCAGCCAGGAGGTAGTGGACCGGACCTGCTCGCCCCGGGAGCACGTGATGCTGGTTCGCAGCAGCGCCCAGAGAGCCGAGGCGCCATGGGGGAGCACGCCCAGCACTGAGCGGAAACGCCGCCTGGGGTGAGTTGCTCTGGAGGAGGGGTATTTGCACCAGACCAGGACCCTGGGGTTCTGGGCACTGCCCCCTCCCACGACTGCCACCCCACATACGCACTGGGACCCGAATACCCCACACATTGGGACCCATCACCCCATCTGAGAGAAGTGCGCCCTGGCACCACCTGTTGGTGCCCATGGGGTGGAGGGCCCATTGGCACCTGTGAGGGTGTGGGGGCACTGGAGCGCAGGGCCCATCAGTACCCATGGGCGGGCTATTGATGCCCATGGGATTGAGGGGATCACCAGGCTGGGTGACCCATGGGCAGCACATAGGGGAGCCCCAGGGCGGGAGGCTCATCAGCACCCACAGGGTAGGGCACCGGGCCCCTCGCTGATGCCCATCTCCTCTCCTGCCCAGCGCCCAGCAGCGGCTGGTGGCAGAGCTGATTGCCTCGGAGCAGGAGTATCTAGGCTGCCTGGCTGAGTTGCTGCCCCTGGAGTCAGGGTGCCAGGAGCTACCCCCCGAGCTGAAACGCGAGTGCGGTGCCTTGGAGGGCACCCGTGACCGGCTGCTGGGCTTCCACCGCACCTACTTCCTGAAGGAGCTGCAGGGCTGCGCCAGCCATCCTCTCCGTGCAGGGGGCTGCTTCCTGCGATATGTGAGTGTCCAGCCCCGTGACCCGTCTGGGGACCCACACTCTCCCCCCAGAACTCCCCTCTCCCAGGTACCTCCCCGCACCAAGGCATGAGTGCTGCTCACTGGCACCCCCGCCATCTCCCCAGGAGATGCCAGCAGCCCCTTGCAGGAGCTCATAGCCCATCTGCCCTGGGATGCTGCTCTAATTGAATTGGCCCTGCCCTTCTGCGTCTCCCCCATGTGCCCTGTGCTGTGGGGAGGTGGTGATGCTGAAGTTGGCTCTAATTCCCCATCACTCTCTGCGCCAGGCGGACCAGTTCAGTCTCTATGCCCTCTACGTGAAGAACCGGCAGAAGCTTGATGCAGCACTGGCCTCTCAGCAAGCTGCCCACAAGGTACTGTCTGTCTGCTTGCGTGTACCCATGGAGAAGCTCAGAGCTCTGGGAGGGGAGTGGGGTTTAGTGGTTAGGCAAGGCAGGGCTGGGAGTTCAGGACACTTGGGTTCTATCCTGTCAAATGTAAAAGTGTAATTGGACAGGCCAAAAAGGAATTTGAAGAGCAACTAGCAAAAGACACACAAACGAACAGCAAATCTTTTTTTAAGTCCATCAGATGCAGGAAGCCTGCCAAACAATCCATGGACGATTGAGGTGCTAGCAGAGCACTCAAGGCAGATGAGGTTTCAGAAAAGCTAAACAAATCCTTTGCATTGGTCTTCACTGCAGAGCATGTGAGGAAGATTCCCACACCTGAGCCATTCTTTGTAGGTGACCAATCTGAGGAACTGTCCCAGGTTGAGGTGTGAGTAAAGGAGGTTTTCATAGAATCATAGAAGACTAGAGTTGGAAGAGACCTCATGAGGTCATCTAGTCCAATCGCCTGCTCAAAGCAGGACCAACCCCAAATAAATCATAAGAACATAAGAACATAAGAAAGGCCGTACTGGGTCAGACCAAAGGTCCATCTAGCCCAGTATCTGTCTACCGACAGTGGCCAATGCCAGGTGCCCCTGAGGGAGTGAACCTAACAGGCAATGATCAAGTGATCTCTCTCCTGCCATCCATCTCCATCCTCTGACAAACAGAGGATAGGGACACCATTCTTACCCATCCTGGCTAATAGCCATTTATGGACTTAGCCACCATGAATTTATCCAGTCCCCTTTTAAACATTGTTATAGTCCTAGCCTTCACAACCTCCTCAGGTAAGGAGTTCCACAAGTTGACTGTGCGCTGCGTGAAGAAGAACTTCCTTTTATTTAGTATCAGAGGGGTAGCCGTGTTAGTCTGGTTCTGTAGAAGCAGCAAAGAATCCTGTGGCACCTTATAGACTAACAGATGTTTTGCAGCATGAGCTTTCGTGGGTGAATACCCACTTCTTCGGATGCAAGCAGTGGAAATTTCCAGGGGCAGGTGTGTATATATAAGCAAGCAAGAAGCAGGCTAGAGATAACGAGGTTAGATCAATCAGGGAGGATGGGGCCCTGTTCCAGCAGCTGAGGTGTGAAAACCAAGGGAGGAGAAACTGGTTCTGTAATTGGCAAGCCATTCACAGTCTTTGTTTAGTCCTAAACTGATGGTGTTAAATTTGCAAATGAATTGGAGCTCAGCAGTTTCTCTCTGGAGTCTGGTCCTAAAGTTTTTTTGCTGCAGGATGGCCACCTTAAAATCTGCTATTGTGTGGCCAGGGAGGTTGAAGTGTTCTCCTACAGGTTTTTGTATATTGCCATTCCTAATGTCTGATTTGTGTCCATTTATCCTTTTCCTTAGAGACTGTCCAGTTTGGCCGATGTACATAGCAGAGGGGCATTGCTGGCATATGATGGCATATATTACATTGGTGGACGTGCAGGTGAATGAACCGGTGATGGTGTGGCTGATCTGGTTAGGTCCTGTGATGGTGTTGCTGGTGTAGATATGTGGGCAGAGTTGGCATCGAGGTTTGTTGCATGGGTTGGTTCCTGAGCTAGAGTTACTATGGTGCGTGTGCAGTTGCTGGTGAGAATATGCTTCAGGTTGGCAGGTTGTCTGTGGGCGAGGACTGGCCTGCCACCCAAGGCCTGTGAAAGTGTGGGATCGTTGTCCAGGATGGGTTGTAGATCCCTGATGATGCGGTGGAGGGGTTTGAGCTGGGGACTGTATGTGATGGCCAGTGGAGTCCTGTTGGTTTCTTTCTTGGGCTTGTCTTGCAGTAGGAGGCTTCTGGGTACACATCTGGCTCTGTTGATCTGTTTCCTTATTTCCTCATGTGGGTACTGTAGTCTTGAGAATGCTTGGTGGAGATTTTCTAAGTGTTGGTCTCTGTCTGCGGGTTAGAGCAGATACGGTTGTACCTCAGTGCTTGGCTGTAGACAATGGATCTTGTGGTGTGCCCGGGATGGAAGCTGGAGGCATGAAGGTAGGCATAGCGGTCGGTAGGTTTTCGGTATAGGGTGGTGTTAATGTGACCACCACTTATTTGCACCGTGGTGTCTAGGAAGTGGACCTCCTGTGTAGATAGGTCCAGGCTGAGGTTGATGGAGGGGTGGAAGCTGTTGAAATCGTGGTGGAATTTTTCCAGAGTCTCCTTCCCATGGGTCCAGATGATGAAGATGTCATCAATGTAGCGTAGGTAGAGAAGGGGCGTGAGTGGACGGGAGCTGAGGAAGCGTTGTTCCAGGTCGGCCATAAAAATATTGGCATATTGTGGGGCCATGCGGGTGCCCATAGCGGTGCCACTGATCTGGAGATATATATTGTCATTAAATTTGAAATAGTTGTGTGTGAGGATAAAGGCACAGAGCTCAGCAACCAGTTGTGCTGTGGCATCATCAGGGATACTGTTCCTGACAGCTTGTATTCCATCAGTGTGTGGGATGTTTGTGTAGAGAGCCTCTGCATCCATGGTGGCTAGGATGGTGTTCTCTGGAAGGTCACCAATGCATTGTAGTTTCCTCAGGAAATCAGTGGTGTCACGGAGATAGCTGGGAGTGCTGGTAACATAGGGTCTGAGTAGGGAGTCCACATATCCAGACAGTCCTTCAGTGAGAGTTCCAATGCCAGAGATGATGGGGCATCCAGGATTACCAGGTTTGTGGATCTTAGGTAGTAGATAGAATAACCCTGGTCGAGGTTCTAAGGGTATGTTGATTTGTTCCGGTGTTAGTGTAGGGAGTGTCCTGAGTAGATGGTGCAGTTTCTTAGTGTATTCCTCAGTGGGATCTGAGGGAAGTAGCTTGTAAAATTTGGTATTGGAGAGTTGTCTGATGGCCTCCTTTTGGTAGTCAGACCTGTTCATGATGACAACAGCACCTCCTTTATCAGCCTCTTTGATTATAATGTCAGGATGGTTTCTGAGGCTGTGGATGGCATTGCGTTCTGCACCACTTAGGTTGTGAGGCAAGCGATGTTGTTTTTCCACAATTTCTGCTTGTGCACGTCGGCGGAAGCATTCCTAGCTCAGGAACCAACCCATGCAACAAACCTCGATGCCAACTCTGCCCACATATCTACACCAGCAACACCATCACAGGACCTAACCAGATCAGCCACACCATCACCGGTTCATTCACCTGCACGTCCACCAATGTAATATATGCCATCATATGCCAGCAATGCCCCTCTGCTATGTACATCGGCCAAACTGGACAGTCTCTAAGGAAAAGGATAAATGGACACAAATCAGACATTAGGAATGGCAATATACAAAAACCTGTAGGAGAACACTTCAACCTCCCTGGCCACACAATAGCAGATTTTAAGGTGGCCATCCTCCAGCAAAAAAACTTTAGGACCAGACTCCAGAGAGAAACTGCTGAGCTCCAATTCATTTGCAAATTTAACACCATCAGTTTAGGACTAAACAAAGACTGTGAATGGCTTGCCAATTACAGAACCAGTTTCTCCTCCCTTGGTTTTCACACCTCAGCTGCTGGAACAGGGCCCCATCCTCCCTGATTGATCTAACCTCGTTATCTCTAGCCTGCTTCTTGCTTGCTTATATATACACACCTGCCCCTGGAAATTTCCACTGCTTGCATCCGAAGAAGTGGGTATTCACCCACGAAAGCTCATGCTGCAAAACATCTGTTAGTCTATAAGGTGCCACAGGATTCTTTGCTGCTTCCTTTTATTTGTTTTAAACCTGCTACCTATTAATTTCATTTGGTGACCCCTAGTTCTTGTATTATGGGAATAAGTAAATAACTTTTCCTTATCCACTTTCTCAACATCACTCATGATTTTATATACCTCTATCATGTCCCCCCTTAGTCTTCTCTTTTCCAAACTGAAGAGTCCTAGCCTCTTTAATCTTTCCTCATATGGGACCCTCTCTAAACCCCTAATCATTTTAGTTGCTCTTTTCTGAACCTTTTCTAGTGCTAGAATATCTTTTTTGAGGTGAGGAGACCACATCTGTACACAGTATTCGAGATGTGGGCGTACCATGGATTTATATAAGGGCAATAATATATTCTCAGTCTTATTCTCTATCCCCTTTTTAATGATTCCTAACATCCTGTTTGCTTTTTTGACCGCCTCTGCACACTGCGTGGACATCTTCAGAGAACTATCCACGTAACGCCAAGATCTTTTTCCTGACTTGTTGTAGCTAAATTAGCCCCCATCATGTTGTATGTATAGTTGGGGTTATTTTTTCCAATGTGCATTACTTTACATTTATCCACATTAAATTTCATTTGCCATTTTGTTGCCCAATCACTTAGTTTTGTGAGATCTTTTTGAAGTTCTTCACAATCTGCTTTGGTCTTAACTATCTTGAGTAGTTTAGTATCATCTGCAAACTTTGCCACCTCACTGTTTACCCCTTTCTCCAGATCATTTATGAATAAATTGAATAGGATTGGTCCGAGGACTGACCCTTGGGGAACACCACTAGTTACCCCTCTCCATTCTGAGAATTTACCATTCATTCCTACCCTTTGTTCCCTGTCCTTTAACCAGTTCTCAGTCCATGAAAGGACCTTCCCTTTTATCCCATGACAGCTTAATTTATGTAAGAGCCTTTGGTGAGGGACCTTGTCAAAGGCTTTCTGGAAATCTAAGTACACTATGTCCACCGGATCCCCCTTGTCCACATGTTTGTTGACCCCTTCAAAGAACTCTAATAGATTAGTAAGACACGATTTCCCTTTACAGAAACCATGTTGACTGTTGCTCAAGAGTTTATGTTTTTCTATGTGTCTGACAATTTTATTCTTTACTATTGTTTCAACTAATTTGCCCGGTACCGACGTTAGACTTACCGGTCTGTAATTGCCGGGATCGCCCCTAGAGCTCTTTTTAAATATTGGTGTTACATTAGCTAACTTTCAGTCATTGGGTACCGAAGCCGATTTAAAGGACAGGTTACAAACCTTAGTTAATAGTTCCGCAACTTCACATTTGAGTTCTTTCAGAACTCTTGGGTGAATGCCATCTGGTCCCGGTGACTTGATAATGTTGAGTTTATCAATTAATTCCAAAACCTCCTCTACTGATACTTCAATCTGTGACAGTTCCTCAGATTTGTCACCTACAAAAGCCAGCTCAGGTTTGGGAATCTCCCTAACATCCTCAGCCGTGAAGACTGAAGCAAAGAATCCATTTAGTTTCTCCGCAATGACTTTATCGTCTTTAAGCGCTCCTTTTGTATTTTCATCGTCAAGGGGCCCCACTGGTTGTTTAGCAGGCTTCCCGCTTCTGATGTACTTAAAAAACATTTTGTTATTACCTTTGGAGTTTTTGGCTAGCCGTTCTTCAAACTCCTCTTTGGCTTTTCTTATTACACTCTTGCACTTAAGTTGGCAGTGTTTGTGCTCCTTTCTATTTGCCTCACTAGGATTTGACTTCCACTTTTTAAAGGAAGTCTTTTTATCTCTCACTGCTTCTTTTACATGGTTGTTAAGCCACGGTGGCTCTTTTTTAGTTCTTTTACTGTTTTTCTTAATTTGGGGTATACATTGAAGTTGGGCCTCTATTATAGTGTCTTTAAAAAGGGCCCACGCAACTTGCAGGGATTTCACTTTAGTCACTGTACCTTTTAACTTTTGTCTAACTAACCCCCTCATTTTTGTATAGTTCCCCCTTTTGAAATTAAAGGCCACAGTGTTGGGCAGTTGAGATGTTCTTCCCACCACAGGGATGTTGAATAAATCATCCCAGCCAGGGCTTTGTCAAGATGGGCCTTTAAAACCTCTAAGCATGGAGATTCCACCACCTCCCTAGGTAACCCATTCCAGTGCTTCACCACCCTCCGAGTGAAATAGTTTTTCCTAATATCCAACCTAAACCTCCCCCACTGCAACTTGAGACCATTGCTCCTTGTTCTGTCATCTGCCATCAATGAGAACAGCAGAGCTCCATCCTCTTTGGAACCCCTCTTCAGGTAGTTGAAGGCTGCTATCAAATCCTCCCTCATTCTTTTCTTCTGCAGACTAAACAATCCCAGTTCCCTCAGCCTCTCCTCATAAATCATGTGCCCCAGCCCCCTAATCATTTTCGTTGCCCTCCGCTAGACTGTCTCCAATTTGTCCACATCTTTTCTGTAGTGGGGGGCCCCAAACTGGACACAATGCTCCAGATGCAGCTTCACCAGTGCTGAATACAGAGGAATAATCACTTCCCTCGATCTGCTGGCAGTGCTCCTACTAATGCAGCCCAATATGCCGTTAGCCTTCTTGGCAACAAGGGCACACTGCTGACTCATATCTAGCTTTTTGTCCACTGTAATTCCCAGGTCACTTTCTGTGGAACTGCTGCTTAGCCAGTCGGTCTCCAGCCTGTAGCAGTGCAGTTTTGGAACAAATTGATAAATTAAACAGCAATAAGTCACCAAGACCAGCTAGTATTCACCCAAGAGTTCTGAAGGAACTCAAATGTGAAATTGCAGAACTACTAACTGTGGTTTGTAACCTATCGTTTCAATCAGCTTCCATACCAGATGGCTGCAGAGTAGCTAATGTATTACCAGTTTTTAAAAGAGGCTGCAGAGGCAATCCTGGCAATTACAGGCCGGTAAGCCTGACTTCATTACTGGGCAAACTGGTTGAAACTGTAGTAAAGGACAGAATTATCAGACACATGGATGGACATGATTTGTTGGGGAAGAGTCAGCATGTTTTTGTAAAGAGAAATCATGCCTCACCAATCTACTCGAATTCTCTGAGAGGGGGCAGAACCATGTGGAAAAAGGGTGATCCAGTGGATATATTGTACTTGGCCTTTCAGAAAGCCTTTGACAAGGTCCCTCACCAAAGGCAGTTATGCAAAGTAAACTGTCATGGGATAAGAGGGGAGGTCCTGTTATGGATCAATAACTGGTTAAAAGACAGGGAACAAAGGATAGGAATAAATGTTCAGTTTTCACTGTGGAGAGAGGTAAATAGCGGGGTTATTTGGAAAAAAGGATAAACAGTGAGGTGCCAAAATTTGCAGATGATACAGAACTACTCAAGATAGCTAAGTCTAACACTGACTGTGAAGAGTTACAAAGGGATCTCACAAAACTGGGTGACAGGGCAACAAAATGGCAGATGAAATTCAATGTTGATAAATGCAAAGTAATGCACATTGGAAAACATAATCCTAACCATTCACACAAAATGATGGGGTCTAAATTAGCTGTTACCACTCAAGAAAGAGATCTTGGAGTCATAGAATCATAGAATTCAAGATCAGAAGGGACCATTATGATCATCTAGTCTGACCTCCTGCAAGATGCAGGCCACATAAGCCGATCCACCCACTCCTTTAGCAAGCGACCCCTGCCCCATGCTTCGGAGGAAGGCGAAAAACCTCCAGGGCCACTGCCAATCTACCCTGGAGGAAAATTCCTTCCCGATCCCAAATATGGCGGTCAGCTGAACCCCGAGCATGCGGGCAAGACTCTCCAGCCATACCCTCTGGAAAAAGGTTAAGAATATCATATCATTGACCCATTGTACTATTTACCAGTGTGGCACTTAATTGACCTATTGACTAAGCCCGTTATCCTATCATACCATCTCCTCCAAAACTTATCTAGCTTAATCTTAAAGTCATGGAGGTCCTTCGCCCCCACTGTTTCCCTCGGTAGGCTGTTCCAGTATTGCACTCCCCTGATGCAATCGTCAATTTCGTCTAATTTCAAGCCTAAATTTCCTGACTGACAATTTATATCCGTTTGTCCTCGTGTCCACATTAGCACTGAGCTGAAATAATTCCTCTCCTTCCCTGGTGTTTATCCCTCTGATATATTTAAAGTCATTGTGGATAGTTCTCTGAAATCATCCGCTCAATATGCAGCGGCAGTCAAAAAAGCAAACAATGTTAGGAACTATTAGGAAAGGGATAGAAAATATGATGATATAATGCTACTATATAAATCCATGGTACGCCCACATCTTGAATACTGCGTGCAGTTCTGGTTGCCCCATGTCAAAAAAAGATATATTGGAACTGGAAAAAGTACAGAGAAGGGCAACAAAAATGACTAGAGGTAATGAACAACTTCCGTATGGGGAGAGATTAGAAAGACTGGTACTGTTCAGTTTAGAAGAGAGATGACTAAGAGGGGATATGATTGAGGTCTATAAAGTCACGAATGGTGTGGAGAAAGTGAATAGGGAAGTGTTATTTACTCCTTCACATAACACAAGAACTAGGGGTCACCTGATGAAATTAATAGGCAGCAGTTTTCATACAAACAAACCAGAGTAATTATTCCCACTGCGCATAGTCAACCTGTGGAACTTGTTGCCAGGGGATGTTGTGAAGGCCTAAATATATCTGGGTTAAAAAAAGAATAGGACCTATCCTCCATGAACTTATCTGTCAAGGACGATTAGCCACGGTGGTCAGGGATGCAACCCCATTCTCTCAGTGTCCCTAAACCTCTGACTGCCAGTAGCTGGGACTGGGTGACAGGCGATGGATCACTCAATAACATTCCTTCTGAGCCACTGGCACTAGTGCCTTTCACAAGACAGGATACTGGGCTAGAGGGACCATTGGTTTGACCCATTGTGACCCTTCTTATGTCCTTATCCTCAGCTCTGGGAAAGGAGTGGGGTCTAGTGGTTAGAGCGAGGGGGGTCTGGGAGCCAGCACTCCTGGGTTCTAGCCCTGGTGGTAGGAAGGGAGTGGGTCTAGTGGTTAGAGCTGGGGTCTGGGAGCCAGCACTCCTGGGTTCTAGCCCTGGTGGTAAGAGGGGAGTGGGTCTAGTGGTTAGAGCTGGGGTCTGGGAGCTAGGATTTGTGGGTTCTGTTCCTTGGTCTGGGCAGCTGTTGGGATCTGGAAGCCCCAGTGATGGTGCAGTAGCCTGGCTTGTGGGCTCCATGCTCAGCTCCTCTCCTCTCCTCCCCGCAGACAGTACACAGCAGCCTAGAAGGTCCCTGGGAGGACACAGCGCTGGCAAGTGCCCTGCAGAGGCCCCTGGAGCAGCTGGAGCACTATGGGCGCTTTCTGGAGGAGCTGCTGCAGGAGACAGACCTGGAGCAGGCGCCGGAGCGCGAGGCCTTGCGGGCAGCGCAGCAGCTGCTGGAGTCCCAGGTGCAGCATGGCAGGAACCTGCTGGCCATGGAGCAGATCCGGGGCTGTGAGGTGAGTGTAGGCATGCACTGCTGTGTCTCGGGGGGGGGGGGGATGGGACTCCAGGGGCTCTCCCAGCATGCACTGCTCTGTCCCTTCCCCAAGGGAGGGCCAGGGGCTCTCCTAGCATGCACTGCTCCATCCCTAACTGGGGAAAGGGGCGGCCGGGGGCTCTCCCAGCATGCACTGCTCCATCCGTACCCGAGGGGGCGGCCAGGAGCTCTCCCAGCATGCACTGCTCTGTCCCTGGGGGGTGGCGAGCCTGGCCCAGGGGAGGTTGCCCATTGCCCGCGGTGTCTCCTTTCCCTGCAGCTGGAGTTGAAGGCGCAGGGGCAGCTGCTGCACCGGGACGAGTTCACCGTGCTGCGTGGGCGCCGCAAGTGCCATCGGCATGTCTTCCTCTTCGAGCAGCTGCTGCTCTTCAGCAAGCGCAAGGGCACCGAGGGTGGCTTGGACGTCTATGTCTACAAGCAGGCCTACAAGGTGCGCTGCCTTCCCCTGTGGGATCTCCTGCCTCTGCCTTGCCCTGCCCCATGGGATCTCCTGCCCCTGCCTTGTTCCCCCCACCCCACCCCATGGAATCCCCTCCCCCTGCCATGTTCCCTGCCCCATAGGATCCCCTCCCCCTGCCTTGTTTCCCCCATTCTGCCCTGCCCCATGGGATCCCTGCCCTATCCCACCCTGCTCCACTCCAGGGGATCCGCCCCCGCTGCAAAAGGCCTTCAAGGTGTGCTGGCTCATCCCACCCTGCCCCGGGGGACTACCCCCCCTGCCCCATAGGATTCCTCCCCCAGCACTACCTCCCCCATGGATCCCCCTCTGTACTGCAAACAGGCTTTCAAGGTGTGTCTCACCTCATGGCCATGCTGTCCGCCCCCCAGACAGCAGATATGGGGCTGACGGAGAACATCGGGGAGAGCGGGCTGCGATTTGAGCTCTGGTTCCGGCGTCGCAAGCTCCGTGAGGCCTACACGCTGCAGGCCTCCTCACCCGAGGTGAAGCACAAGTGGACCAGTGCTGTGGCCCAGCTGCTGTGGAGGCAGGCCACGCTCAGCAAGGGTAGGTGGGGGTGGAATGGGGGGACATATAGGATGAGATCCGGGGCTGCAGTGAGATGGGGCATGAGGGATGAGGTTGTTGGGTTAGTACATGGGCCCTGGCATGTCAGGATGGGGGGAAGGGGTAACCTTCATTGTGATGGGTTGTGGGAAGCAAGAGGATACGGACACCAGCATGGCAAGATGAGGGGATGGGATCGGTGGGGGGACATGGCTCTTGGTGTAATGCATGAGGACACCTGTGGGCCTTGTGACAAGGTAGGGGAGAGGATGCGAGGCATGGGCCCTGCTGAGATGACCCCTTTGGGACTGGCACCTGATGTGCCTAGACTGCCTCTCAGCCCATTTTCCCTGCCAGCTTGGGACTTCACTACCTTGCCTTGTTTGAGCCAGACACGCTTGCCTGCTGCAAACACAGATCCAAGTCTGAACCACCTCCCTCACAAGCTGCAGGCTTAACTGAAAACAGCTTAAGAAGTGTTCCTGTCTCCAGCACTCAGAAGCCCAGCTCCCAATGGGATCCCAACCCCAAATAACCCCAAAGCTTATACAGGGTAAAAGGGATTTATTTGGGGTTGGGATCCCATTGGGAGCTGGGTAAACTTAAATTGTTCACCCTCTATAACACTGATAGAGAGAGATGCACAGCTGACCTCACTCTGGGTTAATTAATAAGTAAAAAGTGATTTTATTAAATACCGAGAATAGGATTTAAGTGGTTCCAAGTAATAACAGACAGAACAAAGTGAATTACCAAACAAAATAAAATAAAACATGCACGACTAAGCCTAACATAATAGGAAACTGAATGCAGGTAAATCTCACCCTCAGAGATGTTCCAATAAGCTTCTTTGACAGATTAACCTCCTTCTAGTCTGGGTCCAGAAATCACTCACACCCCTGAAGTTACTGGCCTTTGTTCCAGTTTCTTTCAGGCATCCTTTGGGGTGGAGAGGCCATCTCTTGAGCCAGCTGAAGACAAAATGGAGGGGTTTCCCAGGGGCTTATATAGCCTCCCTCTTGTGGGTGGAAACCCCTCTCTCCCCCTGTGTAGAATTACAGCTCCAAGATGGAGTTTTGGAGTCTCACGGGCAAGTCACATGTCCATGCATGACTTCGTTCTTTATAGGCCAACGCCATGTTAGCCCAAACGTTCCCAGGAAAGCTCAGATGTGGATTGGCGTCTACCAAAGTCCATTGTTGGCCAAGTACCGGTACTCCCAATTACTTGAATAAACCCTTCATGCTATGTTGACCAAATCTGCCTTAGGTGCTTTCTACAGCAAACACTTTAAACACAAGCATAGAGCCAACGCTCATAACTTCAAATATAAAAACGATACATGCATACAAATAGGATGAATGCATTCAGTAGAACATAACCTTTGCAAAGATATGTTACATGGCATATGTAGCATAAAACATATTCCAGTTATGTCAGATTTACATTCATAAGCATATTTCTATAAAGCATTATAGGGTGCAACGTCACAGGGTGGGGAGGAAGGAGGAGGACGGGACGGAGGAAGTGGCCCTGGCATGATGGGATTTGGGGGGGTGGGCCCCATTGTGATGGGGTGGGGAAGGAGGAGGGGGATGGAATGAGGGAGTGGCTGCTGGTGAGATGGGATTCGAAGGGTGGGCCCTGTTGTGATGGGGTGGAGAAGGAGGAGGGGGATGGGACAGAGGGAGTGGCCCCGGCAGGATGGGATTCGAAGGGTGGGCTCTGTTGTGATGGGGTGGAGGAGGAGGAGGGGGATGGGACAGAGGGAGTGGCCCCGGTGGGATGGGATTGGGGGGTGGACCCTGTTGTGTGGGGGTGGGGAAGGAGGAGGATGGGACGAGAAGTGACCCCAGTGGGATGGGATTGGGGGCTGGACCCTGTTGTGATGGGGTGGGGAAGGAGGGGATGGGACAGAGGAGTGGCCCCAGTGGGATGGGATTGGGGTGGACCCTGTTGTGATGGGGTGGGGAAGGAGGGGATGGGACAGAGGAGTGACCCCAGTGGGATGGGATTGGGGGTGGGCCCTGTTGTGATGGGGTGGGGAAGGAGGGGGATGGGAGGGGAGTGGCCCCGGTGGGATGGGAGTGGGGGGTGGACCCTGTTGTGATGGGGTGGGGAAGGAGGGGGATGGGAGGGGAGTGGCCCCGGCGGGATGGGATTGGGGGTGGGCCCTGTTGTGATGGGGTGGGGAAGGAGGGGGATGGGACGGCGAGTGGCCCCAGCAGGGTAAGATTGGGGGATTTGACCCATTGTGATGGGGGCGCGTGGCCGTGTTGTGACCTCTCTCTCTGTGTCCTGCCCAGAACTGCGCACGCAGGAGATGGTCACCATGGGCATCGGGGACAAGCCCTTTGTCAGCGTCCAGGGCCCCAGCCAGGCTCTGCTGAGCAGCCTGCTCACAGGCAGAGGTGAGGGGGCTGGGGCACGGGGGTGCCGTGGGCTGTGGGGCTCTCATCATGGCAGGGTCACTCTGGGGGGTCTTGGGGGCATGGCAGGGAGTCTCTCGGGGGGGTGTCTCTGGGAGCAGCAGGGGCGATGGGGGTCTCCTGGGTAGGGGAGGGGTTCTTAGGCTGTCTCTCTGGGGGCAGGGTTGGGAGCCGTCTCTCCCTGGGGAGCAGTCTGTCTCTGGCGGTAGAGAGGTGTCTCCTTTGTGGGCCCGGGGGTCTCTCCCCTGGTGCTCTCTCATCCCCTCTCTCTGCAGCCGCCCGCACCCGTGCCTCGGTGGCTCTCTCTTCCTTCAGCCCCTGGGCCGGGGCCCCATGCTCCCCGCCAGCTGCCACGTCGTCTCCCCGCCCTGGCCCTGCCCCCCTGGGCCTGTTCTGCGATGCCAGCCCTGTGCCCCCTGCGGCAGGGCGCTCCCCTGGGGCCTGCTCATTGCCAGGGCACCTGGAGGAGGAGGAGGAGTGGGAGCTGGACGTCAAGCACATCCCCCGCGGTGAGCCCCAAGACGAGGGGGTTGCGGGGGTGGTGTCTCTGGGGAGCTCCGTGGAACCAGGGGGGGACAGCTGGCTCCATGGGGAGGGTACACGTTGCTGGCACCCAGTGGGGGTGGGCTAGGGGGCGGCTGGCATCCTGGGGGGCCATGGCCGGGTGGGTGGGCTCGCCGGCGCCGCGTGCGCGGCAGGTCCTCCCGTCAGCTCGGTGTGTGGACCTGCCGCAGGCATGCCGGGGCGAGCGGAGCTCAAGCGGGGGAGGGGAGAGGGGACCCGCGGGGGGACTGGGCGCGCGCGCGCTCGCGCCCGCTGCTTGGGGCAGCCTACTTTGTAGAGCCGCCCCTGCTGGCACCTGGCATTCAGGGAGGCGTGGCTGCTTCAAAGGGGCAGCTGGGCTTGGGGCTCTGTGGGGCCAGTGCGTGGTGGGCTGGCTTTGTGGGAGACACATGGGGGGTCTCTGCCTCTCCCCCGCACTGAGGCTGCTGGAGCAACGCTGGTCCCTCTTGTTGACACACGGCTCCGTGCTCTGTAGCCCAGTCACTGAGGTGATGCCCTGCAATGCGTGTGGGTGGGCACAGGCCTCACCCCCCACCCCGGTTCTCTTGCAGCGTCCGAGACAGCCGCTGGCTCAGGAGCTGCCCTGGCTCTGGGGGAGCCGTCCCCCAGGGGGGCAGAGTCGCCAGGGGGCTCTGCCCCAGTGCAGCGCCGGCCGGTGAGTACAGAGGGGAAGAGCAGGGGCTGTGGGGCAGGCGTAGGTCTTTGTCTCTATCCCCATCTCAGCTCTCGGGGCTCCAGAGGGCCCAGCTGTCACCTCACTTTGCCCACTCAGAGCTGCCTGGGGTGGGGGCTGTCCTACAGAGCGGGGTCCGGCCAGCCATCTGTCCAGCCACCTGTCTGTCTGTCCATCGGTCATGGATGTTGCTGGCTGTGTGTGTGTCTCTCTGGCTCAGTCTGTCGCTGGTGGGCTCTGTCTGTGCGTAGCTAGCTGTCTCTGGCTCTCTGTGTGTCTGTCTGTGCAGGGGTGGCTGGTGGGCGGGTGGGTGTCTGTCTGTCTGTCTGTGTATCTGGCTGTGCGTCTGCCTTGTGGGCTGTCTCTCTCTGTGTCTGTCTGTCTGTCTGTGCTGTCTGGGAGGGGCTGGCATCTTTCCTGGGAGCACTGGGAGCATTTGAATTCACAGGAGTGCGGGGGGAACGGACGACATAAGGTGTGTTTGGGGGGGGGGGCATGGACAGCACTGTAGGCAGGGCACTGCAGGGCTCCAGGCTGGTTACCGTTTCCCCCGTCCCCTCCTCGGCCCTGCCTCGCCCCAAGCCTGAGCACTGCAGGTCCCCAGGCCTGCTGGCTCCTAGGAGGAGCTGCCCTGGGCCTTTCTGCCACCATCTGTGTCCCCCACATGGGACCAGGGCACCCCCAGCCTTCCCACCCCCGCCCTGCCGCCCATGCCCTTGCCCCTAGCTCCACCCTCCACACTGGCCCACAGATACCCCCTCTCCTCCCCAGCTCCCTCTCCCAGCTCTACTCCATGGTCTCCTCCCCCTGAGATCCCGCAGCTCCAACCCTGCCCCCCACTTCACGTTCCCAGCCCCATGCCCTCCCCTCCCCCTCCCCGCAGTGACCCTGGCACCCTCACAAATGGTGTTTTATTTGTTTGCCAGAGAGACGGCCACGCCCCCCCCGACCTGGCGACCCCGCTCTGACCCTGGCACCGAGGTACAGCGGCTGGGACACCCCCCAGGTGCCCGTCAGTCTGTGTGTCCGTCTGCCCTGCTTCAGCACACGGGCAGGGCGCCCACCCCTCCCACACTGCCTCTGTCCGTCTGTCTAGTCCCTCTCCCCCAGTCTGTGTCCGTCTTCCCCCACACCCCTCGTGTCCGTCTGCCCCCCATTGTTGCTGTCCATCCGCCCCTCCCTGTGTGTCTGTCTGCCCCTCCTCCAGCACTCACCCCGCTCTCTCTCTCCCCCAGAGCTGGGTCTGGAGCCTGCACAGGAAGCTGTTTGCCTCGCGTGGCCGCGTGGGGCAGGATCGGAGCCCTGGGGCCGCCAGGAATAGGACAGTCTGAGCCCCTGGCAGACCCCTGGCACCGCACCCCACAGGCTTATCCCCACGGATCCTCCCCTCCCCACCCACTGCATGGAGCCACCAGACGACCCCAAGCCACTACCCCACGGGTCTTCCCCTCACCCTTCATGGGACTACTAGGGCCCTGTAGCTACCATGCGAGCTGGGGGAGGGTATCAGTGGAGGGCGCAGTGCCCCATGGCCTGGGAGGGGAAGGACAGTGATGGTGTGGGCAGGAAACCCATCTGGCCTAGGCATCAGAGCAGTTAGGGCTGGCATGCACCCTGGGTCTGGCCTGGGACTGCCCCAGCACCTGAATAGTATGAGGACCCCGAGTGTGGCCTGCACACTCACCGAGCCCTACGCGCACGTGCAGAGCAGAGCCCCCATGAGGATTGGCACATACATGCATACTGATCCTTGTCTCACCCAGCTGTGCCTCCACGTGCAATGACCCCTTCACGTGCACATGCCCACTCACACACTGATCCCTGTCTCACCCAGCCATGCCTCCACGTGCAACGACCCCTTCACATGCACACGCAAACACTGATCCCTGTCTCACCCAGCTGTGCCTCCACATGCAACAACCTCATTCACGTGCACACGCCCACTCACACACTGATCCCTGTCTCACCCAGCCGTGCCTCCACGTGCCACAACCCTTGACGTGCACACGCCTACGCACACACTGATCCCTGTCTCACCCAGCCGTGCCTCCACGTGCTACGACCCCTTCACGTGCACACGCCCACTCACACACTGATCCCTGTCTCACCCAGCCGTGCCTCCACGTATCACAACCCCTTCATGTGCCCACGCACACACTGATCCCTGTCTCACCCAGCCGTGCCTCCACGTATCACAACCCCTTCATGTGCCCACGCACACACTGATCCCTGTCTCACCCAGCCGTGCCTCCACGTGCTACGACCCTTGACATGCACACGCCCACGCACACACTGATCCCTGTCTCACCCAGCCGTGCCTCCACGTGCTACGACCCTTGACATGCACACGCCCACGCACACGCAGATCCCTGTCTCACCCAGTCGTGCCTCCACATGCAACGACCCCTTCACGTGCACACGCACATGCAGATCCCTGCCTCACCCAGTCGTGCCTCCACGTGCAACGACCCCTTCACATGCCCATGCCCACACTGATTCCTGTCACCCAGCCATGCCTGCCTATGTAATGACCTCTCCATACAACCACACTGATCCCTGTCTCCACACTGGCCCACGGATACCCCCTCTCCTCGTCCAACCACCCCGTCACGTGCACATGCCCATGCACACACTGATCCGTGTCTCACCCAACCATGCCTGCCCATGTAATGACCTCTCCATACAACCACACTGATCCCTGTCTCACCCAGCTGTACCTGTACATGTAATGACTCATCCACACGCACGTGCGCATCCACTGCATGGAGCAGTGTGCTGAGATCCCTGTGTCACTCCGACACGTCTGCCCATGGAATGATTCTGGCACATGTGCACACGCACACACATGGGCCCCTTTTGCACCCACAGGCCAGCCTGCACATGTCCATTTGTGCTCCTGGGTCAACCCACACCCATGCACACCTGTGTGTGTGCCTGTTCCACTCCCCTCCCGGAGCAGCTGCAGCCACCAGGGTTACTGCAAGGCAGCCACAAAGGCACTGGGTGGCCCAGCCCCATCAGCCGGGGGCAGGAGCATCATGGGAAGTCTTTGTGTGGCAATCTGGAGCATCATAGGACATTCCCTCCTGGGGAGATTGGAGAACTGTGGGAAATTCAGTGGCTGGTGGACTGGAGCATTGTGAGACAGTGTGCTGGGAACGACTGGAGGATCATGGGAAATTCTGTGCTTGGTGGACTGGAGCATCCTAGGACGTTCCCTCCTGGGAATACTGGAGCATCATTGGACATTCTGTGCTGGGAGACTAGAGCATTGTGGGAAATTCTCTGCCTGAAAGACTGGAGCATCATGAAGATTCAGCGCTTTGGGCTGAAGCTTTATACAAGTACTAAGGAGTGTATAATATACAATATATTTACTGAGGGAGCTGGGCCGGCAGGAGTGGGGGTGCAGCTGCCAGGGAAGCAGGAGCCTGTGGGGCCTGGCCTAGGAGCGAGAGGTGGACTGGAAGGCTGTTGCCTCATGCCCTCAGGACCTGGCACTGACTGTGGGGAGTAGGGGCTGGGGTGGCTGCATTTGGAGCCAGGAAGCCGGTCACTGTACAGACTCCTGGCCATTTATATTCTGCATATTAATAAAGCTGTGCCGGCAGCTGTCTCTGTCTCTGTTCCCGTGCTGTGGCCAGTCCCACTGCAGGACCCAGCTGTGTGCCAGCATCTCCCTCCCACGCTTGGTTTGTCCAAGCGCCCAGCCTCCACTGAGAACGGGGCCTGGAGAAATCCCAGCACTGGGCCGCTACCTGTCAGGATGGAGCAGTGCAGGGCCCGTGACACCCCAGGAACGCCAGAGCCGCCCCATCCTCCATAAAAGACTGGAAGGGACCGTGAGAGGTTGTCTAGTCCAGTCCCCTGTGCTCCTGGCAGGACTAAGTATTATCTAGACCATCCCTGACAGGCGTTTGTCTAACCTGCTCTTAAACATCCCCAATGATGGAGATTCCACAACCCCTCCAGGCAATTTATTCCAGTGTTTAACCACCCTGACAGGGTTTCCTAATGTCCAACCTAAACCTCCCTTGCTGCAATTTAAGCCCATTGCTTCTTGTCCTGTCCTCAGAGGTTAATTTTTCTCCCTGTAACAACCATTTATGTATGTGAAAACTGTTATGTCCCCTCAGTCTTCTCTTCTCTAGACTACACAAACCCAGTGTTTTCAATCTTCCCTCACAGCTCATGTTTTCTAAACCTTTTATCATTTTTGTTGCTTTTCTCTGGACTTCCTCCAATTTGTCCACATCTTTCCTGAAATGTGGCGCCCAGAAAAGGACTCAATACTCCAGGTAAGGCCTAATCAGTGTGAAGTAGAGCGGAATTACTTCTCGTGTCTTGCTTACAACACTCCTGCTAAAACATCCCAGAATGAGGTTTGCTTTTTTTGTCTCAGTGTTACACTGTTGACTCATATTTAGCTTGGTCCTGCTAGCGAAGGCAGGGGGCTGGACTCGATGACCTTCCAGGGTCCCTTCCAGCTCTAGGAGATAGGTATATCTCAAATTATTAATTATTATTAGCTTGGGATCCACTATGACCCCCAGATCCCTTTCCGCAGTGCTCCTTCCTAGGCAGTCACTTCCCATTTTATATGTGTGCAACTGATTGTTCCTTCCCTGGGGCTGGGGCTGGGGCTGTGACCCCCACAGGAGAGACAGGCCCAGAGACCCCCAGCCCTGGGGCTGTGACCCCCCCCACACACACAGGAGAGACAGGCCCAGAGACCCCCAGCCCTGGGGCTGTGACCCCCCCCCCACAGGAGAGACAGGCCCAGAGACCCCCAGCCCTGGGGCTGTGACACCCCCCCCCACACACACACAGGAGAGACAGGCCCAGAGACCCCCAGCCCTGGGGCTGTGACACCCCCCCCACACACACACAGGAGAGACAGGCCCAGAGACCCCCAGCCTCCACAGGAGAGACAGGCCCATAGACCCTAGGCCCCATGGGAGAGACCAGCCCAGAGCAGCCCCCGCCCCGGCCCTGGGGCTATGACCCCCACAGGAGAGAGAGACCCCCAGCCCTGGGGTGGTGAACCCCACGGGAGAGAGAGACCTAGAGACCCCCATCCTCCATGCCGGGGTTGTGCTCCCCATAAGCAAAACAGACCCTGAGCCCCTTCAAACCCACTTGCATTGGGGCCATAATCCCACAGGAGAGAGAGGCCTAGAGTCCCCTCTGACTACCTGTGCTGTGCTGTGATCCCACAGGACAGATGGGTCCTACCCCTGCCCCACAACCCTTCACTGAGTTCTTCACCCACCCGGATCCCCGTCCCTGGGCTAATAGCCCCACCACATGCCCCATCTGGGCTCCTGCCCCATCCCTGAGCTCCTACCCCCCACCCCTGAGCTCCTACCCCCTGCCCTGCAGCCTGGCTCCTACCCCCACCTGCGCCCTGTCTCTCGGCTGCTCTGTCTCTCTCCCAGTCGCTGTCTCTTTAATGTTGTGATCAATAACCAGGACTCTACCAAATGTCACCGTCTAAACAAAGAAAAGAGGGGGGACTGGGAAAGGCCCTTGTCTCCCCCCATGCCTGGCAGCCCGGCCTGTGTGGGACACCCCCCCCCCCGGCCCTGCCACCATTTTGAGCTGGGCGGCGAGAGGGGGAGAAAACTCCCGGCGCTGCCTGTGCAGTGATGAAAAGCTTAAAAAATGCAAATTGCTGCATGCATGCCTGCTCCATACAATGAGGGGGGAGGCCGGCCGCTTGCCGCTCTGCTCTGCTCAGTCAGCCCCAGCCCAGCGCTGGCGCGGGGGGCTCCCCAGCTGTCGCCTCGCCCGGCCCGTGAGTAGCTGTGCCGCGCGGCCCACGCCAGCGCCCCCGCCGCCCCATGGCTGGGCGCCGGCCCTGGCTCCAACTTGGGAGCAGGTGCCGTGCAGATGGGGGAGGGGGTGCCCGGTCAGGGGAAACTAAGTCAACTTTTGCTGTGGCTCTCCCGCTGGCCGGGGAGGTGGCGGGGAAGAGGGGGTGCTGCTGGCCTGCGTGGCACAGTGGGCCTGCTCCCCGGGGCAGCCCTTTGTACTGCAGACGCGAGCCGGGGCCTAGGGGGGAGGGGTCAGTTTCTTGGGGGCCGGGGGATAAAAGATGCTTGGAGGCAGGGGGGGCTGGGGCGCTCCCGCCCAGGGTGGGGGCGCAGGGGCCAGGCGAGCTGGAATGTGCTGTTTTGCATGAGCACAAGTGGCACAAAGGAGTCAGGCGGACGCTGCTGCTGCTCCGGCTCCGGCTCCTTTTGTTCTCCCCGGCTGGGGGAAGGGGCCAGCGGGGACAATCCCGTACTTGTCTGGGCTCCCCGGCTTGGGCAGGGGGGGCACTTGCCCAACTTTGGGAGCTGCTGGCTGCAGGGCAAGGCAGGGAAGCGGTCCCCGGTGCGGCCTGGGGGAGCTGGGGGGCAGGGCGGCCGCTCTCCCAGCGGCAGGGGGGAGACGGACCTTAATCCTTTTTCTTTGGGCTCCTTTCATGGAGGCCCCAGAAGTTTGTGCAGACGGATGGGCGGGCAGGCGGGGGAGGGGATGCCTTGGGATAAAGCCCTTTCGCAGGGCCGGCTCCCTCCCCCGCCCCTCGCCGGGACAGGTGCACACTGGCGAGCAGACCGAGCTGGGAGCTGCTCCCCTCCTCTGCCCACACTGGGCTGGCTGGCTGGGACCCGGGGCTTCCCTGAGGCCTGGCGCTCCCCTCTTCCCTGGGCCTCGCTCTGGGGAGCTCCCCTCCCCCAGCTGGGCCGGCCCCATCACAGGCGGCAGGGCCCCTTCCCCGAGACGGCAGCTTCCCCAGAGCGAAGGGGGGAAAGGCGCTGGCGCAGGGGAAAGGAGGAGGCAGGGGGTCACTGAGGGCAAAGGCAAACACCCAAGAGGTCAGGGTTAGGGTTAACCCAGCTGCCTCCCAGGGGCTGCCTTGTACCATGGACATGAATCAGTCCAGGGGCCAAGAACTCGGCCGTCTCCATGCAGGGCTCAGGATGCGGTGACGGGATAGTGACCTAAGCCTGGGGCCTACACCCTGCACATTCCCTGGGGCAGGGCCCTGTGGGGAAGAGCATGGGTGTGAGGGTAGCCCCAGGCCAGGCACAGAGAGCAGGGTGTGCGGAGCCTCCATTCTCCGTGGCTTTGCCCCTTGACTAACTTCCTTCTGGCAGGGCTCTGTGCAGGGAATCACAGCATAGTTAATATCTGGGGTGGGGAATCACAGCAAATGTCACAAAGCTGATTTATAAATCCATGGGGTGGCCCCCTCTGGACACTGTGCCGTGCTGGGCACCCCGTCCCAGAGACTAGTGCATATTAGCAGTACAGTGAGAATTATGAGGGGCTGGAAACAAGGTGGATTGCTAAGAGGCGGCAGGACCCGGGTCTATATAATACCGACCGGTCTGGAGAATGGGGGGCCTCCCTTCTGACAGCATAAGGACAAGGGCTGGTCAATGAGATTAAAAGGGGGAATTGAAAACGGATCAAAAGAAATGCTTTTTCACACACAAGGAGTGACGAGCCGGTGGAACTCTCTGCCACAGGGTGTTGCTGAGGCCGAGAGCTGCACCCGCTTATAAAGATGCACAGGCAGTTTCTCTGGAGTACAGGCATGTCCAGGGTTATAACAGTTCATGCCAACAAGGAGATTATTCCTGCTTTGGGGCTTAAGGCATTAGCGAGCAGGATGAGATCTCCTGGGGCTGGCGGGGCAGGTTACCGCACACTGCTACATCACGGGTCCTACCCCTGCCTCTGCAGCATCTGGTGCTGGTCACTGTTGGAGAGAACATCTGGGCTAGAGGGGCTGCAGCGTGGCCCCAGCTGGCAATGCCTGTGTTCCCGGGGGCTCCCAGCCAAGGTCAATAGGTCACTGGGATCCCAGTGGGGTCTGGGCATGTAAGGGCTAGCAGGGACCAGAGCACTAGCTGGGGCACTCCCCATGCAAAGTGGGGTTTGCCCTCCAGGCTGTGTGCATGGGAGCCCCTGGCCGGGCAGAGGCATGAGGGAGAGCACTGAGTACAGACAGTCACTAAATCCCTGCCCATCTCCACTGGGAATTTCTCCCCCCCCCCCCCACACACACACAGGCTGGGGGGCTTCGTACCACTGCCCATCTCCCGTGGGAATCCCTCCCCCCTGCCCCGCGGCACAGCCTGAGTGGGTGGAAAGAGCTACGGGCCGCTCCTCTTCACTAGGACACCCTTCACCCCCACAGAAAACTGTTTTTTTTTTCTTTTTAGTGGCAAAATACATTTGTATTTTTTCAACAGCGTCAGAATTTTCTGGGAAAACGTCTCCCCGTTTTCTGACCAGCTTGAAGTGAAACGTGCTGTTTGCTTAGTGCCTTACTGTTGCATTCAGTGGGAATCCTCACCAGCCTTTCAGGCCATCTTTTCGATCCCCTCCTCCTCCTTTCCTTGTGTCCTGGCTGTGCCTTCCCACTGCCTGCCCACCATTGTCCCCAGTCCAGATCAGCACTGAAATGATTAATGTGGACAATGCAGCCACCACTGGGCATGGCACTGAGTCTGCAATGAGCCCATGGGGGTCAGAGGAGTTGTCTCCTGGGAAGTGTGGCTTTAGGCTCTCTGCAAAAACAGGCAGCCACCACAGCATCTGGGGGCACACTTCATGTCTGAGAGCTCGGTTTGCTTTGTGGGCGACCAATGGCTATAAATTCCAACTGGGAACAACATGCAAATGCTTAATAAGGAGGGGAATTGATGTTAGAGCAACTCACAGGGTGGATTCTCCATCACTAATCAAAGATTGGGCATCTCCTTCTAGCAACTCCACTCTCAGTCAGCCAGACATAATGCAGGACTCACTCAATTACCTGACTTAGGCCAAAGCATGTCAGTCCTTAGAGACTAAACGGTTATGTGCCAGAGGCAGAGAACGGGAGACTGCGGCACACCAATGCCCATGCCCCATGCTGCAGAGGAAGGCGAGATACACCCCGCCCCCCGGGTCCCTGCCAATCTGAGGGGGAAATTTCTCCCCAATCCCAAATCTGACAATTGGTTTGACCCTGAGCAAGACCCACCAGCCAAGTATCTAAGGCAGAATTCTCTGGATCAGCTCTCAGCAGCCACATCCAGTATTTCCTTCCAGCTGTGGATGATCCCTGATGCTTCAGAGGAAGGTGACCCCACCTTCACCGCCTCAATCCATCTGGCAGCTGTGCATGGGGAGGAAACATTCTTCCTGACTCTGCAGGAGCTGCAGCCCTGAAGCATGACATTGGGTGATAGTCATTATCATTATAGTCATAGTCCCAGTTCAGAGCTGCAAGTGCTCTGAGCAGTGTGGCACTGACTCCCTGTCCCCTGGTCTGTGGCCCTTTTCAGCCAGGGTCCCAGCAGGCCCAAGGAATCAGAGACAAGGCTGAGAAACATCCTCTCAGGTTCGATCCCTTCAGGATGCGCTCATACCCCCCGCCTGCTCCCCACGTGAGGCCGAGCTATGCTGGGCAAGGCCCAGTGGCCATCTGGCATCGTCCCTAGTGACAATGGATAGTCACTGGGCCAGGGAGAGCATGAGACTGAGTCGATAGCCTGGGGCTTGGAGCAGGCACTGTACACAGTGGAACAGCTGCCAGGCCCCCCTCCTGCAAACGGGGAGACCCAGGTCAAGTCCCTCCTTCCTATCAGCACGGGGGAACTGAACCAGGGGCTGCCCCCTCCCAGGGAAGTGCTGTGACTGCTGGGCTAAAGGTGAGACTGGAGGGCTCTGCTAGGCCTGGACAAAGGCCTGAACCAGTCCAGTCTCGGTAACGTGTTTGGCTCAACCAGAAACGGATTGTTTTGTGTTGCAGAAAATTTTCAAAATGTTGGGATTTGGTTCAGCCCAAACCTGTCAGCGACCCGAACACGCAGCTGTTCACCCAGCCCATGGCTGCACCAGCCCCTGGTACCACATGGAGGCTGGGCAGGGGACTCTGGCTTTGGGTCTGGGCTGGCTGGGCAGAGGGCCCTGGGCTGGGCCAGGCCAGGCTAGCTGTGCAGGGAGCTCTGGGCTGGGTTGCGCCAGGCTGGCCATGCAAGGGATCTGGGCCAGGCCGGCTGGGCAGAGGGCTATGCCCTGGGCGGGGGTGGCTGGGCAGAGGGCTGTGCCCTGGGCCAGGCCGGCTGGGCAGAGGGCTATGCCCTGGGCGGGGGTGGCTGGGCAGAGGGCTGTGTCCTGGGCCAGGCCGGCTGGGCAGAGGGCTATGCCCTGGGCGGGGGTGGCTGGGCAGAGGGCTGTGCCCTGGGCCAGGCCGGCTGGGCAGAGGGCTATGCCCTGGGCGGGGGTGGCAGTGCAGAGCACTCTGGGCCAGGCCAGGCTGGCTGTGGAGGTGAGCATGGATTTAGAGGTAGGGTTGCCAGGCGTCTGTTTTTTGACTGGAACGCCCAGTCGAAAAGGGAACCTGGCAGCTCCGGTTGGCACTGCTGACCAGGCCATTAAAAGTCCAGGTGGCAGCACAGCAGGGGCCTGGGGCTAAGGTGGGCTCTCTGCCTGCCCTGGCTCTGTGCAGCTCCTGGAAGTGGCCGCTAGACCCCTAGGTGCATGGGTGGCCAGGGAGGCTCCACGCACTGCCCCACCCCGAGTGCCAGCTCCGCAGCTCCCATTGGCTGGAAACCAATGGGAGCTGCGGGGGTGTTGCCTGCAAGCACAAGGGCAGCGTACGGAGCCTCTCTAGCCACCTAGGGGCTGCAGGGACATGGGAGCCGCGGTGAGCACCGCCGGGACCCTGAACCACCTCCCACCCCCGCCTCCCTGCCCCAGCCCAGTGAAAGTGAGTGAGGGTGGGGGAGAGTGAGTGATGGAGGGAGAGGGGGGATGGAACAAGCAGGGGCGGGGCCTCAGAGAAGGGGTGGGGCAGGGGTGGGGCCTTGGGGAAGGGGCGAGGAAGGGGTGTTCGGGTTTGTGCGATTAGAAAGTTGGCAACCCTTGTGATGCTGGTTTTGGGAGGTGTGTGAATTCCAGTGTGATGCTGGTGTGTGTGAAACTGACGTCTCATAGACTCTAAGGGCTAAATGAACCATCATGTTCATCTAGTTCTGACCCCCTGCACATCACCAGCCACAGAACCTCACCCACCCACTCCAGTAACAGACTCCGATCTCTGGCTGAGTTACCGACATCCTCAAATGTTGGTTTAAAGACTTCAAGTTACAGAGAACCCACCCTTTGCTCTAGTTCATAACAAGAAGTGACCCATGCCCCATGCTGCAGAGGAAGGGAAAATGCCCCAGGGTCTCTGCCAATCTGACCCAGGGGAAAATTCCTTCCCGGTATCAGATATGGCAATCGGTTAGACCCTGAGCATGTGGGTGAGACCCACCAGCCAGACCCCTGGGAAAGAATTCTCTGTCATAACTCAGAGCCCTCCCCACCTAGTGCCCAGTCACCGGCCTCTGGGAGTATTGGGCCATATGCCAGGCAGGCAGTCCCATCATAACATCCCCTCCAGACACTTACCAAGCTCAGACACTGCTCCCTTTGGGAGACTGTTCCAGAACTTCACTCCTCTGATGCTTAGAAACCTTTGCCTAATTTCAAGGCTAACCTTGTTGATGGTAAAGAGAGCTGGGGGTGCTGCTGCACCCCCTGGCTTGAAGTAGTAATAACAACCAAAATACATGGTTTCTGCCTTCAGCACCCCCACTGAAAAAGTTTTTCCAGCACCCCTGCAAAGAGGTGGCTTTCTTTGCTGATCCATCCCTTGTAGGCTTTCAGCTTTCTCTCACTAGCCTGTTTGAGATGCTTGTTCATCCAGCTTGGCCTGCAACCCTCCCTACAAATTTTTCCCTTGCTTGGGATGCCGACTTCACATAGCTTTGACTGAAATTAATTCCAAGCCTCCTCCACATTCAGATCCTTGAGTTCCTCAGGCCAGTCCACTTCCATAATAAGTCCCTTAATTTTGTAAAGTTTGCCCTTTGGAAATCAAGGACCCCAGTGCAGACCTATTTTTGCTTGTCCTTCAGTTTAGTTTAAACTGAATTAACTCATGAGCACTCAAACAAAAGTTGTCCTCTACAACCAGTTCCCTGGGTTACCTAGGGAGGTGGTGGAATCTCCTTCCTTAGAGGTTTTTAAGGTCAGGCTTGACAAAGCCCTGGCTGGGATGATTTAGTTGGGTTTGGTCCTGCTTTGAGCAGGGGGTTGGATAGATGACCTCCTGAGGTCCCTTCCAACCCTGAGATTCTATGATTCTATGATTCTTTCATGCGGTCCTTGCTTCTTACCAGCACTAGATCTAAAATGGCATCACTTCTTGTTGGTTCAGCAACTATTTGGTGAAGAAATCTGTCAGCTATCACATCCAGGGACATCTGGGCCCTACTATTATTAGTAGCACTTGTCCTCCCTCCTATATCTGGGAAGTTAAAGTCTCCCAAAAATCACATAATTCCCAGTAGTATTTCTTTCATTAAAAACCTTAAAGAGGTCTCTATCCCTATCCAGACCAGATCCTGGGGGGTCTGTAGCACACCCCGAGCACTGCCCCAGGGGAGTCTCTGTTACCTTTCTTCCCCAAAGTGATTTGGACCTAGATTCCCTTTTATCCATTCCATCACCTCTAATTTCTTTACAATCTACCTCATCGTAAACATACAATGCTGCTCCACCACCTTTACCTTTATTTCTGTCTTTGAGGAGCACAGAGCCTTCAATACCCGTGCTCCTGCCATAACTGCTCTACCACCATGTTTCTGTTATCCCTGTAATAGCTGGTTTCACTTCCTGCACCAGCCATTCTAGCTCCTCCGTTTTGTTACCCAGACTCCTTGCATTGGTGTACAGACATCTTAGCTGTTTCTGCTTGGCTTGGCACAGATTTCTCGCCCATTAGGTACAGTCATTATACTACCAGCATCACCTAAGACTATTAGTGTCATTGGTTCTGGCTCCGTCTTTCCTCTTGTTGTCCATTCTCCTACCCTTTGCTGTTCCTGTCTCCATTGCTCTATCCTCTTGTACTTGATTTTCCACCCGCTCAGTGTTAGAATCAGGCATGGAGATTACATGAGCATCGCCCAACCGTCTTCCCCGAGTTCCTAGTTTAAAGCTCTTTTAATGAGTTGTGCCAACCTCCAGGCCAAAAGTCTATTTCCCTCCCTACTCAGGTGGAGTCTATCCCACGAGAACAGGCCTCCCTCCGTGAATTGCCTCCCAGTGGTCAACATCCCAAAGCCCCACTTATAGCACCACAGCCTGAGCCATCTGCTGATGATCATAATCTTGTCTCGCCTTTGCTCTACTCCTCTAGGGACAGGCAGAATCCCATGGAAGATCCCCTGAGCCTCCATTGCTTTAAGTGTCTTCCCCAGCCTGGTATACTCTCCCTTGAATTTAGCTGTATCATTTGTCCCCACGTGAAGGACAGTCAGTAGGTTCTTTCCCGCTCCCATCAGGATCCTCTTCAGCCTCAGGTCCCCATCCCGTATCTTAGCTCCAGGCAGACAGCTCCCCCGGCTGTTCTCCGGATCAGCTCTGGTGACAGGCCTGTCTGTTCTTCTTAGCCCTGGTCTATACTACGACTTTAGGTCGAATTTAGCAGCATTAGATCGATTTAACCCTGCACCCGTCCACACGACGAAGCCATTTTTGTCAACTTAAAGGGCTCTTAAAATCGATTTCTGTACTCCTCCCCGAGGAGGGGATTAGTGCTGAAATCAACCCTGCTGGGTCGAATTTGGGGTAGTGTGGATGCAATTTGATGGTATTGGCCTCTGGGAGCTATCCCAGAGTGCCCCATTGTGACCGCTCTGGACAGCACTCTCAACTCAGATGCACTGGTCAGGTAGACAGGAAAAGCCCCGCGAACTTTTGAATTTCATTTCCTGTTTGGCCACCATGGTGAGCTGATCAGCAGAGGTGACCACGCAGAGCTTATCAGCGGAGGTGACCATGGAGGAGGATGGATGCACAGGGGTGCGGTAGCTGTAGGGGCACCCCCTAGAATGGCATGCAGCTCATCATAGAAGTGGGATGTCTGGGGCTGTGACCCAGAGCAGCCGTTTGCCTCTCTGGTTCTTTGGTAGGCTTGCCTGATATTCCAGGCAGGACTGAATCTCCATTAGATGAAACTTAAAGAACGGAATGACCTGGAGTCACTCCCATTTATGTCCAGGCACCCCCAACTGGCCTCACCGAGGCCGGCCAGGAGTACCCATGTCTGCCCAGATGCCCCCGACTGACCTCACCGAGGCCGGCCAGGAGCACCCATGTCTGCCCAGACGCCCCCGACCGACCTCACCGAGGCTGGCCAGGAGCACCCATGTCTGCCCAGACGCCCCCGACCGACCTCACTGAGGCTGGCCAGGAGGAACCAGGAGACAGCAGCAGATGGTACAATACGGCTCCTAATCGTCTTTGCTAACTTGCAAAGGCAAGGAGCTGCTGCTGTGTAGCAATGCAGTACTGTGTCTGCCAGCAGCACCCAGGAGACGTACGGTGACAGTGAGCTGAGCGGGCTCCATGCTTGTCATGGTATGTCGTCTGCATGGGTAACCCAGGAAAAAAGGCGAGAAACTATTTTTTGCCATTGCTTTCACGGGGGCCGGGGGGGGGGGAGGAGGTTGACAACATGTACCCAGAACCACCCGCGACAATGTTTTTGCCCCATCAGGCATTGGGAGCTCAACCCAGAATTCCAATGGGCGGCGGAGACTGCAGGAACTGTGGGATAGCTACCCACAGTGCAACACTCCGAAAGTCAACGCTAGCCTCGGTACTGTTAATGGTGTTAAATGGGAACACACACAATCAACTGTATCAAATCAATTTCTAAAAAACTGACATATTAAATCGACCTAATTTCATAGTGTAGACATACCCGTAGTAGGGAATCCCCCGTCATGGAGACCTGCCTTTTCCGAGTGATGGTGCAATTCTCCACGCTCCCGCCCTCTGTTTTTTCTGGCTGTGTCTTCTTGTCTTCTACTCTCACTTGCGGTCCTAAGCATGTCATCCTCTCCTGTCCTCCTGGGGCTCCAAACTCTGGATCTCCATTGCCTCTTCCCCTCTTCTTGTAGAACTAGCCGCTCTTCTCTTCTTCCTCACCCTCCCAACTTCTGTCACTGCCTGCTGCGCCCCTTCCTTTTCCAGCTCAGCAAACCTCTTCCTCAGCTCTACTCTTCACTAGCCGGGTCTTTTCTTCTGCTTGGATCTCATGCTTCCACTGTGCACTTACCCAGCCTGGCAGGCTAACCTCGCAGCTCTCCGGTCTAGCCTGCATCTGCAAGTCTGGAGGTTTCCCTTCAGCTGCTTCCCTTCATCAGCCGCTCAAATCCCCTTTGAAACACAACCAGACTTTCTAGCTGCATCTCCAGACCTTGGGTCGTCTCCTCCATCAGCTGTATCAGGCAGCACTTCCAGGTCCCTCTCCAGAATAACGTACATCCTGCAGCTTCCACGTCCAGTCACCTTCATCGTCTCTGTCGTTCCTTGGGTTACTTGCACTGCTGCCTCTGGCGGAGTCAGAGCCTTCCCGCCTAAGCTCCTGTCACTGCCCCGAAGGAACAGGGTCTTGCCTCCCTTCTCCCACACACCTCCATTCAAACTCCCCTGTTTTCAGCTCTGGCTGCTGTGCCACTGCTCCGGAGTCCCTGTGCAATGCTGGCATTGGGGGTGAATCCTACATTGTGGGTGTCCGGAGTGAATCCCTGGGTGATGAATTCTGAGCTCTTCTGATTTTTCTCTCATAGCCCATGCCGCTGTCTGTTGGGTTTGAAGATGCACCCGGCCCCATCCCCTCGGCTGCCCTGAAAGAGCAGGCCTGAAGCATGTGATCGCTGGCACCATGGAGGTGAGTGCTCTTCCATCCCGTTGGGATCCCATTTCCTAGCCTTGGGCCTGGAGACCCCCTGGAAAGGAGAACTGATGAGGGTGTAAACACAGACAGTGGGATTCCCTCACCCCGGCCATGCAGGGGATTGGAGTTGCTGAGTTTCTTGGAGCCACAGAGTCTGTGCTAGGCCTCAGCTTTTAACACTGTCCATCCTGGAGGAACCCATCAGTGGGCCAGAGCCCTAAGGGGTCCAATACTTCCTTCAGGGGAGGCCACGCAGCCTCAGTGCCTGAGCCTCGGGGCTCCAGCCGTTCTGAGTCACTCCCTGAGCTGTGCTCAATGAGTCCAGCTGAGGGACTCCAGCTCAGAGGCATCCTCCAGGTCAAACGTGCTCAGCAAATATTTACAGTGGCACCAGGCAGCATTTTCAAACCAGGCAGTGGTTTATTGTCGCCTGGCACACAGCACTGGAGGGCTCGGGTTAGCACAGAGACAGAGGTTAAGACGCAGTCCATCAGGTGAGAGCAGCCAACCTCGTCCAGAGGCCCACACTTCGTCCCCTGCTGGTCACCTCTCGTCCTTTGTCTCCAGGCAGGGCCCTGCTGAGTTCACAGCCCCTCCTGCCTGCGCTGTTGAGTGTTGATTGTTCAGTGCTTGGGGCTTCCTTTGTTTCTTTGGACCCTCTGTTGGGCTGGGTTGGTTTCAACCAGTTCCTTAATGACCCTATTCACTGCAGACAGCAGTCCAGACAGCAAGGTGTCACCCACACCATGTGTCCTGCACTGCCCCCTTTTCCCTCCACTGAATAGCAATGCAAACTACGGAGGGAAACTGAGGCACATGTAGGCTTCATGAAAATATTACAGACAATTCCCACTTCGTCATATTGGACCCCTGGGTTAAAGGACCCATTCAGGGAAATTAGGGAATTGCTTTGCATCAGTTGTCACTGTGTGGAGATGCTACCAGGGTGGCACTGGAGAGGCCGCCAGAGCAGTGTCGTTCTGGGGGCCCCTCCAGACAGTGTAGCTGTGACGGTCTCACTTGGGGCAGCTTCTCCGTCTCACAGCGATGGGCTCAGGCTCTCTGCAGACTCAGGCACTGATCATTTTAGGTCCAAAATCACAACTTTTTTCCTGACCTGAGAAATCCTTTTCCAGCCCATCTCTCACCCAATCTCCAACTATTGGGAGTTAGGAGAGGGCCTTTCCTGGGTGCCCTTTATTCCTCACTTGTCTTCCAGCTCCAGTGCTCCCCTTCCCTCTTGTCCCCTGCAGGAGGTGGACTCCCGGTCGCCGTCCCCACACAAGGCGGTGGACTCCAGCCCTGCCAGCTGTGCAGCCCTGCCGTCTCCCCCACTCCAGCAGGAGCCTCTGCCGTCCCCCCTGCCCGAGGAGCTGTCCCCTGGCGAGGGCGAAAACCCGGCCTTCAACGGAGAGCTGGACCTGCAGCGCTACTTCAATGGGCCGGGGCCTGCACTGGGGGCAGGCGGGGGGCGCAAAGCCCGGCCCTACCCCTGCGCCGTCTGTGGCAAGCGCTTCCGCTTCAACAGCATCCTAGCGCTGCACACGCGGATCCACGCCAGCGAGACCCCCTTCACCTGCCCCTACTGTGGGCACCGCGCTGCCCAGCGCGGCCTCCTGCGGCTCCACCTCCGATCCCACCGCCCTGAGGCCTGCGCCCGCCTCAGCCACCAGAGCCGCCTGCTGCTGGAGCTGGAGGAGCGGGCACTGCTGCGGCGCGGCCCGCCAGCCGCCAGCGAGGGGGAGGAAGAAGAGGAGGAAGAGGAGGAGGAGGAGCCCCCCCCGCTGCCAATCCCCCCGCCAGCCCCGCCCCCTGCCCCCCCGTCACCCCCACCGCCGCTGCCTCCCCCCAGCTTTCGCTGCCCCTTCTGCAAAGGCAAGTTCCGGACGGTGGGGGAGCGGGAGCGACACCTGCGGATCCTGCACCAGCCCTACAAGTGTGGGCAGTGCCCCTTTGCTGCCGCCCAGGAGGGGGAGCTGCAGCGGCACAGCCGGGAAGCCCACCCCCCCCCAGCGCCCCCAGCCCCCGCCGCGCCGCCCCCCGCCGAGTTCCGCTGCCAGGTGTGCGGCCAGGCCTTCACCCAGTCCTGGTTCCTCAAGGGGCACATGCGCAAACACAAGGACTCCTTCGACCACAAGTGCCAGGTCTGCGGGCGCTGCTTCAAGGAGCCCTGGTTCCTCAAGAACCACATGAAGGTGCATCTCAGCAAGCTGGGGCTGAAGGGCGAGCGGGGTGCGGCCGTGCCGGCGGCCGGCGGGAAGCCCAAGGCGCCTCGGGGGCTGCTGCTGGGCTATGAGGCCCTGTACCCTGCCTTCCTGCCGCCCCCGGACAAGGCCGAGCAGGGCTCCTTCCTGGGCTACCTGGAGCTGCGCCCGCCAGGAGACGCCAGCTGCGCCGAGCGGCTCCAGGCCACGGCCCGTGCAGTGGAGAGTGGGCAGGAGGCGGCTTCCCAGCTGTGGGGCGAGCGCCGGCGGCACAACAGAGGTGAGGCGGCCAGGGAGGAGGGTGGCGCCAGCGTGGGACAGCACCGCTGCCCCGACTGCGCCCGGGCCTTCGCTACCTACCAGCAGATGGCCCTGCACACCCGCAGCCACCGGCCCCAGGATGGTGATTGGGCCAGGGGCCGGGCCCTGGGGGCGCTGGCTTCGCTCCACGCAGCAGCGGGACACGGGCTGCCCACGGATGGCGGGGGCGGCTCCAATGCAGGCACCGGCTGGGGCACGGCCCTACCCAGCCCGGGGACACAGGGTGAGTATGGCCCTCCCACCCCCACCACCTTCCTTACCCCACTTACATACCCCCAGCACCACGGCCCTGCCCAGCCCAGGGTGAATACGGCCCCCACAGCGTCCCCCACCACACAACCCTCCCACCTACATACCCCCAGCACCATGGCCCTGCCCAGCCCAGAGATACAGGGTGAATACGGCCCCCACAGCGCCCCCCCACCACAGCACCCCCCCTTATTCCACCTACATACCCCCAGCACCACAGCCCTGCCCAGCCCAGGCATAGAGGGTGAATACGGCCCCACAGCGCCCCACCACAGCACCCCCTTATTCCACCTACATACCCCAGCACCATGGCCCTGCCCAGCCCAGAGATACAGGGTGAATACGGCCCCCACAGCCCCCCCGCCCCTTATCCCACCTACATACCCCCAGCACCATGGCCCTGCCCAGCCCAGAGATACAGGGTGAATACGGCCCCCCCAGCACCCCACACCAGAGCACACACACCCTGATCCCACCGACATACACCCAGCACCATGGCCAAGCCCAGTCCAGGCATACAGGGTGAATACGGCCCCCACAGCGCCCCCCACCACAGCACCCCCCCTTATTCCACCTACATACCCCCAGCACCACGGCCCTGCCCAGCCCAGAGATACAGGGTGAATACGGCCCCCCCAGCACCCCTCACCAGAGCACACACACCCTTATCCCACCTACATACCCCCAGCACCATGGCCCTGCCCAGTCCAGGCATACAGGGTGAATACGGCCCCCACAGCGCCCCCCACCACAGCACGCCCCCTTATCCCACCTACATACCCCCAGCACCATGGCCCTGCCCAGTCCAGGCATACAGGGTGACTATGGACCCCACAGCTCCCACCCATCTTCTGCATTCCCCCCCAGCCACGTGTCCCCCCAGCCCCAGAGGCCTGCACTCCCTGCCCCTCCCCTGAACCCCCATCTCCTGGGCTCACGCTGTCCCTCCTGTCTGTGCAGAGGAGAAGGGGCTGCGCAGCGGGGCCCTGCGTCCAGATGGGGGCCGCGGCATGTCAGGCAAAGACTGTCCGTACTGCGGGAAAACCTTCCGCTCCTCCCACCATCTCAAGGTGCATCTGCGTGTCCACACAGGTGAGCTGGGTGCTGGGGAGCCTGCAGGACAGAGCCCTCACCAGGCTCTCTATGGCCCCTCTGGCTGGCGGGGAGAGGCAGAGGGGAGCCCATGCAATGCAGGGCACCTCAGGAGCTGCACTCGGACTGGCAGCCCCACAGCACCAGCATCCACCAGCCGTGCTGCTGGTGGGACTGCCTGTGCTGGCAGCAGCAGTAGGCTATTACCTTCCCTGTGCCAAAGGGTTTCCTGAGACTCCCTAGGAGTGGGTTCCACCTTAGAGGTGGTTGCATCTGAGCAGGTTTCCAGATCACAAAGCCGGTGTCACATGGAGTGGACTTATGGTGGGGCAGCGGGCTGGCTAGGGCAGGAGGTGCCCAGAGCAGAAGGGGTATCCCTGGGTGGGTGTCTGCGTCCTGGCCCACACAGCGGGCTGCTCTGGATGGTCCTGATGGGCTCGCCTGGCCAGAGTGCCTGGCATGAGCTGGCTGCGAGGTCTTGACTGCATCAAAGAAAGTGGTTTTTGTGTGAAAACAAACATTTCACCCTAACATGGACTTTTTAAAGAATTTTCCAGGTGTGTTTAAAACCAAAAAATGGTGGGTTTCCAGTGTTCCTCACTTACTCCCCAAATTATTAGGGGCAAAACTGGAAAAAGGGGAGATGGGGGATGGAAGCTGTTTGGTAAAAAGTGCCGTGCCGGAGTCCGAAATGGGTTCTGCTTGAAATGCCCCAAGGGAGCTAGGCTGACGTGCCTGGGTGTGTCTGTCTGTCTGTCTGCATCTGTGTCCATACATCAGTGTCTGTGGCTGAGTCTCTGCATCTGTCTGTCCTGCTGGCACGGGGAGTGAAGTGGTGTGATCTCTGCCGCACGAGCCCAAAGCTATCATCTTACCAGTAATGCTTGGTTTGTGTGTAAGTGTGTGCGCATGTGTGTGTTATGTGTAGTGTGTCTGTGTGCTGTGTGTAGTGTGTGTGTGTGTGTGTGTAGTATGCCTGTGTGTAAGTGTGCATGTGGGTGGGTGTAGTGTGTGTGTGTAGTGTCCATGCATGTGTGTATGGGTGTTAAGTGTGTGTGGGTGTGTGGAATAAACTAGCCCAGTACTTGGTCTGTCTTTGTGTCTGTCTGTGTCTCCATGTTTGCCTATGTCCCTTTCACCATGTCTGTCTCTGCCTGGGCTCCCCATCGTGGGTCTGACGTCTCCCCTCTCCTCTGGCAGGCGAGCGCCCGTACAAGTGCCCACACTGCGACTACGCTGGCACCCAGTCTGGCTCTCTCAAGTACCACCTGCAGCGCCACCACCGCGAGCAGAAGAACAGTGCTGGTGCAGGCGCAGCCGGGGCCTTGGAGCCACGGGGCCGCACCACCCCCAGTGCCCCCGCCAAGCCACCTGCCTTCCCGCCGGAGCTGCTGCTGCAGGCAGCTGAGAAGTACCGCGGGGCCTTCCTGCCGCAGGCCTGGGGCACGGCCAGCCATGAGCCCCCCGCCCGGCCGTCCCGCCGCAAGCCAGCCTGCACTGGCCGAGCCCTACGCAATGGCCGGGCCGACTTCGAGCCGCTGGACCTGTCGCTGCGGCCGGCGCTAGAGGGGGTGCCGCCTGGTGAGCTCACCCTGCACCGATGCCTCTTCTGCCCCTTTGCCACCTCCGCGCCTGAGCTCATGGCCCTGCACCTGCAGGTCCACCACAGCCGCAAGGCCCGGGGGCGCCGCTCTGTCATGGCCCCCCCCGTACGGCCCCACGCCTGCCTGGGGCAGGACGGGGAGCAGCCCCCACTGCACCCCCAGGATGAGGGGCCTGGAGTTGGGGAGAAGCCCCCCACCGCTGTGGCCCACATGTCCCAACGGCCCCCCGGAGCCCCCATGGACACGGAGCCGAGTGAGAGGCAAGGGGAGCTGGAGCTGGTGCTGGCTTGAGGCAGCAGAGCAGCCAGCCAGGGGACCTGCTCTCCCCACAGGGCCTGGAGACCCCAGTGTCCAGGAGGGGCAGGGACATGATCCCCCAGTCCTCCCACTAGTGGGGCAAGGCGGACGCAGGGGCCTGTAGTGTAGACATGAAACACTAACACTGGGCGGGAGAACTCGCTAGAAAGTAGACTCATAGGGACAGTGAGCCAGCAGGGGAGGGAAGCCACGAGGGGACAGAGAGCCACTGATGGGGGATATGCCTGGTAAGTGCAGAGAGCCATGGGGAGTGGACAGCCCCTGCTGCTCTGCACCCGCTCCAGCTCCACTGGCTGGCAGAGGGCTGTGGCTAGCAGGGCACTCTGGCTGAGTCGGGGTGCCCTGGCTGGCAGGGGGCTGTGGTGGGGCACTCAGGGTGTAGTGGGGTGCTCTGGCTGGCCGAGGGCTGAGTCAGGGTGCCCTGGCTGGCAGGAGCCGGTGGCTGGCAGGGGGCTGTGGTGGGGTGCTCTGGCTAGTGGGGCTCTCTCCCCTGGGGTTGTGGTGGTAGTTTCCTAGTGTCTGTAGACGTCTCCGTTGTCGGTTCCAGTGTTGTCGTGCTAACAGAGGCCCCGGCGGAGGCTGTGGGTCTATGCAGCTCTGGGACACGGAGTGCTGCTCACGAAGCGGGCCAAGCAGAGACAGCCGTGTCCTGGGGAGGGCCATGTCCATGGAAGGGTCCCTGGGTGGGGGAGTGTCCACACCCTGGCTTTGTCTCCATGGGGACTCAAGCTGTAGTGTGTTCTCCATGGTGATCATTGTGTGGCCTCCCTCCTGTGGCCGCCGGTGCTCGGTGCTGTGGCCTCGTCTCCGTGGTGATTGGTGCCATGGCCTTGGCCCCGTGGCGATGGTTGCTGTGGCAGCTGGACGATCCGTAGAGTTCTCTATTTTTTTTATTCTTTTCTTGTAGAAAATTCGAAACTGGAAATAAAAAGAAAAATGAACAGACGTGCTCTCTGCCCTCGCCCCAGGAGGCTGGTGTGTGTATTTGATGGGAAACTCCCTCACAGGCCCCAGCCTGGTGCAGAACAGCCCCCCAACCTGGGACCAGTCCCCCCTCAAGCTCCCTGGAGTCAGCTTCTCCCACGGGCTCTCCTGACCCCAGGGACGTAGGACAGTCAGCTGACCCCCTGGCAGCCAGGCTGGAGGGCTGGCTCCCCTCACAGCCCATCAGCTCTAAGCTGCACCCAACCCACTCATCCTGAGACTGTCCCCACCTCCCAGGGGTGTCCCCCTCCACACATCCCCATCTACATCACCCACACTCGCCCCCAGCCACATCAGCCCCCAGCCACGTCACCTCCCAACCAAGTCAGTCATCCACACACACCCATCCATGTTACCCCGCAGCCATGTCAGTCATCCACACACACACAGCCATGTCACCTCCCAGCCACGTCAGTCATCCACACACACATCCAGCCACGTCAGTCATCCACAACCCCAGCCACATCACTTCCCTCTCTACTCCCAGCCCCCAGCCACATCATCCCCCAACACATCGCCAGCCACATCACACCCACACACACACACAGCCACGTCACTCCCCAGCCACGTGAGTCATCCACACAACCCAGCCACATCACCCTCCCAGCCACATCACTCCCCTCCCCACTCCCAGCCCCCAGCCATGTCACCCCCAACACACCGCCAGCCAGGGGCGGCTCTAGGCACCAGCAAAACAAGCTGGTGCCTAGGGCAGCAAAATCTAGGGGGTGGCAAAAGGCTGGGGCCCCAGCTCATCCTGCCGCTGCGAGCCGAGGAGCGGCCCGTCCCCTGCAGCCGGGGGGAGCGGCAGGCTGGGCCGGCGGACCTGCCGCAGTCATGTCTGCGGGAGGTCCACCAGAGCCCCGGGATGACTGGACCTGCCGCAGGCATGACTGCGGAGGGGGCGCTCGTCCCGCGGCTCGGCTGGACCTCCCGCAGGCCGGACTGCGGCAGGTCAAGCGGAGCCCCCCGCCCCGCGCACCGTCCGCAGCCGCGGGAGGTCCAGCCGAGCCACGCGGGACCAGCGGTCCCTCTGCAGTCATGCCCGCGGGAGGTCCGCTGCTCCCGCGGCTCCGGGGCGCCTCCCGCGCATGACTGCTTGGGGCGGCCAAAAAGGTAGAGCCGCCCCTGCCGCCAGCCACATCACACCCACACCTGCCCCCAGCTACGTCACCTCCCAGACATGTCAGTCATCCACAGACACCCCAGCCATATCACCGTCCCAGACACATCAGTCATCCACCACCCCAGCCACATCACTCCACTCCCAGCCCCCAGCCCTGTCACCTGCCAACCACGTCACACTCCCAGCCACGTCAGTCGTCCACCACCCCAGCCACATCACTCCATTCCCAGCCCCCAACCACGTCATCTCCCAACCATGTCACCCTCCCATTCATGTCAGTCCACACACTCCCAGCCACATCAGTCCCCTCCCCACTCCCAGGGGTGTCACCCCCCACACACACTCCCAGCCATGTCACCCAGCCACATCACCCCCCCAACACACCGCCAGCCACATCACTCCCAAGATCCCCTAGCCACGTTACACCCCCCAGCCACATTACCCCCACCAAAACTCCTGAGCTGCATCAGCCCTTCTCAGCCCCCAGCAGCTGCTGATTCTGCCTGGGAGCCTGGCCCCAGCCACCTGGGCAGCTCCCCAACCCCCACCAGTCGACCTCGCCTCAGAGACCCCAGCTAGGGTGACCAGATGTCCCGATTTTATAGGGACAGTCCCGATATTCATGGCTTTGTCTTATACAGGCACCTATTACCCCCCACCCCTTGTCCTGATTTTTCACGCTTGCTATCTAGTCACCCTAACCCCAGCTCTTCCCTGCCCCACTGCATTCTGGGAATAAGCCCAGCTGGGCCATGGCAGAGCATGGGGTAGAATGGAGAGGGTGCATTGGGCAAATCTCCCTGGGGCTGGAGAGAGGATGGGTAAGTCTCCTCCAGTCCCCAGCCAGGGGCGGCTCCAGGCACCAGCACGCCAAGCGCGTGCCTGGGGCGGCAAGCCACAGGAGGTGCTCTGCCAGTCGCCGCGAGGGCGGCAGGCAGGTTGCCTGTGGCAGCATGGTACAGCACTGCTTCTGATCTGTGGGGCAGGAGGGGGGACCTGGACTGGATGGGCCTGTGGATTTGATCGGTGGGGGTGGTGGAGGGGGAGGCAAGAGAGGGATACTGTGCTGGACGGGCTTTGAGGGGGGCAGCTCTGCTCTGGTAGGACCCACCCTCCTGCTATGGATTCACAGACAGCACTGCAGCCATGCAGTCGCTACGCTGGATTCCTGCCCCAGCACCTCTGGGCAAGAGCAGTTGCCCCCTTGCTGCCTCCAGCCCCAACTCCTCAGAGCTGAAGCAGGAGCTGATGCTTCCCAGACGTCGCTTGGGAAATCGAGCCCATCCCATGAGCACCCAGCCTGCCCCTGCCCTCCACCCCCAGCCTGCCCCACTGCCCCTGTGATGCTCCAGGTGCATCATGGGCCGTCCCATCCTACCCCACACTGTGGCTCTGCAGCCCCTGCCCCAGCTGCTCGCTGGCTGCACAGCTGCTACCTGAGGCTGGGGGGAGCCCCCTGCCTCCAGGCATGGCCCCACACATCTGTGGCTCCTGGGATGGGGCAAGCTCCCCAGCACCCTGTGGCAGGCTGCAGGGAAGTGACACAGCCCTGAGCTGAGATGCTGCAAAGGGGCCATTCCTGGTTGCTTTGGAGGGTGTGGGGAGAGCCCGGTCCAGCCCAGCCAAGGGCTCATGGGATTTGCGTGGCTGGAATTTGGCCACCCATCGGGACTCCTGGCTTCTGTCCCTGGCTCTGGAGAGGAGTGAGGGCTAGTGGCTAGAGCAGGAGCTGGCTTGCTGCTCGTCAGAGCTCAGATGGACGGGAGACAATCTGGACTCGGGGGTATAGCAGTCTGTCCTTGCCACAGACATCCTTAGGCGATTCACTTCAGGTTGCCCTGTGCCTCAGTTTCCTCACGTGTGACATGGCTATAATAACCTGTTCTCCCAGCCAGCAGAGCAATTCACAGCTCTGTCACGGCAGAGGGGAGCCAACAGGGTTACGCCGGATTGACACCAGTGTCACAGACCCATAGAAGATCGGGGTGGAAGGGACCTCAGGAGGTCTCTAGTCCAGCCCCCTGCTCAAAGCAGGACCAACCCCAACAGGTGTCGCCAGGTCTTTGGGGCAGGGGGCAGCCGGCCGGGCGGGGTCAGTAACAGCCCCCAGCAGCCGCCCGGCCAGGAGCAGGCGCCGCCAGAGGGGGCTGGCTCCGGAGCGCAGCTGCGGCGCTCGCTGCCCCACGTCCCGCCCCGCCCAGCGCGCACCGAGCCGGCTGCGCCCGGAGCCCCGCGGGGCGAGCGCCGGGGACGCGGCCCCAGCCCGGGGGCCCCGGTAACTGGGGGAGCTGCGGGGGGCGGGGCCGGGGATCGGGGCCGGGGCGGGGCCCGGGCGCTGCACAGACACTGACAGCCCGAGCGGTGGGAGGTTGCCCGGGCCGGACCCCTCTGGTAGGGCGTGTCTGGTAACAGCGCCCCCCATGGGCCCCCCCTGCCAGACCGCTCTTGTCCCCGCCCCCGTGGGGCTGTTCCCCTGACTGGCATAGTGAGCTGGCACTGCCCTGTGCCCTGGCACCATGTGCCCCCCCAAGCACTGGGGTGCCCCAAACCCCAGACCTGGCACACAGCCTCCCACCCCAGCCCCACAAGGTCTGGCTTTCCCCGAGGCCCTGGCACAGGCATGGGAAGGTCTCAGGGGTGACCTGGCCTGTCTCCTTCCCCCAAGCAGGATTCCCCGTCTCAGGCTTTCTGGAGGGAGCGCAGGGAGGTCACAGAGCCCCAGGGCTGTGAGGAAGGGGAGGTTTCATGTGGCGACTGTCCAGGTGAGGAAGGGGTTAACCTGCCCTGGTGCAGTTGGTTGGTGCAGGAGTTCCACTATGTGGAATGGCCCAGGTGCTGCCATGAGTGGTACGTGGCCTGTGGTATGGCACCCTGTGGAGTCCCCCATGCCCTGCCCTCTCTGGGACCAGGTGGGAGGTGGTCACAGCTGCTTCCCCCTTGGGGAGAGTTTGTGGGGATCAAGCCCTGGTCCCCAGCCCCATAAACAGTGATTAGTTAATGACCCCCACACAACATCCCGGAGCGTCCCTTTGCCCCAGTGCTGGGGTGGCTCTGGGGGCTGTCTACTGGGCGGCAGTGACAGGAAAGGATCTAGGAGGCACAGCGGACAAGCAGCTGGACACAAGCTACCAGTGCAGTGCCATGGCACGAGGGTTCGTGTAATCCCTGGATATGGAACATACACGGGTGTAGTGAGCTAGGTGGCACTGGGAGGCTGACACTGGAAACCTGTGCCTAGTTCTGGTGTCCACATTCTAATAGGTGGGTGGTACATTGGAGAGGATGCAGGGAAGAGACACACACACAGTTTGAGGGCTGGAGAAAATGCCCTCGAGTGACCAACATAAAGAGCTAGATCTGTCTGGTTTACTAAAAAGCAGACTCAGTGTCTCAGCCAATAATCACATGACTCCAGGGGCTGGGACTTCGAGGAAAACACCATATAGAGGCTGAAAACATGAGAGCCTCATCTCTTTCGTTTGTCTGCGAGAAAGTGAAGAAGTGAAGTGAGCATGTGATCGTGATCTCTAAGTACCTACCTGGGGTAGAAAGCCTGAGTAGAGGGCTTTTCAACCCAGCAGGGGAAGTCAGAGCAGGATCCAGTGGCCGGATGCTGAAGCTGGAAAAATTCAGATGAGAGAGAAGGTAGAAATTTTTCACTGAGGGTGAGTAACCATTGCAACAATTTACCAAGGGCTGCGGTGCATTCTCCAGCACTTGAAGCATTTGCATCAAGATGGCTGCCTTTCTAAGGGATCAAGTATCAGAGGGGTAGCCGTGTTAGTCTGGATCTGTAAAAGCAATAAAGAATCCTGTGGCACCTTATAGACTAACAGACGTTCTGCAGCATGAGCTTTCGTGGGTGAATACCCACTTCTTCAGATGCAAGAAGTGCATCTGAAGAAGTGGGTATTCACCCACGAAAGCTCATGCTGCAGAACGTCTGTTAGTCTATAAGGTGCCACAGGATTCTTTATTGCTTTCTAAGGGATGTGCTCTAAGTCTGGACGTGGTGAAGGAATCAATGGATGAAATTCTCTGGCCTGTGCTGTGCAGGGTCAGAATGGCCCTTTGGGCTTAATATTTGTTGAGCTAAGACAACATGGGAAATGGGGTGTTTGATGGAAAATACCTTGTTTTTAAAGAGCTTAGACATTTTAAAATGGAGGGTTAGACTGTTGTGGGAAATCGAGTGTCATTCTCTTTTGGGAATAAGAAATGGGAGGTTGAAGATGTCCTTCACTTACTTTGTAGTTTTCCAGTTTCTTAGTGATTGTATACAATGGGGACAGAGACCTTCAGCTGACATTAAATGACGTTTTGTTCTGTGTGAATTCGTCTTAGGATGGGCTAGGTATCATCTCTGGGTTAATAAAGTACTTTATAAAAATGTATAGCGCAGGCCAGAGAATTATTATGTTATAATGGTTCAAAAAAGAAACTATTACAAAGGTGACAAAATAAACCACTTACACACCTTATATGTTTTTTTGCTGTGTGCTGAATCTACGGAGAACAATTCTATTCATGCCAGTGTACTGAAATGCCATCACAGAGCAGTAGGTCAAGGCCCAAGTTTTTTATGATGATTTGTATATATAGAATCTCAGGGTTGGAAGGGACCTCAGGAGGTATCTAGTCCAATCCCCTGCTCAAAGCAGGACCAATCCCCAACTAAATCATCCCAGCCAGGGCTTTGTCAAGCCTGACCTTAAAAACCTCTAAGGAAGGAGATTCCACCACCTCCCTAGGTAACCCATTCCAGTGCTTCACCACCCTCCGAGTGAAATAGTTTGTCCTAATATCCAACCTAAACCTCCCCCACTGCAACTTGAGACCATTGCTCCTTGTTCTGTCATCTGCTACCACTGAGAACAGTCTAGATCCATCTCAAGAACCCTCTTTCAGGTAGTTGGAGGCTGCTATCAAATCCCTCCTCACTCTTCTCTTCTGCAGAGTAAACAATCCCAGTTCCCTCAGCCTCTCCTCGTAAGTCACGTGCTCCAGCCCCGTAATCATTTTTGTTGCCCTCCGCTGGACTCTTTCCAATTTTTTCCACATCCTTCTTGTAGTGTGGGGCCCAAAACTGGACACAGTGCTCCAGATGAAGGGAATGTCGAATAGAAGGGAATGATCACATCCCTCCATCTGCTGATGGTTTTAGCTGTTTAGTTATGACACCCTTTTGTGAATGTTTCAAGGAATAAAAAGCTTTGGAAACACCCCCTTGCTTTTCTTACCTAGTGTTTATTTCTGCTACTAAACAAAAATATCGTTTCCTTCCTTTTTCACACTTTCGTTAGAACATCGTAATGATGGCTGCATTGGAATGGGGGCAGAGAACTCTCTTACGCTGGTCTCTATCTTCTGTAACTTACTAGCTGGTCAAGACTGTAGACTTAAAAGAATCTTTGGCCAATCTGCTGTCAAGCGCATCCTCACAGCCACTGAGGTTCAGATTGCTGCAGCTGGAGGAGGAGTTCCATGGATGGGTGAACTCCAGGTGTACAATTATCTCAGGCGGGGGTTCTCTTCAGAGCAGTGTGTCCTAGTGGATAGAGCAATGGACTGGGACTGTTGAGACCTGGCTTGTCTTCCTGACTCTGCCTCTCCTGCTTGGGTTCGCTTGGGCAAATAATTTCCCCCTTTTTGTGCCTCAGTTTCCCCATCCATTAAATGAGAATCATGCTCTGAAGTGCTTTGAGATCTACTGATGAATAGTACCAGGGATTAAAGTGCAGGACTCCCTTCAGCTCCCACTGGCCCAGAATATTCAAAGCCCTCCTCCTCCGTTATGGATGATTCAGTTTTTCTCTAAGGTCAGACATTCAGCAGCTGGTCTCCTTTTCCTCTGCTGACACCATTTGCTGGCACAACTTGCTGCTGCCCTACCATGACCCATGCCAGTGCTGGGAAGGGCAGAAGTTGGGGTTTGTGTCTCAGTGCAAAATGCAGCAACATCTGCCTTTCTGGGTCCCTTCGCTAGGCTGTGTGCAGGGGGTGGGATGTCATGTAAGCTACTCACAAAATTCAATTGTGGCAATACATCGTGCTAATGGGATGACTCTTCTCCTCAGTGTACCCAGGACAGGGGCAATATGTACTGGTGGTCGGGGAGCCACACGACAGCCAGTTCCAGTAGCTCAGCCACTTCTGTGTATTACTGTAGCGTGGAAGGAGCCCAGTCTTGGTGGGTGCTGCACAGAGAACAACAGCACCATCCCTGCCCCCAGAAGCTCCCAGCCCAAGTCCAAGGCAGAGGCCAAGAGATGGATACCGAGCAAGGAGACAGTGCTTGTCAGCACGATGGGCACTGGGCTCTGCTCTCCAGGGACCTGCTGGTTTTTTGTACGTGAGGAGAGTTCTGCGGAGGGATGTGAAGGTAGCTAAGGAGGCTGCTGAAGGCTCCAGTTCCTGCAGGACTTGTGACTGCACCCCTGCTGCTCTTCTGACACCCCGCGAATCTGACAGCTCCTCAGCTTTGGTCGAGAGTATCTTCCCGACACCCTCCGGGGCGCAGGGTGACGCAGAGAAATTGGTGTGGCCTGGTGGCCAGCGCACAGGCTGGCCCTTAGGCTCTATTCCCAGCTCTGGGTAAGTCCCGTCACAGTCTGGTCTGAGCCTCAGTTTCCCCATCTGTAAAATGGGGATAATGCTTCAACGCTCTTTGGGACTGATGGATGGTAAGGGCTGGGTCTTGTAAGTCAGGTCTGCTCTAACTGAAATGGTACGTTGGCATAGCTTGGTCGGTCAAGGGTGTGAAAAAACACCCCAACTTCCTTTTGCTGACAGCCTCCCCAGTGCAGACACAGCTACGCCAGTGGAAGGCGGCTAGTAGTGTTCCGGGAGGGGATGTTCCTACACTGCAGAAAAACCAGTGGGTGAAAGCTACGTCTACCCTGCGGGGCTGCGCTGTTTAGTCTCCATAGTGTAGACATGTCTTTACCTTCTCAGCCACGTCTTTATCTTCCTGTAATTCCAAGTCACCGTTCAGGCCCTGCCAAGTTCCTTGCAGGCTTCCTGCTCTTGAGATAATCTCGTTTGGTTTGCTAGCCTTGCCTATTTGCTCTTCAAATTCCCTCCAGCCCTCTTGATTTCCATGTCACCTGTGGGAGTGGCAGATGCTCTTTTCCTGGGTTTCCATTCCTGAAGGCTCTTGTCTGGCTCGCATCACATCCGGCCACGCAACCCTCACAAACTGTCCTGCCAGCATCACTACTGCTGGGGTTTCAAGGTGCAAAGGGCTGTGTGGATGCTCTTACTTGAGTTCAAAGCTGCCTCATTTTGGTTTAGCTTAAAGCCAGGTCTACACTTGGGAGTGTTAATTCATTCGTAGGTTTTAAGGCTCTGTGATCATCTTGTCCGACCTCCTGTATAACCCAGGCCAGAGAATGTCCCTGAATCAATTCCTATTTGAACTCAAGCAGCTCTTTTAGAAAAACATCCTATCTTGATTTTAAAATTGCCAGGGATGGAGAATCCACCACAAGCCCTGGAAGTTGTCCCAGTGGTTAATTACCCTCACTATTAAAAATGTGCACCACTCTGAGTTTGTCTGGCCTCAACTTCCAGCCACTGGATCTTGTGTGATGTTTGTCTGCTAGACTGAAGAGCCATCTGCTGTCACATTCCTGGTTCCTCTGTAGGTATTTATAGACCGGGATCAAGTCACCCCTTAACTATGGCTATACCAGCAAAAACCCCAGCTATACCAGTGTGAAAATGCTTTTGCTGGTATAACTTATATTGGCTCAGGGTGTGAAATGCACGATACCAGCGGAGTGCTTTTGCCACTTTAGCTGCTTTGCTTTCACCCCCAAACAGCAGTTGCTGGTGGGGTAGCTGTGAAGCGTAGCCCTGGCTTACCTCAAGAAGGAACAGATTTAACCTGCACTTTCATCGCGTGAAATTGGATCATCCACACCGGGGCTTCTGAAGGGGAGTAGGGGATGTGGTTCCCGCAATAACAGGGCCTGGATTCCATGCCCCAGAGGTCCCTGCCAGTCTCATGTCCTGTGGATTTGCCGTCAAACACCTCCTTCAAGCTCTTCTTTGCTGGGAGGCCTTCAATAAACATTTTTATTATCCTCTGTTAAACTTTTCCCATCTTTTTCTTGTACCAAACCAAATCTATTCCAGGTGCCAACGCACAGAACAAGTCAAGGGAAAAAAACTTCTATGCCAGAAAAAAGGAGAGACCACAGACCAGATCTGAAAAGGGATTTAAAAATCCCCAGGGGCCTTCGGTGCCTAAATACTTCTATGAATCTGGCCTCTAGCAATTGACACGGTGCTTGGATTCCCGTGACAATATTCCCAGCCCTTTATCCAAACAAACATATATAGAAAAAAGAGGAACTCCAAGTCAAGTGGGAAAAGGGTGAGGAAGAGACAGGGAAGGGTGTGGATTGATCACCTGCCTTTCATACATGCAGCCTGCCGGGACCTTTAGTCCACTAGTTCTAGGAAACTGGCCAAAATAGCCTACAATAAACTTGACAAGGGTTTGGCAGCTGGTGCACTGAGGTGGCTGCCCATCGTCACATCATCTTGTACTCCCCCATCAGCCTGGCTGGACCCACCAGGAATGAGTGTTTTGTCCTGTGTATGTACAGTGCCTAGCACAGGGGGAGGGGGCCCTTAGTCTCCTACATGGGCTGCAGCGTTCCCAGACGGGCAAGGCCGGGGTCTGGATTCTGTTCCCAACGGGGCAGAGGGGCCTGTGAGCTCCACCCCCAGCATGTCCAGCTCTCTGCTCCAGTTTCACTCCGGGGCATGCATGCCTCACCTAGCGGCTTGTTTAAGTGCCTTCCATTCTGTGTCCAAGGAGTGTGATTTCCTTCCTTTTCAGCGCAGGGCTCTGCGAATCCCCGGGGGGATCTGAGTAACAATAGGCTATTGGGGGAGACTCTAGAGCTTTAGGAGTGAATCCAGACTGACTCCTGGGGCAGCAGGGACCATCTGTCTGCTCTGTGTCTGTGCAGCGCCTGGCATGGGCAGCAGCTGGTCTGCCAGGGTGAGTGCTGGACAGGTCATGGCTGCTCCTTGGCGCTGGGCCCTGGGCCACAGCAGTGTGAGCTTGGATTGGGTGTGTGACCCCCCACCCGGACAGACCCAACCCCAGCCCAGTGGGACTCCCAGGTGGGGGTGTGGGCAGCTAGGGCTGCACCTCCCCCTGCTGTCCCTGTCTGAGGAGGGCCATGGGACACTGGAGACAGGTGGGGAGGGCAAGAAGTTGGATTCGGGGGGCAGTGGGGCACAATGGGAATAGGGGAGAATGACAGGAGGTGAAGTGTGCAGGGGAATGGGAGGAGATGGGGGGGCTGATGGTGTGAGGGGTACAAGGGGGTGCAGAAGGGCCAAGGGCGAATGGGGGGGCCAGTGGAGGGGTGCAGGGGGTGGGGAGCTGTGGGGACGTGGGGTGCAGGAGGGCCGGGGCACATGGGGGCAGTTGAGGGGTGCAGAGAGTGGGGAGCTGTGGGAAGTGGGGTGCAGGAGGGCCGGGGCAAATGGGGGCAGGTGGAGGGGTGCAGGGGTGGGGTGCAGGAGGGCCGGGGCGAATGGGAGGCGGGGGCTTGGGGAAATGGGCATTGCCGGGGGCGCTCAGGGCCAGGCGCCGCCGGGAGGGGCAGCGGGGCCCCAGCAGAGAGGCGGGGGCTCATTTACAGGCAGGGGCCGGGCTCCCCTGGAGGCCCCGGGGCCGGGCCAGCTCTGGGCCCGCCCCGGGGGAGGGTCCCGTGGGGCCGGCTATGGGGCAGAGGGCGGAGTCCCCGGGGCTGGCGGCGGGAGGGTCCCGTGGGGCCGGCGGTGAAGCTCCAGGTGGACCCCGCCCCGGACGGCGCTGGGGCTGCCCGGGGGTCGCCGAGCCCGGGCCCGCCGCGGAGCCTCCTGCTCACCCGGTAATTGCACCCGGCGGCGGAGCAGCTGGCTGGGCGCAGCGTGGGGGGCTGGGCCCGGGACCGGGGAGCCATTCGGGGGCTGGGCAGGCTGGGTAAAGCGGGGGGGACCTGGGTGCAGAATGGGGATGGGCAGGCTGGGTGCAGCGGGGGTCTCGGTGCCTATGGGGTAGGTATAGTGTGGGGCTGGGTGCAGCATGGGGTTGGGCAGGGGCCCTGGGTGCAGTGTGGGGGCTGGAGGCTTGGTGTAGTGGGGTCGGCAGGCTGGGTGCAGCATGGGGGGGCTGGGGGATGGGTGTAGGGTGTGGAGAGCTGGATATTTGGGGCAGGTGTGGGGCTGGCACAGCATGGGAGGAGGCTGGGTGTCTGGGGCAGAGGGGCTGGGCGAGGGGTAGGGGGCTGGGCAGTCAGGGGCATTGCTGAGTGTCTGGGGTGGCGATAGGGTCGGGTGGGTGTTGGAATATCAGAATGTTGGGGGGGCTGGCTGGGAGTGTCTCTCTGGGACTGGCTGGAGGTGGGGGGCTGTGTGTTTGGGGATGGGGCCTGGCAAATGGATTTCTCGGGGCCTGGTTGGGGGGCACCTCGGGCTCTGTCGCTGGGGGCGCTGGCCGCTCCAGTTCTTTTTGCTGCCAGGGCTGTTGGCTAGAGAGTGACCAAATGTTTCCCCTGCGACACAGACACCAGATCCAGGGGCAGCAAATGGGCAGAAGCACCCCGCCCCCCCCAGCACTCCCCCACTGACTGCCCTTCTCACCCTGGCAGGCTGCAGAGCCCACCCGGCTCATTCATGGCTGCGGCAGAGCCCGCTCGGGGAAGAGACTATCAGCGAGCTGCGGGTGAGTCTGCCCCGGGGACGGGGTGATGTGCGGGAGCCCTGCCTACTGGGGTGGGAGCCGCATGGGATGAATCAGGGGAGGGGGAATCCCTTGGGATGCTCAGAAGGGGACACCCAGTGCAGCCCCCTCGGTGAGGGGCTGTTGGAATTGGCCTCCTGAGGACTTCCCCTGGTGCAGCGGGAGCTTCCAGACAATGACAGTCACCCTGGGGTTGTAGTTCCTAGCGAGTGTGACCTCCCCCAGGCACAGGGTGGTGCCACCTTCCCATCCCCAGGAGGTCTCCCTGACCTCACCTCTTTGCTTCCTCCAGAAGGATGCTCTGTCCCCCTGCCGGACCCGGCGTCCTGGGTGGAAGGGGAGAACGTGTGGGTGCTGGAGCTGCAGCCCTACGGCGATCCCAGTGGTGAGTGAGCAGCGAGGTTCTTTGCCCTTGGTACTTGGCACTGGGGTGACCGCTGCTGGATCCAGTTCTGGGGCCCACAGTTGAGGAAGGAGGTTGATGAAGTGGAGAGGGGTCAGAGAAGAGCCACCAGACTGAGGAAAGGGTAGAAAACCTGCCTTACGGCGATAGATCCCTGGAGCTCGATCTCTGTAGCTTAACAAAGACAAGGTTCAGGGGTGACTTGACCACAGTCTATACACAGCTACGCAGGGGGAACAAATATTTGATAATGGGCTCTGTGGTCTAGCAGTTGAAGGTCTAACGCAAGCCACTGGCTGGACGCTGAAGCCAGCCACGTTCAGACTGGAAAGAAGGTGCCTCTTGACAGGGAGAGGAATTAACCATTGAAAGCATTTACCAGGAGTGGTGGTGGATTCTCCATCACTGACAATTTTTCAGGCCAGATGGGATGGTTCTCTTAAAGGGCTGCTCTGGTACAAACGGGGATGGATTCTGGGCAGGTCTCGGGCCTGGACTACGCAGGAGGTCAGATTGCATGGGCCCTCCTGGCTGCACCCAGGTGGTCCCCCGGCTGAGGCTGGGACTCACCTCTGGTTGCACTCTGTGTCCCAGCAGGTGACGAAGCGGTAAAGCTGGAGCCGCAGGGGCCGTTCCTGAGAAGCTCTGTGAAGGCTGTAAAGCAGGAGATGCTGAAGCCCGGCATAGCAGGGATGCCGGAGCCGGAGGGACCGTTCCTGAGAAGCTCTGTGAGGGCTTTAAAGAAGGAGATGCCCGAGCCAGGCGTAGCAGGGATGCTGGAGCTGGAGGGACCATTCCTGAGAAGCTCTGTGAGGGCTTTAAAGCAGGAGATGCCTGAGCCAGGCATAGCAGGGATGCCAGAGCCGGAGGGGCCGTTCCTGAGAAGTGCCGTGAGGGCTTTAAAGCAGGAGATGCCGGAGCAAGGCATAGCAGGGATGCTGGAGCCAGAGGGACCGTTCCTGAGAAGTGCTGTGAGAGCTTTAAAGCAGGAGATACCAGAGCCAGGCATAGCAGGGATGCTGGAGCCAGAGGGGCCATTCCTGAGAAGCACTGGAGAGAACATTCCCTGGATCCCGGAGCAGGGCAGAGCTGGTGGGAACCAGCACCGGGCAGAGAGGAGGAACCCTCCACGGAGGAGGCAGGGTAAGAACAGCTGCTATGACCCCATGCCGGGGAGGCAAGGGGGCAGCCCCCTGCGGGACATCACTGTGCCCCAGAGCGCAGCTGCAGGGGGGCCACCCCACACGTGTGCCACCTGTGGAAAGAGTTTCAGCCGCCGCTCCAAGCTGAGCTCCCACCAGAGGAACCACACTGGAGACAAACCCCACAGCTGTGGGGACTGTGGGAAGGGCTTCCTGTGGCGCTCGGACCTGCTCCGGCACCAGCTCATGCACACGGGGGAGCGTCCCCACCACTGCTCCCAGTGTGGCCGTGGCTTCAGCAGGGCCTCGCGGCTTCTGCAGCATCAGAGAGTCCACATGGAAGCCAGCCACGGAACGGAGGGCAGCCCGGTGCCGAATGTGTTGCAGGGAGTACACGGGGAGCCTGGCAATGGAGTGGGGCAGAGCCCGGGGCTGAGCGAGGGCCAGAGAGTCCATGCGGAGCCTGGCCACGGAGTGGGACGGAGCCCAGGACTGAATGTGGGGCTGGGAGTCCACTTGGATCCCCGCCATGAGGTGGGGCAGAGCCCGGGGCTGAGTGAGGGCCAGGGAGTCCACGTGGAGCCTGGCCACGGGGTGGGGCAGAGCCTGGGGCTGAATGAGGGGCTGGGAGTCCACACAGAGCCGGACCACAGAGTGGAGCGGAGCCTGGGGCTGAGTGAGGGGCAGGGAGTCCATCTGGAGCCTGGCCACGGAGTGGGGCGGAGCCTGGGGCTCAGTGAGGGGCAGGGAGTCCACGCGGAGCCTGGCCACGGAGTAGGGCGGAGCCTGGGGCGGAGTGAGGGGCAGGGAGTCCACGCGGAGCCTGGCCATGGAGTGGGGCGGAGCCTGGGGCTCAGTGAGGGGCAGGGAGTCCACGCGGAGCCTGGCCACGGAGTGGGGCGGAGCCTGGGGCTGAATGAGGGGCTGGGAGTCCACGTGGAGCCCGGCAATGGAGCAGAGAGGACCTGGGCTCTGAGTACGGTGCAGAGAAGCCACGTGGAGCCTGCCCATAGAGGGGAGGGCAATGTGGCACAGAGCCCAACCTTGTTTGCACTGCAAGGAGTCCATGGAGAGCCCTGTCATGGAGCGGGGTGGAGCCCAGCGCTCACTACACTGCAGGGCATCCATACGGAGCCTGGCCATGGAGTGGGGCGGAGCCTGGGGCTGCATGAGGGGCTGGGAGTCCATGCGGAGCCTGGCCACGGAGTGGGGCGGAGCCCGGGGCTGCATGAGGGGATGGGAGTCCAGGTGGAGCCTGGCCATGGAGTAGGGCAGAGCCCGGGGCTGAGTCAGGGGCTGGGAGTCCATGCAGACCCTGCCCATGGAGTAGGGCGGAGCCTGGGGCGGAGTGAGGGGCAGGGAGTCCACGTGGAGCCTGGCCATGGAGTGGGGCAGAGCCCGGGGCTGAGTGAGGGGCAGGGAGTCCATGCGGAGCCCGGCAATGGAGCAGAGAGGACCTGGGCTCTGACTATGCTGCAGGGAGTCCATGCAGAGCCCTGTCCCGGGGCAGGGTGGAGCCCAGTGCTGACTACGCTGCAGAGAAGCCACGTGGAGCCTGCCCATGGAGGGGAGGGCAACGTGGCACAGAGCCCAACCTTGTTTGCACTTCAGGGAGTCCACGGAGAGCCCTGCCATGGAACGGGGTGGAGCCCGGTGCTCACTACACTGCAGGGCATCCACGCAGAGCCAGGCCACGGAGTGGGGTGGAGCCCAGTACTCACTACACTGCAGGGTGTCCACGCAGAGCCAGGCCACAGAGCAGGGTGGAGCCCTGTGCTAACTACACTGCAGGGCGTCCATGTGGAGCCCTGCCACGGAGCAGGGTGGAGCCCAGTGCTCACTACGCTGCAGGGTGTTCACACAGAGCCAGGCCACGGACCGGGGTGGACCCCAATGCTCACTACACTGCAGGGCGTCCACGCAGAGCCAGGCCACAGAGCAGGGTGGAGCCCCGTGCTCACTACGCTGCAAGGAGTCCACGGGGAGCCCTGTCATGGACAAGAATGGAGCCCAGCCCTGAGTGCATTGCAGGGCATCCACGGAGAGCCCAGCCACAGCCCAGAAGGGAACCCGGCGCTGATTGCCTTGCAGAGGGTCCACGCGGAGTCCTGGCATGGCGCAGAGGGTAATGTGGCACAATGCCCAACCGTGTTTGCACTGCAGAGAATTCATGCAGAACCCTGCTATGGCACTGAGGGACCCGCAGCCCAGAGCCTGGAGCTGATTGTGGTGCAGAGAGTCCATGGGGAGCCCTGCCATGGAGCAGAGGGGAGCTCAGCCCTGATTACCCTGCAGGGAGTCCACGGGGAGCCCTGCCACGGCACTGAGCAGAACCCGACACTGCATGCAGTGCAGACAGTCCACGGGGAGCCCTGCCACAGCACCGAGCAGAGCCCGGCACTGAGTGCAGTGCAGACAGTCCATGGGAAGCCCTGCCACGGCACCGAGCAGAGCCCAGCACTGTGTGCAGTGCAGACAGTCCATGGGGAGCCCTGCCAAGGCACCGTGCAGAGCCAGGCACTGCATGCAGTGCAGACAGTCCATGGGGAGCTCTGCCACGGCACCGAGCAGAGCCCGGCACTAAGTGCAGTGCAGACAGTCCACGGGGAGCCCTGCCAAGGCACTGAGCAGAGCCAGGCACTGCATGCAGTGCAGAAAGTCCACGGGGAGCTCTGCCACAGCACCGAGCAGAGCCTGGAACTGCATGCAGTGCAGACAGTCCACGGGGAGCCCTGCCAAGGCACCGAGCAGAGCCCAGCACTGCGTGCAGTGCAGACCGTCCATGGGGAGCCCTGCCACGGCACCGAGCAGAGCCTGGCACCGAGTGCAGTGCAGACAGTCCACGGGGAGCCCTGCCATGGAGTAGAGAGTCCCATGGCCCAGAGCCTGGCACTAGCTGCGCTGCAGAGTCTCCAGGCCGGAGAGGCTCAATGTGTCATTGCTGAGCGAGGGGGAGGCCTGGCCGAGACCCCACCATCCTCCGTGGCCTTGGTGCAGGAGAATCCCTTCCAATGTCCCGAGTGCCGAAAGTGCTTCAGCCGCAGCTCGTACCTGGTGAAGCACCAGCGGATCCACGGGGTGGGGAAGCCCCACCAGTGCCCCCAGTGTGGCAAGTGCTTCAGCCAGCGGTCATACCTCTGCAAGCACCGCCGGATCCATGCCGCAGCAGCCGGCAAACCCCACGAGTGCGTGCTGTGCGGCAAGCGCTTCAGCCTTCGGTCCTACCTCTGCAAACACCGCCGCATCCACACAAGATAGGGCCGGTCCCCAGGCCTGAGAGCCACAGCAGCCCTGGAACCAAGGGGACACCGCCCTGTAGCCACAGAGCCATGGTACAAGAAGCACACAGAGTGTGTCAGCAGAACCCACGGCACAGAAGCGCTACCGGCGGAGCTGGCAGGCTCCTCTCTCTGGCATGCGGTGGGAGAGGGAGCGCTGGGTGAGGCTGGGGGGAACAGAGGGGAGAACTTTCTGTGCCATGTTCTATAGTGTTTTCTGTCAATAAACGGTTTCAAAGAGGGGGAAATGCTCCCTTGTAAACGTGCATCGTCTCTCTGCAGCCGTTTGGGGGCAAGGCAAGGGCCGTGGCCCTGGTATGAGAGCAAAACAGCCTGAGCCACGTGTCCTGTGTGAGCCTCTCCACTGGGGGGGGAGGCCGGCGTGCCCACGCAGCCATTCCTGCAGGGGGGAACGATTCTGTCGCGGTGCAGCCCATAACCCCTGCTGGAATACAGCCGCTCACCCAGGGCTGGGATACCCGTGGGGCATCAGGCGCCCAGCACCTGCTGCGATGGGGTCCAGTCCCCCTTTGGGAACCCCAGCTTCCAGCAGGCCCTGCCACTCTGGTCTTGGGGCTATACCCGGGCTGGGGCACTGCGTGAAGTGGTGAGTGACTCTGCTCCTGCAGGAGGCCAAGGGGCCAGAACCAGGGTTGGGTTCCGCCCCCAGCCACAGGAATGGCACGGTGGTGCTGCTGCTGCCCCAGCCCTGGGACTGCCGGGGTCCTGGGGCTGCGCAGCTGTAGGGTGGAATTTGGGAGCTAAGGTGGTGGGGTGTTACTGGTTAAAACTTACCCAGAGCAATGGTGGCCTGGAACCCATCAGCAGGGTGGGCCCGTCTTGGAAAGGGCCATTTCCCTGGGATCTCTTTGGGGGCCCTGGAGCTGGGAGCATGGAGCCAGTGGGGAAATAGCCCCAAGGGTTAGGATGAGGGACTGCCACCTGCGGGACTGGGTAGGCGGGAGAGGCTCCCTGTGGGAGGCAGGGAGGGGACCCCCCCAAGCAGAGAGGAAGTGGGGGTGGGGCGATGGCCATGCATGTACAACCCCCCCCCCCACACACACACACCAAGGTCTGTGTGGGAGCCTGGGGCACCCTTAGCTGAGTATTGATGAAGATACTGAATAGCATCGAGCATAGAGACCCCCTGGACCTGACCACGACTCCATGACAATTCGATTCCTTTTTGCTTTCTGTTGGTTCTAGTCCCTTTAACGACGGCGAGGTAGGTTTGAGACAAATTGAATCATTCAACTGCGCTTCAACAATCCAACAGCGGCTCGCTCAGCCCGTTCCCTCAGGCACCTGCTGTCACCCCATTCCCCTGGGCACCTGCTGTCACCTCTTTCCCTTGGGCTCCCGCTGTCACCCCAGGCACCCACTGTCACCTCATTCCCTCGGACACTCGCTGTCACCTTCCCTTGGGCACCTGTCACCCCATTCCCTCGGGCACCCGCTGTCACCCCAGGCACCCACTATCTCCCCATTCCCTCAGGCACCCACTGTCACCCCTTCCCTTGGGCACCCGCTGTCACCCCAGGCACCCACTATCACCCCATTCCCTCAGGCACCCACTGTCACCCCTTCCCTTGGGCTCCTGCTGTCACCCCATTCCCTCGGGCACCCGCTGTCACCCCAGGCACCCACTATCTCCCCATTCCCTCAGGCACCCACTGTCACCCCTTCCCTTGGGCACCCGCTGTCACCCCAGGCACCCACTATCACCCCATTCCCTCAGGCACCCACTGTCACCCCTTCCCTTGGGCTCCTGCTGTCACCCCATTCCCTCGGGCACCTGCTGTCACCCCAGGCACCCACTATCACACCATTCCCTCAGGCACCCACTATCACCCCAGGCACCCACTATCACCCCATTCCCTCAGGCACCCACTGTCACCTCATTCCCTCGGGCACTCGCTGTCACCTTCCCTTGGGCACCTGTCACCCCATTCCCTCAGGCACCCACTGTCACCCCTTCCCTTGGGCTCCTGCTGTCACCCCATTCCCTCGGGCACCCCTGTCACCCCAGGCACCCACTATCACCCCATTCCCTCAGCCACCCACTGTCACCCCATTCCCTTGGGCACCCGCTGTCACCCCAGGCACCCACTATCACCCCATTCCCTCAGGCACCCACTGTCACCCCATTCCCTTGGGCACCCGCTGTCACCCCAGGCACCCACTATCACCCCATTCCCTCGGGCACCCACTGTCCCCCCTTCCCTTGGGCATCTCCTGTCACCCCATTCTCATGAGCACCTGCTGTCACCCCATTTCCTTTGGCTCCTGCTGTCACCCCATTCCCTTTGGTTTCCACTGTCACCCCATTCTCGTGAGCACCCCCCATCACACAATTCCCTCGGGCTCCTCCTGTCACCCCATTCCTGTGAGCACCCACTGTGACCCCATTTCCTTGGGAACCTATCACCCCATTCCTCCAGGCACCTGCTGTCACCCCATTCCCTTTGGTTTCCACTGTCACCCCATTCTCGTGAGCACCCCCTGTCACACAATTCCCTCAGGCACCCACTGTCACCCCATTCCCGTGGGCACCTGCTGTCACCCCATTCCCGTGGGCACCTCTTGTCACCCCATTCCTGTGGGCACCTCTTGTCACCCCATTCCTGTGGGCACCTGCTGTCACCCCATTCCCGTGGGCACCTCTTGTCACCCCATTCTCGTGAGCACCTACTGTCACCCCATTTCCTTTTGCTTTCAGTTCACAGCGGATGCCAGGCTGAATACTTTGTTTCAAAGGCTACAGCTAGTTAGCGCTCTTCGGTAGCTTTAATCGAAGACTAAGGAGATGTTCGCTGGGACATCAGCCATGAGCTCAGCAAACCAGGGTCTCCCCCAACCGAGTGCAACTGCTTAGCACTGGGCAGCGACGGGGTCCCATTAACACTGCAGACCCTGTGGGCTCGTTTATTCCAGCTGAATTAACTCACATCCGCAGAGCACCTTCCCCTCACCCACTCGCATGGGGCCCCCTGTGGCACCCTTCTTCCACCAGGGCCTGGAGCCTCCCCCTCCCGCCAGAGGTCACACCCTGGCTTGCTGCTGCCGGGCCCGGGAGCACCAGGCACTAGTCATGGAGTCTCTGGTGGCGGACGAGCGCCGAGCTCTGGCTGAAGCCGGCACCACACTCGTGACAGGTGAAGGGCCGTTCCCCAGTGTGGACGTGCTGGTGCCGGAGCAGCGCGGAGCTGACGGCGAAGCAGCGTCCGCACTCAGCGCAGCGGAAGGGAGCCTCCCCGGAGTGCCTGCGGCGGTGCTGGCGGAGGGTGGCATGGGCGGCGAAGGTGGCCCCGCAGTCCCGGCAGGGGAAGGGGCGCTGGCCGGCATGCAGGCGCTGGTGATGCTGCAGGGTGGCGGCCCGAGTGAAGCCCTTGCCGCAGTCGGAGCACTCGAAGGGGCGCTCGCCTGTGTGCAGCCGGCGGTGCTGGATCAGCGCGGTGGCCTGGGCGAAGCGCTCCCGGCACTGCCCGCAGCGGAAGGGGCGCTCGCCAGTATGGGTGCGGCAGTGGGCCGCCAGGTGGGCGTTGCGGGCGAAGGCGGCCCCGCAGTCCTGGCAGGCGAAGGGGCGCTCGCCGGTGTGGGAGCGCTGGTGGCGCAGCAGGTTGGAGCTCTGGCTGAAGCCCCGGCCGCACTCAGCACAGCGGAAGGGGCGCTCCCCGGTGTGGGACTGGCGGTGCCGGGCCAGGTCGGCTTTGGTGCCGAAGCGCCGGTCACAGTCGCCGCAGCGGAAGGGGCGTTCACCGGTGTGGGTGCGGCGGTGCTGCACCAGGTTGGCGTTCTGGGTGAAGCGCTTGCCGCACTCGGCGCAGGCAAAGGGGCGCTCACCGGTGTGGGTCCGCTCATGCTTCACCAGGCGGGCGCTCACGGTGAAGCCGCGGCCGCATTCGGCACACACGTAGCGCTGCTGAGCTCCTCGGGGCTGGGGGACGGGCTTGGTGGGGGTCTCTGGCTGCTGCCCAGCACCACTTCTCCTTTCCGACCGGCGCAGGCTCCCGACCCGCTCCGAGCGCCGGCAAATGTCCAGCTGGGCTCCTTTGGGTGCCCCGTCCACCTGGGTAGCCCCCTCCTCGCTCACCTGGTCATCTGCTGAGACACAGATGTGAATAGCTCCCTGCACCGGGGCAAAGGGACCCTGCGGGTGGGGGTGCATGTCACTAATAAACCTCTGTTTGTAGGGCTTTGAACCAGGGTCTCACCCCAAACCCGCCCCAGGGGAGGACAGAGGAGCTAGTTCTGCCCCATATCCTGGCTGAGCCCCAGAGACAACACACGGAGGTGGGGTTCCCCCAGGCTAGTGGGGCTGTATCACAGGCCAGGTGAATACAGATGGGTCATGCTGGGAGCTTTGCAGCAGCTTTGGGGCCATTCTGTGCCAGAGCTGGGTTAACCCCTTCCTCACCTGGGCTCGTACCAAGTGGCATCTCCTCTTCCTCATGGCCCTGGGAATCTGGAACCCGCAGCTCCTCCCCGCGCTCCATCTGGGAGTTGAGGGCAGCCTGGGACAGGGGAAGGAGATGGGAGAAGTCAGGTCTAAACTGGATCCTCACGGCCCCGGCTCCGGCCCCATTTCCAAGCCCCAATGTCTCTGGACACAACAGTTCTAGAGTCTGCGTCTGTGGCAAAAGGCTGCCACCGTATTGCTCCGCAGCCCCCAGCTCCCCCCGGTGAGGGAGCCCCTCGGGTCGCCCTTGGCCGCCTGAGACAGGGCCCCTCTCCCCAGCTAGCAGCCTCTGTGCTGCACATTCACGAAGAGAAGGGACTCACCGTGCTGCTCCCCGATGCGCCACAAAGGCAGGCCACGCTACAGAGGCTGGGAGACGCCTGTCGAGAAATAAGTGTCAGAGCCTGGGGAATCTCCAGGGGAGCAGCACCCAGGGCTGCAGGGACACTGGCAGCTGAGCCCCCGGGGACTGTCCCAGGCTGGGAAATGAAGCTGCCCAGCCCCAGGGAGTTAAGATCAGCCCAAACCTCCCCTTTCTGCTCCACGTGACAGGCCGGATGAGCTGCTCCCTTGGCCCCGTCCGGCCTCACACTCGACCAGAGGTTGCTTTGGTTTTACCTGGGGGTATTTCATAACAATGTTACTTTTTCCTTCAGCTTTTGGACTGGGGCCGGGGGGACCAAGGGGACCTGGCCCGCGGGAGCCCCCGGATGGTGCATGAGGGGTATGTCCCACACACCTGAACAGGGCCTCCAGGAAGGCAGCCAGGCTGCACTGGGGGACTCCAAGCCCACTGCTCCCCCGGGCCGTCAGTTCTGGGGTTATCATCTCATGGCACTTGGGCACCAGCCTGGAGCCAGTTAACCCAGGGGCATCTGCCCATCCTCTCTCTCAGCCCTGTGGGGCCGCGACCCGGGGCCGGGCAGCCTGGGCGGGTGGGGTCCTGCTGGGGGGCAGGGGCAAGGAGACAGGCGCCTCCCTTGGCACCATCCCTGGCCCTGGGGAGAGCCAGGCCCTGGCGGGCAGGGAGGCTGTGCCCGGGCAGGATCCGGGGACGCCCCACTGCTGGGGGGGAGGGAAGACAGAGGGCAGTGCCCAGCCCCTCTCTGCCAGCAGAGGCTGCAGCCGCCCCCCAGCCTGGTGCAGGGAGCCCGGCCCCGATCCCGGGCCCCGCCCCCCGCAGCTCCCCCAGTTACCGGGGCCCCCGGGCTGGAGCCGCGTCCCCGGCGCTCGCCCCGCGGGGCCCCGGGCGCAGCCGGCTCGGTGCGCGCTGGGCGGGGCGGGACGTGGGGCAGCGAGCGCCGCAGCTGCGCTCCGGAGCCAGCCCCCTCTGGCGGCGCCTGCTCCTGGCCGGGTCCGCCCGCGGGGCCCGGCTCTGCCGCCGGCCAGGCCCTGTCCATGGCAGCCCCGAAGAGTGAGGGGGCCTGGGCTGCCCCCTGTCCAGCCCCCTGCGGGGGTCTGGCTCGGCTGTGTCGCAATCTGGCTCTATTCGGGGCCCTATCCATGGGGGGCTGGGGCGTGTGGGGGGGCTGCTGCCTGAACCCCGAGACTGAGGTCTCGCCCCTATTGTGCTAGTTGCTGCAGACGCTGACCAAAATCTGGGGCCCCCATGACACCAGGTGCTGCACAGCCCCTCCCCAGATCCTGATGGGGGAGATGATCCAGCTCAATAATTGCTGGTGCTGAATGAAAACAGGAGTTTTGTCAGGCTTTGCAGCGCCCTCCCCGCCCCCCATCCCTCCATGATCAGACACCCCAGCTGGTTATGAGCAGGGTTTGGTGCCAGGTTTCCAAGCACGGGGTGCTGCATGTCCAGGGCCGGCTCCAGGCACCAGCATAGCAAGCAGGTGCTTGGGGTGGCCAACAGCAAGGGGCGGCAATTCGGCAGCGTGTCCCTCAGTCCCTCTCGGAGAGAAGGACTTGCTGCCGAAGAATGAAGTGGCAGCGGTAGAGCTGCCGCCAATTGCCGCTTTTATTTTTTTTTTGCCGTTTGGGGCTGCAAAAATGCTGGAGCGGGCCCTGTGTGTCTGAGTGAATGCTGACTCCCACTTGTTGAATGACAGTGAGGCGTTGGAATTATTTACTCACAGGTTCCATCAGAGATTAGTACTGTACAGCACTGCACAGCTTACCACCCTGTGACGGCAGATCCAGAGCTGCTAGGGCTCCTTCACTGCACCTGGAGGGATGCCTGGTTTCATTCCCCAGCCCAGTTCCAACACCAGTGTCATAAAGACCCTCTTTGCCAATGCCAAAAGAACCATACATTGTGATGTCATAGCGATACACGCTTATCTTACCTGGTTTATGGGTAAAGGCAGGATTATTTACAGCCGAAAGGACTAATAATTCTTCAAGATGATAATGTTCACTGGCTCTTTCTTCCCCCATAATCAGTCTTCCCTGTTGATTCCCTAATAGAAAACATCTGCTGGAACAATCCTCCCTTATCAGTTTCCCAGGTTTATATATGCTTATGTAAGCAGTATCGATATCTATGTGAAGGGGATAGTTCCTCGGACTAGCTGGAGTTTTATAGACACAGGGATGCCACAGATGGTTAGCTATGGCCTAACACACAGAATTCCTGAATAGGAATCCACTCAATGTGCAGTGGCAGGCAAAAACGTGAACAGAGTGTTGGGAAGCATTAGGAAAGGGATTGATAACAAGACAGAAAATATCATATTGCCTCTGTATAAATCCATGGTACACCCACATCTTGAATACTGCGAGCAGATGTTGACGCCATATCTCAGAAAAGATATATTGGAATTGGAAAAGGTTCAGAAAAGGACAACAAAAATGATTAGGGGTATGGAACGGCTTCCGTATGAGGAGAGATTAATAAGACTGGGACTTTTCAGCTTGGAAAAGAGACGACTAAGGGGGGATATGATAGAGGTCTATAAAATCATGACTGGTGTGGAGAAAGGAAATAAGGACGTGTTATTTACTCCTTCTCATAACAGACGAACTAGGGGTCATCCAATTAAATTAATAGGCAGCAGGTTTAAAACAAATCAAAGGCAGTATTTCTTCACACAATGCACAGTCAGTCTGTGGAACTCTTTGTCAGAGGATGTTGTGAAGGCCAAGACTATAACAGGGTTCAAAAAAGAACTAGATACATTCATAGAGGATAGGTCCATCAATGACTATTAGCCAGGATAGGCAGGGATGGTTCACATTTTGGACCAGATCTTGTGCTCCACTTTCCGTCTGAAGCACCTGGCATTGGCCACTGTTGGAAGACAGGATACTGGGTTAGATGGACCTTCAGTCTGACCGAGGATGGCCATTCATATTGATTAAGGTTACTTATTGGTCAAGGACCAGTGTTCTGGGCCCTAGAATTCACACATACTCTTTGTTAATATCCTAGAGATTCTAAATAATAATTAATATATAAATGAATCAAATATACAGAACAAAAAGGACTAAAAGAGTGAATATTTACTAACAGGCAACAGGTATTAACAATATACAGCTAGAGGGGTGTACGGGGTTAGATAGAACAAAGGGTGTAGGGGGGTGGATTTATAGATAGAGGGAGGATGTATGGGTATAGGGTCAAAGAGGTTTGCTGTGGCAGCTGGTCTCAGTGTGATGTCAGCCCTGAGGCTCTCACAGGGTTCTGGGGCAGTCAGAGGCCTGGTCTCCAGTGAAATCCAGTGGGGCTGGAGCCCCTCCCTCTGCACTGCTCACTCTGGTGGAGTTTCACAGCCAGCCGCAGCTCCCAGAGTCCTGGGATTGTGTCTCTCATCACAAGCACAGATCAGGGCTGTAGGGGGAAGCCTGACAATGCGCCACAGACAGGCACAGGCTTCCAGCTCAGACCCCTGACAGCAAACCTCCCCACATGTGACCTTACAATGAGCTGGTGTTTGGGGGCTGGGGCTTGGCCAGGTTGCCTTTCCAGCTCCCTGTGCCCTGCCTCGCTGCAAGAGGGCCATCTGCCCTCTCCCCCTGGCAGGGGCTGCCGCCCCCCCCCCCCCCCCGCGTACTGGGAGCAGGTCATGCTGGGAGAGGTAGTTCTGAGCAGCATGGCCAGGACAGCAGCCAAGCGGCATGCTGGGACATGCATCCCGGACTTGTCGCAGGGCATGGTGGGAGATTCCCTTGGGTGCAGGGCCTGCTGGGAAATGCATCTCTTACTGAGCATGATGCATGCTGGGAGATTCCGCTGGGACACGGGGCGTGCCCGAAGATGCACCGCCCACTTGGGCCAGGGCATGCCGGGAGATACGTCTCTACCGGAAGTGATGCACATGGGAGAGGCCTCTTGGGCATGGTGCATGCTGGGAGATGTAGTCCTGAGATGCTCAGCGCTAACACAGGCAGAGTTTGAGTCAGGTGCAGAAGCAGTATCTGTTCAGGTGCCCCTGTTGTGGGATCCCCATGCAGCAGCCCCCCCCTCTGCTCAGGGCAGCGAGGTGCCCAGCATGGCTTCTGCCTTCCCTGCCCCCTCCTGGGGCTGGGCATGTCTGTGATACCCTGACCTGGGGTGCTGGGGACACTGAAACACACTAGCAATAATGCACACCTGTACACTAGCAATAATGCACACCCCACAGCTGGGCTCTGGGCTCTTTCTGAGCGGTTCGGCATGGAAAGCTAGCATTTCAGGGTATTAGCTGAGCACACATGCAGGATGGGCTCACAGACCAAACTCTGACCATGGGTGGACAAGCTCCGTAAAATGTGGTGGTCTCTAGTGAGGTTCTGCGGGGATCATGCCAGTCCTGGCACAATTCACCGTGATCTCCAGTGGCGGGGAAATCAGTGTAAACTCACCACTGAGAAAATGAGCGGAGAACACAAATATCGGCCCGGAGAGGATACAGAGACATCTGGAATGCTCGGGAAAATGGCCTAATTCAAACAAAAGGCATTTTATTTCAGCCCAGTGAAATGTGACACATCTAGGTCCAAGGAAACCCGGCCAGCTCTACCGACTGGGGGCCTGAGTCCTGGACAGCAGCCGCCCTGGAAAGGTCTGAGGGGGCACAAACCCAAGAAACTCGCCATGAGCTCCCAGAGTCATGCTGTGGACAGTGGCACAAAGGCTAAGGGGAGGCGCGGATGTCTACACGGGGCAGTGAGTAGAGAGCTCTGTATAGCTCATTGGGTTGAGATGGATACTGGAGCATGGGGCCGCCCCGCTCTGGTGGCCACATGGTGCAGGGATGTGGAGGGCGCAGAGCAGAGCCACATCAATAACTGGAGCGGCCTGGAGCCCAGCCTGCCGGGAGAGGCGGGCACAGCTCACTCTGCTCAGCCCATCCCCAAGCAGCCAGAGCGGAGACTCGCTCGCACTGGCCAAGGCCCAGCCCGGGGCAGAATCCCCCGGAGCGGAGAACGCCAGAGGAGCCGGGGCCTGGCTCGGAAGCCAGACCGAGCCAAAGCAGAACTAAGGCACCGGGTCCCCCAGTGCAGGTGAGGAGCCCCCAAGGGCAGGGCGGGGGGAGGATCCGCCGCCGCCCGCGCTCGCAGCCCGGCCAGGAGCAGGCGCCGCCAGAGGGGGCTGGCTCCGGAGCGCAGCTGCGGCGCTCGCTGCCCCACGTCCCGCCCCGCCCCGCCCAGCGCGCACCGAGCCGGCTGCGCCCGGGGCCCCGCGGGGCGAGCGCCAGGGACGCGGCCCCAGCCCGGGGGCCCCGGTAACTGGGGGAGCTGCGGGGGGCGGGGCCCTGTGCCCGGGGAGCCGTGGGGGCCCATCTGCCCGCGGGGTGGCCGGGGCTCGGGGCTGCCTAGGGAGCGATGGTGCGTGTGTGCGCGTGGGGTGAGGGGTGTGGGCGTGAGAAATCCCGGCCCAGCCACAGAGGAAGTGCGTGTGCCCGACGGTGCAATGATGTGTCTTGCTTTCCCCGGCGTGAGGGGTGGGTCTCCCCTGCACAGGCCTGGGGTGGGGATGCTGCGGAGAGTGGTGGCCCAGGCCGGGCCCCGTTTTCCCCTCCTTCACTGGCCTCTGCTCTTGTTCTTTCCTTTGAAGCAGCATCGCAGCCCCGATACCAGGCTAGATGGGTCCCTGCTCTCACTGGGCCTGGCAGGTCCCGAGCAGCAGCTTGTGCATCCCCCAGGTGAAGCCATGTGTGTAGCTGGCTTGGGGGTGGGCTTTCCAGGGTTGTGGGGGGTCTGTCCCCAGGGGCGGGGCAGTGAATGTGCTGTGTGTGGGGAACCTGCAGACATGCCCGTCTCTCTGTGGGGGAGCAGGGACGGAGGAGATGTGGGGGGCTGGAGGGAGTGGTTACCAAACCAACAAAGAATCCTGTGGCACCTTATAGACTAACAGACGTTTTGCAGCATGAGCTTTCGTGGGTGAATACCCACTTCTTCGGTGGAAAGGCATCCGAAGACGTGGGTATTCACCCACGAAAGCTCATGCTGCAAAACGTCTGTTAGTCTATAAGGTGCCACAGGATTCTTTGTTGCTTTTACAGATCCAGACTAACACGGCTACCCCTCTGATACTTGTTTCCAAACCAGAGCAGACTGGGGAGAGCAGCCAGGACTGAGTGTGGGAATCTTGTTTCAGAGCCTGGATGTGCAGGGAGGTGGCCAGGGGCATCTGCCAGGCAGAGCGGACCCCGTACGGAGACCCAGTGCGGGAAGACATGCAGGAGCCCAAGTTCACAGCTGCTGTGGGTGAGAAGCCCATTCCTCTCCTTTAGCAGGAGCTTTGCGGGCTCTGGAGGGCAGGGGGCAGTGTCAGAGCCAGAGGAGGCTGGAGACCGGCCCCGCTGGGCACCCGGATGCTCGAGAGAGATTGTCCTGTTGCCCCTCGTTCCCGGTGGAAGGAGATTCTGAGACAGTGACGTGGTAAAAACGTGCATCTAGGGCTTGTGTCCACCTGGAGCTGGGCTGGAGCAGAACTGCACCTCACTCTGAATTTACAGGCCCTGGCACTGCTGCATGTTGCAGTTCTGGCTGGATCACCCCAGCGGAGCTTTCTGTCACCTCCAGAGAGGGACGGGACTGGCTCTTGGGGGAGCCATTCAGGTGTATGGCAGATACTCAGCTGCTGTGGTGCTGGCAGTGGTGTAAAACTCTAAGCCAGCCAGACTGCTTTGTGGGGTAGCTATCCTTGTTCCCACCCTGAATTCATCTCTCCGCCTTCCAGCCTTGGCACCTCCTTCAGCCCTTTCCTGCTAGAGCAAAGAGCTGCCAGAAATCTCCTCCCCGTGGCTGTGCCTGGCTACCCAGCACAGTGCTCTGTAGCCCCAGCGAACCATCCTGGTCAGACAGTTCTCAAGCTGCATTGGGAAACTAGGTAAGATGTTTGTCCCGCTGCTCCAGCCCCCCCTTACCCTCCTCTGGTGGTTAGAAACCTCTCCTTCCAGCCTGCATTTACTCCTGGCTGTTTATCCCCGTTTGTTTTTTGTGCCAATGCTATCTCTTAGTATCAGGAGCCCTTCTTCCTCCCTGGTGGTTTGGGTGCCAGCCGCTTGCTTTACCAGCTGGGAGTTGAGATTTCCTTCCAGAATCCCTGGTAAAGGTCCTCAGCAGCATTGTGCCAGGAACAGATCCCTCCTTGCATGAGGGTTCCCCCATTGGCTGCTATTCTCTGAGATCTGCTCGGCTGTGTCCAAGGTGTTGGTATTGCAGACGTGAGGAGGATTTGCAGAGCAGCCAAAGGGGCTGGGATGTGCCCGTCTCCCGGTTGGTATAATAACAAGAACTGAGGGCCAGATTTCAAAGAGATCTGGGCACCTGAGAAGCAGATAACAGCACCCCCTAGGCCCCTGTTGGCTTTTTAGGTGTCCAAACAGCTGTCAGTCTGGACCTGGGTGTCTAAATCCCATGAGCTGCAGTGAATCAGGACCTGCAGCCCTTTGCATCTCTCTCAGTGCTGGCATTCCGAGAGTTACTGGTGACTGCGACTCCCAGAGCGAGTGTCCCTATCCCTTAGGCTGCTCTGACGCTGCCCCTTTCTACCCCCTGAGGTTCCCGTTCTATCTGGCACAGGGACGGATTAATCTCTGGATTTACTCTGTGTCCCAGCAGGCGACGGAGCCATGAGTGAGAGCGAGGAGGGGGCTCCCTGCCTGGACAGGATCAGGCCAGAGAGCGAGGAGGGGGTTCCCCAGAAAGATGGAGCCATGAGTGAGAGCGAGGAGAGGGCTCCCCGCCTGGATGGGATCGGGACGGAGAGCCAGGAGGGGGCTGGGACAGTGGAGCCACAGGGGAACGCTTGCTGGAGCCAGCAGCAGACTGAGGGGCAGCGGGGCATCGGCCGTTTCGAGGTGGGACCAACAATCTGTGCCGAGTGCGGGGAGAGCTTTCGGGATGATGTGGCTCTGCTGGCCCACCGGGGGACGCCCTGCAGAGGTGCGGTAGTGAAGCCGTTTGGCTGTTCCGGCTGTGGGCGGCGGTTCAGCCGCAGCTCCAACCTGCTGCGCCACCAGCGGGTACACACAGGCGAGCGCCCCTTCACCTGTGCTGACTGCGGCCGGTGCTTCAGCCAGAGTGCTCACCTGGCCAAGCATCGGCGCCTCCATGGCACCGCGGGGCTCCCCACCCCGCCAGCGGAGCGCAGCTACAGCCGCAGCCCCGAGTTCCTGCGGTTCCAGCGGGCCCACGCCGGGCAGCGCCCCTTTGCCTGTCCTGACTGCGGCAAGCGCTTCAGCGCTGGCTCCTCCCTGGTGCAGCACCAGCGCATCCACACGGACGAGCGCCCTTTTCCCTGCCCCGACTGTGGCAAGCGCTTCCTGCGGGCCCCGGACCTGGCGCTGCACCAACGCATCCACACGGGCGAGCGCCCCTTCCCCTGTCCTGACTGCGGCCGGCGCTTCATCCGTGGCCCCGACCTAGCGCTGCACCGGCGCACCCACACCGGGGAGCGCCCCTACCAGTGCGGCCAGTGTGGGCGCCGGTTCAGCCGCGGGCCCGGCCTCCTGCTCCACCAGCGCACGCACACCGGGGAGCGCCCCTACCAGTGCACCCAGTGCGGCCGCCAATTTAGCCGCAGGTCCAACCTGGGCCGCCACCTGGCCACCCATAGCATGCTGCGGGGGGACCCCACCCCAGGGGGAGAGCCCAGTGCAGAGACCCTCAGGCAGCAGGGAATCGCTGGGGAGGGGGGGGAGTCCCAAGGGCTAAAGGGGCGGAGCTCAGAGGCTGTGACTCAGCAGGGAATCCCTGGGGAGGGGGAGGAGTCCCAAGGGCTGAAGGGGCGGAGCTCAGAGGCTGTGACCCAGCAGGGAATCCCTGCAGAGGGGGAGGAGTCTCAAGGGCTAAAGGGGCGGAGCTCAGAGGCTGTGACCCAGCAGGGAATCCCTGCAGAGGGGGAGGAGTCCCAAGGGCAGAAGGCGTGGAGCTCAGAGGCTGTGACCCAGCAGGGAATCCCTGCAGAGGGGGAGGAGTCCCAAGGGTTGAAGGGGCGGAGCTCAGAGGCTGTGACCCAGCAGGGAATCCCTGCAGAGGGGGAGGAGTCCCAAGGGTTGAAGGGGCGGAGCTCAGAGGCTGTGACCCAGCAGGGAATCCCTGCAGAGGGGGAGGAGTCCCAAGGGCTGAAGGGGTGGAGCCCAGGCTCCCTGGTGGCTCCCCTGGGGAAGCGCCACGGCTGCCCAGACTGTGGGAAGGGCTTTGCCCAGCGCTCACACCTGCTGGTTCACCGGCGGGTGCACACCGGGGAGCGCCCCTTTCCCTGCCCAGAGTGCGGCAAGCGCTTCAGGCAGAGCTCGGTGTTGGCCCGGCACCGGCGCACCCACACGGGCGAGCGCCCCTTCGCCTGCGGGGACTGTGGCCGGCGCTTTGCAGAGAGCGCAGTGCTGCTCCGGCACAGGGCTGTGCACTCCGGCGAGCGCCCCTACTGCTGCATGGACTGCGGCCGGGGCTTCAGCCTCCGTGGTAACCTCCTCCAGCACCGGCGGCTCCATGCCCGGCGCCCCCACGTCTGCACTGACTGCGGCAAGGCCTTCAGCGAGGCCGCAGCCCTGGCTGCCCACCAGGGCACCCGGCATGGGGCCGGCAAACCCTTCGCCTGCACCGGCTGCGGCAAGCACTTTGGTCGCAGCTCCACGCTGGCTCGGCACCAGCGCATCCACGCTGAGCGGCCCCACGAATGTGCCCGCTGTGGCCGCAGATTTGGGGAGAGTGCCGAGCTGGCGCAGCACCTGCGGGTGCACAGCGAGACCCCCTACGAGTGCGCCCGATGCGGGGAGCGCTTTGCCCAGAGCCACGCGCTGATCACACACCAGGCCTTCCACGCCGAGCCAAGCCACGGACAGCGCCACACTGCTCATGCCCACCAGTCCCCCCTCGCCAAGCATGGGGACAGCATCCTGCCCAAGTCCCCAGCTGTGTCCCACCAGAGACTCCACACGGGATAGGAGCCAGGACAGAGCCCCGGACTCCTGGCTCCCAGTGCCCCCCCAACCCATTAGATCTCATGCCCCTCCTAGAGCCAGGGATAGAACCTAGGAGTCCTGGCTCCCAGCACCCCCTACTCTGACCACTAGACCAGGGGTGGGCAAACTGCAGCCTGGGGGCTGCATCCGGCCCTTCGGGTGTTTTAATCCAGCCCTTGAACTCCAGCCAGGGAGTGGGGTCGGGGGTTTGCCCTGCTCTATGTGTGCTGTGGCTCCACACAGCTCCCTGAAGCAGCCGGTGTCTCCCCTCCGGCTCCTACACGTAGGGGCAGCCAGGGGCTCTGCTTGCTGCCCCTGGCCCAAGTGCCGCCCCTGCAGCTCCCATTGGCTGGGAACAGAGGCCAATGGGAGCTGCAGGGACGGCGCAGTGCACAGAGCCGCCTGCCACGCCTCCATGTAGGAGCCGTAGGGGGGACTTGCCGCTGCTTTCAGGAGCTGCTTGGGGTAAGCGCTACCCGGAGCCTGCACCCTGACCCCCTCCCATGCCCCTCATGCCCCAACCCTGCGGTCCCAGCAGCCTCCCGCACCCCCAACCCCTCATACCCAGCCCCACCCCAGAGCCTGCACCCCCTCCTGCACCCCAACCCCCTGCCCCAGCCTGGAGCTCCCTCCCACACCCTGATCTCCACATTGCTGGCCCCTCCCCAGAGCCTGCACCCACTCCTGCACCACAACCCCCAATTTCGTCAGCATTCATGGCCTGCCATACAATTTCCATACCCAGAGGTGGCCACTGGGCCAAAAAGTTTGCCCACCCCTGCACTAGACCCCACTCCCTTCCCAGAGCCCAGGAGTCCTGGCTCCCAATCCCCCCCCTCCAACCCACTAGACCCCACATCTCTCCCAGAGCTGGGGATAGAACCCAGGCATCCTGGCTCCTAGTCGCCCCTGCTCTAACCCGCTAGACCCCACACCCCTCCCAGAGCCGGGGATAGAACCCAGGGGTCCTGGCTCCCAGCCCCCCCTGCTCTAACCCGCTAGACCGCACACCCCTCCCAGAGTCTGGGATAGAACCCAGGCATCCTAGCTCCCAATCCCCCCTGCTATAACCACCTTGGAGCCAGGTTGAGGGGGCATCCCTCTCCCTGCAGGTGCTGTGGAGCTCCAGCCTTTTTGGCGCTAAGGGGGGTGGGCAGCCAGCTCCATCTGAGTGGGGTCCGTGGGGAACGGTACCTTCCAGAGGCGCATGTCACGTGATACAGAGGCTCTTGGAGACACTGAATGAAGCAGGTCTATGTCACGAACCTTGTCTCTGAGTGATCGTTGGGCATCAGGATTCCTGGGTTCTCTCCCTGGCTCGGGGAGGGGGCTGGGGGCTAGTGGGTTAGAGCAGGGGCAGTTTGGGAGCCAGGACTCCTGGGTTCTGCTCTTGGAGGGAGTAGGGCTGGTGATGGGGCTGGGGGGCTGGGAGTCAGGCCTCCTGGTTGCCGTGTGTCTAGACTGTGTGGGAGGCACATGAGCTAAGCTACGTGGATATAGAACTAAACAGCGCCCTACTAGACTGAACGCACGGTGAGTGGCACTGGGTGAGGTGCTGCTATATCCCTGGGACACCCTCCCCCGCCCTCGCTTTGGGCAAATCGCTGCCCTGCTCCCTGCCTCAGTTTCCCAACCTGTAGCAGGGGGATAATGCTCTCGCCCCTGCTTGGTAAAGGCACGTGAGCATTAGGGCGCGTACCCACCGGGATAGTGTAACTCTCTTGCCACTCGCTTTCACTGCTCTCCCCCAAAGGGGTAGCGGGTGCCATGTCCAGCAATGAGACCCCTGGGCCAGGCTCGGTGCTGTGGTTTGCTCCCCAGGTCTGGGCAAAAACCCCTGGTAAAATCCCTCAACTTGGAGAAAAGCCGGGGCCTTTATAGCTTGGGGATCCCTTGGTCAAAAGACCCTAAACTGGGGTCCCCAGCCCCCCCCATGAGGCACCCCAAATCTGAGTAACGGTGCAGAGTTTAGGGCACTGGGAAGAGTCAAGCTGGGGGAAGCTGCTGTACACGATACAGGACACCACCAGCTATTAGTGGAGCCTGCACCCCCCCTCCCCCGCTCCGAGCCGTGTGTCTGCACTCATGGGGAGGGGCTCTCAAGCTTAGCCTATGACTGCCTGGGTGCCAGCGGGCCCCCCCACTGCACCCACTGCCTAGCAGATGCCCATTGCCAGCTGGGTGCTAACTAGCCAGGAGCCCAGGGCAGAGTTGCTTGCAGAGCCGGGACCTCCCCGGCGTCGCCCTGTCTGGCTCTCTGCCCAGTGGAACTGAGGCGGCGTTGCTCGTGCCAGTGTGGCAGCTTCACGCTGCGTACTTGGGAGCACAAACTGGCCCAGTGTCGTGCCAGCCAAGCAATACTGACCCGGACGCCAGCTCAGCTATAGAAAGCCTCTGAGATAAGAGCCCACCGATAACATGCTCACCCTTCCTGGAATACGCCAGCTGGGAGTTCTCTCCATGCACTGGGCCTTTGGCACGTTGCAGCCAGCCAAGGCCGTAGCAGCAGCGAAATCTGCGTGGCACTACTACCTCCCCGTTCAGTGCCCAGTCCCCGGCCAGTGAGAGCCTGGCTGGCAGCGGCAAGCTCCGGCCTTCTGCTATGCTGAGAGGTGCACAGATTGTAGGCTGGACTTTGTGGGGGGGGACAGACCCCTCAGAGTGACAGTGGCCTGGCCCCAGCAGAGACCTGGCCGCTGCATGGCATGGGGAGGGTATGTGGAGCAGCCAGCTCTCCCGTTAGCGTGTGCTGGGGTTTGTTACTGATTTACCATGTGGCTGCTGGATACCCCCAGCAATCTGAGCCAGGGACCAGTCAGTCAGTTCACTAATTGCAGGGTGATGCGTTACCTGCCCACAGGTCTGTATCTGCTCCAGTCCCCCAGTGGAGCAAACGTACTGCTGAGCTCTCGGCCCAGACCTGGCCTTTGTCATGCCTCTGTGACCAGCATCTCCCCCACGCCCAGTGGGCCACTGGCTTTCAATGGAGCTCTCCCATGACACTTGTTAAGAACATAACCCAGGAGTGCTGGCTCACAGACCCCCCCCCCCTCTTACCACTAGATCCCCACTTCCTTCCCAGAGCTGGGGATAAGGACATAAGAAGGGTCACACTGGGTCAAACGAATGGGCCCTCTAGCCCAGTATCCTGTCTTCTGAGAGGCGCCAGTGCCAGGTGCTTCAGGAAGCGTGACCAGAACAGGGCAGTTATTGAGTGATCCATCGCCTGCCACCCAGTCCCAGCTACTGGCAGTCAGCGGTTTAGGGACACTGAGAGAATGGGGTTGCATCCCTGACCACCGTGGCTAATCGTCATTGATAAGTTCATGGAGGATAGGTCCTATTCTTTTTTTAACCCAGATATATTTAGGCCTTCACAACATCCCCTGGCAATGACTTCCACAGGCTGCATATGAGACGTGTGAATAATTCTCTGTTTGTTTGAAACTTGCTGCCTATTAATGTCAGTGGGTGACTCCTAGTTGTGTATGCCGGTGGTTTAGAATGGAAGCTCTTTAATGGGCTGCCAGAGCTGTAATTCCCCTTCCACCCACGTGGGGGTGACACTGAGCACAAAGGACTCCAATCCCCGGAGGGAAAAAGTCTGGACAAGCCGAGAGGACACCGAGCTTTAGCACGGTGCGTCCCAAGGCCAGCAGCAGCCACGCACCAAGGTGCTGACGGCGTCACTCACCTAAAGCCCAATGGCCTCTGAAAATCCCAGCCTCCGTGGCTGCTGTTCCTGGTCAGGCCATGTGAGCAAACTGAGGCATAGTACGCTAAAATGAATCTCTGCTTTAGGGCACCTGGGAAGAGCAGTATGGGGCCCTGGGAATAATCCAGCAAGGTTGGTGCCATTTGGCATCCCATCTTGAATAGTGCGAGGAGCCTGTAACTCAAAGCATGGTGGCCTGACCCCAGCTGCCTCAGGTTTCACGCGCTGCCGGGCCCCTCGCACCAGGTTCAGCGATGCTTGGAGGGGAGAATGGGCGAGCCAGGCATGCGTAGCACCATGACACTGTCCTCGCCTGCCTTCTAGGGCTCCAGCTACATGGGGGCAGGGGCTCTTTCCCTGGCACTCGGTGCTGGCACCAGTACCCCTCTGCGGTGCTAGGGAGTAGGGCAGGGGAAAATCAGCAGGGGGCGCTCTCCCCTGCCTGCCAGTGCTGCCCCAATGCCCCAGTATGGGGCTAGGTGGCGCTGTGCTGCAGGACACAGATTGAGTGGCTCACTGTGGGGTCAGTAGGGGGCAGTGTGCTGTTGGGGACAGAGGGGCTCAGCGAGGGGGGGCTGCGCTGTGGGGGCACATGATGGGACTTTCCCCACCTGCAATGTCTACGATCAGCCCCCTATGGGTTTCTGGGGCCCTACTGGGTTTTTTCCCCCTTATTCTCACCTGAGCCTGCTCTGGGCAACACCAATCCTGGCCCGCTCCTTCATCCGGCTGTGCCCCATGGAGCCCCACCTCCCCGTCCCCTTATGTCACACACGGCCAGTCACAGACGGGTGCGGGGCAGATTCCTCTACACATTTTATTGTTAAGGCTGGGATTGGCTGTCAGTTGCTCTGGTACAGCCCCAGCCCCATAGATATACAGCTATTACAGCCAGACAGAGCCCAATACATCAGCAGTACAGTCGGACATAAGAGCCTGGTACATTAGCAGTACAGCTGGAGCCTGGCGGAGCCAGAGCGCAGCACACAGTGTTGTTTCAGTTGGAGCCTGGTACGTCACTGGTACAGTCAGAGCCAGAGACCGGTACATGGGTAGCACAGTTGGAGCTTGGTACGCACAGAGCTGTTACAGTCACAGCTTGTTACCGTTGGAACCCAGTTCAAACAGGACCTGTTACAGTCAGCACAGGCGGCGGTCGCTACATTCAGGCTGTCACAATCAGAGCCTAGCCTTATAGTGCCCAATACAGGCAGAGCTTTACAGCAGTAACTCTACACCATCAAGAGTCTATTACACCTGGAGCCCTCTACTTACAGTGCCCATTACAAACCCAGTACAACCAGAGCTGGTTACATACACAGCTGCTACAGTCAGAGTCCATACAGAGTCCATTACTAGGCCCAACAGTCAGAGCCTGGTGCAATTGTTGGAACCTACCCCAGGCTAAAGCTGTTACAGCCAGAGGCTGGTACAACCAGGCCCTTTTACAGCCGGAACCCAACAGTCAGAACCTGCTACAGTTGTGGCCTGCAGCATGGGGCCCTGGGAATAATCCAGCAAGGTTGGTGCCACAGTTGGAAGCCAGTCGAGTATCACATTCCTGCAGGCCCCCTTCTCATACCACCACCCCCGCCGAGCAATTCTCTGCCTCAGCCACGCTCCAGCCAGCACGGCTCCTGCACACACGCCACACGCCGCTAAATATCTACGCAGGTTAGTGCACAGTGCCCCGCCCCCTTGCACCTGCGCCCCCTGGGGGAGACACCCTGACCACCCAACTTCTGTGGGGAATAACCATGAAGGGAGCCAAACGCAGACACATGGGCCTCCCAACCTCTCAATGAGAACCCAGGCTGGGGGATGGCGAATGGCTTTGCAATGCATCCTGGGAAAGGATGGAGACACGTGTGTGTGACCCCCAACTCCCCACACACATCAGGACAGATGTGGGCAGGGGGCACTCGGGACAGACAGAGACATGGTGTGTGTGTGTGGGGGGGGAGAGAGACTCCCAGAAGAGGGGTGCCCAGGACAGATATGTATATGGGGTGGGGGGTGACTCTTGGGATGGCTGGATAGCACGGCTGTCTCTGGCCAGACAGATGGACAGAGGGGGAAGGGCTCACAGGAGGGGGATGTTCATGACAGACAGATGGACACCAACGGGGCAGGAACGGGACAGACGGACAGAAGTCAGGGCTATGACAGGCAAAGGGGGTATGGGGAATACACAGGGCCCCTCCTAGAATCTCTTCCCCTCCACTTGCAAAACACCCCCCCACAAAGATTCAGACAGGCTGAGGAGGGGGGAGGAGCCAAGGCGATAGGGGAGGGAAGGCATGGGGCTAAAGAGGGGGAGGAGCCAAAGGGAAAGGGGCAGGGCCCAGGAGGCGTTGATTATTTTGTTTTTAAATGGTTAACGCTGCTTGTGCTGTTGTTTCTGAGATCGGGGCCTCCCCGGTTTAGTACCGTTAGGGGGTGAGCGTCGCGTGGCCCCTGGGGCCGGAGTGCATTGTGGGATAGCAGGAAGTCCCGGTCAGAGGCGGGAGGCATCTCCATCCCCTCCCCCTCCTCTGCTCAGCAGGAGACTTCCATGGTTTGGGCTCCGCTCCCCGGGGCTGGCCGTGGCGGCTGCTGGGGGCTCCCCGACTCGCTGTTCTGGGATAGGGTGCGGGAGCGGGACTGGCTCCCGTCCCCTGAGGCTGCGCTGGACAGAGAGGCGGTGCGGGAGCGCGACAGGCGCGTCATGCAGGAGGAGGCCACTGCAGGGAGACAGAGAGGGGAGGAGTCAGACTGGCTACGCCCCTCTGTTATGCCCCGCCCACCAGCAACAGACCCCACCCACCCCTACACCCCATCCCAGCAATAGGCCCCCATTTGTACTGGTGTGCCCCACAACAGGCTGTGGAGTGGGGGGGGGGCACAGCCAGGCCATGCAGAGGGGCAGGGAGCTCCCCACCCAAACTGCACAATGCTCCTTACACCTGTACAGGGAGTGGATGGAGGGGACGAAGGGGAGGAGCCAATGTGGGGCACGTGGGGTGCATGGGAGGCAGTGCAGGACACTGGGGTGTGGGGGGCAGGGAGCCAGTGCAGGGTGTGGGGTGGGGCAGCCATGTGTGGGGGTCTGGGGGTGCATGGGGGCGAACAGCAGAGAAGGTACCTGACCTCATACTCAGTTTCCTGTCCAGGACGTAGGGGACTGAGAAAGAGAGACAGATGCTTCAGGGGCTGGCCTGGCTGTGGGGCAGAGGCTCAGGGCTGGGGAAGGGCCAAGGACCCAATGCATGGGGGAGGGGGCAGCGCAGGGCCGGCTCCAGGGTTTTTGCTGCCCCAAGCAGCAAAAAGAAAAAGAAAAACCAAACACGATTGCGATCTGCGGCACTACCGCTGCCGCTTCAGTCTCCGGCGGCTGGTCCTTCGCTCCGAGAGGGAGTGAGGGACCCGCTGCCGAAGAGCCGGACATGCTGCCCCTCTCCGTTGGCTGGGCTGGTGCCTGGAGCAGGGCTGGGAGATGGGGACCCCGCCTCGCCCCACGGCGGCTACTCACTGTATCCCATGCCCTGGACGAAGTACTTGAATGCCTCGGTCAGCTTCCCAGGCTGAGAGATAGGGACAAGATGGAGATTAGAACCCGTGCCCCACAGCTGGGCTACCCCCAGACCCTCCCCTATTGCCTCCTGCCCCCTATAGACCCTGGCTGTGCACCCCACCTCACAACCCTCCCTCCCGGCTACCCCCAACCCTCGCTCCATCCCTTACATAGCCAGACTGTGCCCCACAACTGTCCCCCTAGAGATCCTGCCTGTACCCCCCAGAGCACCCCCCATTATGTCCTTCCAGTCAGGCTGGTGCCTAGAGCGCCCCTGCTTCCAGTGCCTCCCCAAACCCCTCCCCATGTGCTCTGCACCCCCCAACTACCACCCCAGAGACACCCTCCCACTCACGCTGCCCTGCACCCTCCATCCCCATTGGGAAGGCAGCTCTCACCTGTGTCAGCTGTGGCTGCCCCCCGGAATCTGCCATCTGGAAAACAAACCCAACACTCAACTGCTGGGGGCCCCAGGGTTGGGCTAGCAGGGGGTTGTGGGTCGGGAGTGAGGGGCACAGTCAGAGCTGGGGCAGTGGGGGAGCCCAGGGCTGGGCTAGCAGGGGGCTGTGGGTCGGGAGCCAGGGGTACTGGCAGAGCTGGGTAGAGGGGCGCCCAATTCTGGGCTAGCAGGGGCTGTGAGTCGGGATGGGGTGGGGGCAGGGGACGTCACTCACCTTGAGGAAGGAGGTCTGGGTGGGATCCAGTTTGGAATTACACTCCACCTGGTTTGGGAGGGGAGGCGGGGACAGAGAACAGTGTGAGGGGGAGCAGAGCACAGAGACACCTGGACCCTGAAACACCCCCGTAGCCCGACGACAGCCCGAGGCCCAGAGCTCGTTGTGCCCCCAGAGGGCTGGCCAGGCAGTCAGACGTCACCCATGCTTTGCCTGGTATGTGTGGTGTGTAAGGCCTGGAGCCCCTGGCCTGGCCAGTGACACTCTGTATGACAGCTGTGTGGGCCTCCGTTTCCCGTGTGCCGCATGTCTAAGCAGGGGGTGGGAGAGGGTGTTTACTCTTGCAGAGGCCCAGGTATGACCCTGCCTAGCAGCCTGGATTCCAGCCCAGGGCCGGGACCCTTCGTAACCTATTAACAGCTGCCCCACGGGCCCAGCCGAACCTGGAGCCATCCGGTTTTGTGAGCTGTTTGCCTGGGACCCACGACAAAGGGCGGAGGAGGGGCTGTTGGGGGAGGGGATATAGGGGCCCCGCTGGACTGGGGACAAGGAGCAGCCGGAGCCCATGGGGACGGGGACAGACCCAGCTGGCCTGAGGGCCCTGAGCTGGGTTCAGACGTTCACACTGGCTGAGCGTCACTGCAGGCCAGGGACCGGGGTGGACTCCCCGAGGGGGTTGTGTAGCTGTAGGGATGTGATCCCCTGCAGGTCCTGAGGGAAACCGACACAATCCTGGTCAGTTTCACACTGCTGGTCAGTGGCCAGAGCAGGAAATCCGGCCGGTTTCCGCCAGGGCAGCCCAGGGGGCAGGTGACACCCCGCCCCCTTTAGCAGGGATCAGACCCAAATCAGCCAGGAAGCAGAACCACGGAGCGTCTGCCTGTTCTAAACAGAGGACAGGCAGGGAGAGAAAGTGTGTGCGTCCGTCTGTCTGGCCATCCATCCCTGCTGGAGGGAATGAACGTCCGTGTCCCTGCTGCCCCCAGCTGGGAGTGATGAGCCGTGTGTGTGTGTGTGTGTGTGTGTGTGTGTGTGTGTGTGTGTGTGTGTGTGTGTGTGTGTGTCCGTCCAGCAGGAGGGAATGAATCCTGCACTGTCTGTCTGGCCCTATCCCCGCCACCCCCTGCTGGCGGGAATGAGCCTGGCTCTGGGTGCGTGTCCCATTCTGTGGTGTGCTGGGGTTGTGTAGCAGGGTGCGCTGTGGGGCTGCGCACTATGTTGTGTAGCTGCAGGGGGTTGTGTAGCTGCAGGGCTGCGCGCTATGTTGTGTAGCTGCGCGGGGGGGGTGTTGTGTAGCTGCAGGGCTGCACGCTATGTTGTGTAGCTGTGGGGGCCTGTGTAGCTGCGGGGGAGTTGTGTAGCTGCAGGGCTGTGCGCTATGTTGTGTAGCTGCAGGGGGGTTGTGTAGCTGCGGGGCTGTGCTCTATGTTGTGTAGTTGTGCATTGTGTGGTTTGTTCTGTTACTCACCACGGCATCTTCATGGGGGGCCTGGTCTCCCACCACCAGCATCACGGGGCACCTGTGGGGACAGACAGATGGAAAAGGGCTGGTCAGAGCGCCCCTCCCCCTGCAGCTGCTCCAGTGGTCCGGGGTGGGGGAGCTGGGCAGAGCAGAGCACAGGGGTCTGCTGTGTGTCCCCCCTCCATTCCTGGGGGGTTCTGGGGACAGGCCCCACCCCTAACCGGGGGGCGGAGGGTTACTTGGGTGGGCAGCGGTATGGGGCTGCTGTGAGGTGTTTGTGGGGTACCTGGGGGGGGAGGGGGTCCCTGTGGGGGGCTGAGAGGTGTTAGGGCCTTTATGGGAGGCCATGAGCAGGGGTGTCCTAGGGGGGCTGTGGGGTGTTTGGGGGATACCCGGGGGGAGGGAGGCTCACTTACTTCAGGGTGACGTCTCCTCCGCGTTCGAAGTTCAGGTCCCGGCGGCTGAGGGGGAGGGAAGAAATGGGGAGCTGAGAACTGCCCAGCATCCCCCCGTCTCCCAACATAGCCCTGAACCCCCCCAACTCCCCCTGGTCTCAGCACAGGGGGGCGGAATCAGCAGCAAACTTCCCTGCCTGGGGCCCCCAGGTCACCTCTGTCCCATAAGCCTTTACGGTAACTCCAGCCTCAGTCATGGCAGCCATGACAGAGCCCCCCTGCCCCCACCCAGCCCCCTCCAGCCCCAAAGCTGAGCCCTCCAAACTCCAGCTACCTCCAGCCCCACCCCATGGCCAAGCCCCCCATACCCACCCTGCCTCCAGCCCAGCCCCACAGATGAGCCCCCCACACACGTGTTATAGCTGCTCCAGTAGAGCTGAATGTTGCTGAGGTTCGGGGCGCTGACCAGTGCCTCCCTGTACTGCTGGACCACCTCCGTGCAGCTGGACAGCTCCTCCTGGGGGGTGGGGGGTGGCAGGAAAGAGGGCATTACTCTCCAGTTACAGCCCCCTGCCGGTCCTGTTCTCCCCGCCCTCCCCCCCTCCAGCCCTGCCCCTCCCAGCTCCTCCTGGGCGATACTGTCCAGTTACAGCGCCCCTGCCGGTCCTGGTCTCCCCGCCCTCCCCCCCCCCAGCCCTTCCCCTCCCAGCTCCTCCTGGGCGATACTGTCCAGTTACAGCGCCCTGCCGGTCCTGTTCTCCCCGCCCTCCCTCCCCAGCTCCTCCTGGGCAGGCAGGGTGATACTGTCCAGTTACAGCCCCCTGCCGGTCCTGTTCTCCCCGCCCGCCCACCCCCCGCAGCCCTGCCCCCACAGCTTCATGCAGCCGGACAGCTCCTCCTGCGGGTGTGTGTGTGTGCAGGATATTACTGACCAGATACGCTCCCCCTGGCCAGTCCTGCTGACCCTCCCTTCCCCCCATGTCCTGCTCCCCCCTCCTTCTCCCCAGAGCCCTGCCCCCCTCCCCAGGCTACCTCCCTCTGTCCCGGGAAGACCGCTGGGTCTAGCCCTTGGGAGCGGCAGGAGTGGGGCCCACATGCAGATTCCCCCCCTCACCTGGCTGAAGAGATGGGCCAGGATCATCTCGGGGATGGATGAGGTCAGGCCGCTCAGCTGGGGGAGGAAAGCAGAAGGTGAGAGGGGGCACTGGGGATGGGGGGAGGGGATGTGGGGGCAGCACCGAGTGGGGTGAGAAAGATGTGACCGGGGGTGGGGCGGGGGGGATGCCAAGAGCTGACCTTAGGCCAGAAGAAAGTTGTCCAGGGTCTCTCTGTGGTCCCCCAGGCCTGTACGCCCCTCCCCCCCCGGCACAACCACCCCCATACAGGAGAGCCAGGGGAAGGGACCCTCAAACTCCCTACCTTGTGAGCCGCCCAGTCCATCCAGCCCTTGGCATTGGGGTCAATGTTGATCAGAACCAAGCCCTCCACGGTGTCAGGGTGAGAGAGCTGGGAGAGGGGGGAGAAGAGAAATAAGGGTGAAACCAGCCCCCACTACCCCCTGCTAGCCCAGCCCTTGCCAGCCCTGTGTTCCCACCAGCCCTCCTGGTGCCCCTCACTCCTGACCTGCAGCCCCTGACGGCCCAGCCCTTCCCCCCCAGCTCTGCTGGTGCCCCTCACTTCCAGACCACAGCCCCTGATAGCCCAGCCCTGCGCTCCCCCCCGCCCAGCCCTTCCCCCCAGCTCTGCTGGTGCCCCTCACTCCCAGACCGCAGCCCGATAGCCCAGCCCTGCGCTCCCCCCCGCCCAGCCCTTCCCCCCAGCTCTGCTGGTGCCCCTCACTCCCAGACTGCAGCCCCTGCTAGCCCAGCCCTGCGCTCCCCGCCCAGCCCTTCCCCAGCTCTGCTGGTGCCCCTCACTCCCAGACCACAGCCCCTGCTAGCCCAGCCCTGCGCTCCCCCCAGTCCTGATGGCCCAGCCCTTCCCCCCAGCTCTGCTGGTGCCCCTCACTCCCAGACCGCAGCCCCTGCTATCCCAGCCCTGCACTCCCCCCAGTCCTCATGGCCCAGCCCTTCCCCCCCAGCTCTGCTGGTGCCCCTCACTCCCAGACCACAGCCCCTGCTAGCCCAGCCCTGCGCTCCCCCCAGTCCTGACGGCCCAGCCCTTCCCCCCAGCTCTGCTGGTGCCCCTCACTCTTGACCCACAGCTCTCCTGAGCCTGCGTCACTCACACTGTAGCGGGCGAGGATGTAGGCACCGGCTCCCACCCCGATGCCAATGATGCTGGTGAAGCTGTGGGAGGAGGAGGGGGGGTTAATAAACCATGTGTTTGGGGGGTGAGGGAGACGCATTGTTCCTAGCTCCCATGGACCATGAAATCCGGGACTTATCTGGTCACCGGCCCTACAAATTCACCCCCCCCCCCCACGTGGTAACAGGGAGCATGTCATGGTGACCTGGAACAGGCGACAGATGGACACAGGCCTTGGCTGTGTGATGTCACCCAGGGACAGTGTTTAGATCAGGCCTGGTGCACGAGGCCAGCGCGGGGCCGGAAACCAATGCCCCAAAGCCGGGAGGTCGGATGCGGCTGAACTGAGGAACATGGGGCCAGATTCCGTCTCTTTCCTCTCGCGCTCTGTCTCCTGTGGGTCTAAGGAGCATCTGGCTCAGCTGCCCCAGGCTGGCTTTCTTGCAGCACGGCTGAGAGCCTGGGACGAGACAGGCCGCTGAACGCAATGCCCTGAACAGCCCGATGCTGCTCTAGGAGTTTGCCAGGTCTCGGCACGGCTGATCAGGCTGTGGGCTGGACCTGGGTTTTGCCAGCAGTGAGGCTGCAAATGAGTCTGTGACAAAGGGAATTTTCTGTTGTATTTTTGAGGCCTGTGTGTGCCTCAGTTTCCCCAACACATTGCGTGGGGTGACGAAGCAGGGGATTTTCTTGGTGTTTTTCAGGAGTGGTGTGCGTGCCTCAGTTTCCCTGTGTGCTGCGTGTGTAACAAGGTAGGGGGAGGGGGTTTGTTGTTACAGAGGACCAGGTGTGACCTTGCCTAGCAGCCGGGACACTGACATAGGGAGATGGGGGACCCTAGCGACCAAAAGGCCCAGCCCAGCTTGGAAGGCAGCCGGTTCTGGCCAGTGGGAGGACAAAGAGCTGAGGAGAGAAGGGCCTGGTGACCTGAACAGCCAGTTCCAAGCAGGGGGAACAAAGGCCGGAAGAGAGAGGGCCCCAGTGACCTGTTTACCTGGGACCGAAGACAAAGGACAGGGGAGGGGCCGTGCGGGAGGGGCTGTTGGGTGATTGGCTGGAAGGAGGGGGCGGCTGGAGTGGGGAGAGGGGGCAGCCAGAGCCCACATGGATGTGGGAGAGACCTAGATGTGCTGTGCTGTGCTGAGGGTTGCTAGGCCCGAGGGCCGGAGAACCTCCTATGCTGGGTTCAGACGCTCAGTACGCTGGCTGAGTCACTGCAGACTAGAGATGGGGGGGGGCTTTGCTCCCCGGGGGGCCAGAGCGAGGGGACTCCCTGAGGGGCCCATGGCAGAGCCAGGTGTGCTGGAGGCACAGAGGTGCAGTCTCGGGAGGCAGCGGGGCCAGAACGCCTATCCCCAGTGAGAGCGAGCGATCTTCCCGCCGAAGGGGGGTTTCTCCCAGGGGCCGTACAGAGCCGGGAGCACCAGGCCTGTGAGTCCCTGACACCTGGCTACCCAGCGTTTGCTCTCAGGGCAGGCGAAGGCCACATCTAGCCATGAGGATGCTCTCTCCCGTCGGTGCGAATACCCAGCCCCGTAGGCGGCAGAAGCTGCGCACATGGACGCTCACGCTGGAATAGTCACGCCCCGGAGCGACGCACGCTTTGCCGACACTGGCTGTAGTGTAGATGTGGCCTCAGAGACACAGGTGGGGGCGTTGCCTGCTGTCTGACCCCGTATCAACGGAAATATCGCAGGCGAACCCAGTCCCCAGGACATGGCCACCCCGGAGGAGATGGGTCCCCTGCCTCTCAGCAAAGATGCTGGCTGGAGAAGGAAGGACTGGGGAGGTGGGAGCTGGGAACGGGCAGACACCCAGACGCAGCCGGAACGCAGGGTACCTCCGGCTGGGCCCCGGCCGACCTGAATCGACGGAGCCTGGTTCACACGGTGCGAGGCCGGGCAGTCCCGGGGGCTGTTTGCACCTTTGGCTCTTTGTTCCATCTCGATTAACTGAACAGACCAGAGATCGGGGTCCGGCAAGGCACTGCACAGACCCCCCCACCCCAAGACAGGGTCCCCTCCCCACATCTAAGCTCTGGAAGCCTATTACCCCCTAGCCAGCCCCACAGTGACAGGACAGGGAGGCGGGGGAGGGGTGCATGCTGTGTTTGTCTGTTCCTGCCCCCCACTCACTTCAGGTACTGCAAGATGCAGGGGATCATGTCGGCCAGCTGGTCCAGCGACGGGTACTGGTACCTGCGGGAAGAGGGCACATCAGCCGGGTGGATGGGGGGACAGACTGCACTGGGAGGGATGGGGGCTCACCCCATGGGGAACAGCCGGGGGCAGGGGAGCGGAGAGGGGTAGGGTGGTGGTGGGGTGTCTCTTTCCAAAGGGAAAACTGGGAGTGGGGAGAGCAGGGGGTCTCACCCCAAGGAGAACAGTGGGAGTGGGGAGAGGAAGGGATGGGGGCAGGGGGTGGAGATGGGAGCAGGGGGTCTCACCCCAAGGGGAACAGCAGGGAGGGGGGGCAGGGGCAGGAAAGGGTGGGGGGCCGGGGGAGGGGATGGGGGCAGGGGGTCGCACCCCAAGGGGAACAGTGGGGCGCCTTCCTCCATGCCAGGGGCATCCACGTGAACCACCACGAAGTTCTTGACGATCTCCTGCATGTCCTCAAAACGGAAGAGCGTCTCGAAGCAGGACTGGTCTGGGGAGGGCAGAATAGTGTCAGAGCAGCTGGGGGCAGGATAGGGGTGCTGGCTGGGGGGCGAGCTCCCAGCAGGGGGCAAGAGTGGGATGGGAGTTCCCAGCAGGGAGTGCTGGGGGTGCAGAGCAGGGAGGGAGCTCCCAGCAGGGGGCACTGTGGGGAGTGGGATGGGAGCTCCCAGCAGGGGGCAGGAGTGGGATGGGAGCTCCCAGCAGGAGTGCTGGGGGTGGGGGCAGAGCAGGGGTGCGGGGGGGCAGAGCAGGGGAGGAGCTCCCAACAGGGGGCACTTTGGGGAGTGGGATGGGAGCTCCCAGCAGGGGGCAGGAGTGGGATGGGAGCTCCCAGCAGGGAGTGCTGGGGGGTGGGGGCAGAGCAGGTGGGAGCTCCCAACAGGGGGCACTGGGGGGAGGGGGATGGGAGCTCCCAGCAGGGGGTGCTGGGGGGCAAAACAGGGGAGGAGCTCCCAGCAGGGGGTGCTGGGGGGCAAAACAGGGGAGGAGCTCCCAACAGGGGGTGCGGGGGGGCGTGGGATGGGAGCTCCCAACCGGGGGCACTGGGGGGAGTGGGATGGGAGCTCCCAACAGGGGGCACTGGGGGGCAGAGTAGGGGGGGAGCTCCCAACAGGGGGCACTGGGGGGAGGGGGATGGGAGCTCCCAGCAGGGGGTGCTGGGGGGCAGAGTAGGGGAGGAGCTCCCAACCGGGGGCGCGGGGGGGCGGGGGGGGGGAGCTCCCAGCCGGGGGCGCTGGGGGGCCGAGAAGGGGAGGAGCTCCCAACAGGGGGCACGGGGGGCAGTGGGATGGGAGCTCCCAGCAGGGGCAGTGGGATGGGAGCTCCCAGCAGGAGTGCTGGGGGTGGGGGCAGAGCAGGTGGGAGCTCCCAACAGGGGCACTGGGGAGGGGATGGGAGCTCCCAGCAGGGGTGCTGGGGGGCAAAGCAGGGGAGGAGCTCCCAACAGGGGGCACTGGGGGGAGGGGGATGGGAGCTCCCAGCAGGGGGTGCTGGGGGGCAAAGCAGGGGAGGAGCTCCCAACAGGGGGCACTGGGGGGAGTGGGATGGGAGCTCCCAACAGGGGGCACTGGGGGGAGTGGGATGGGAGCTCCCAGCAGGGGGCACTGGCTGTTGGGGCAGCAGGGTCACGGCGCTGGCTGTGCGGGGAGCTCCCTGCAGGGGTCATGTCCCCCCCCCCAGCCCCACTTACGGTTGAGCCCCACATCGTGGTAGGTCAGGATGGCCGGGCGCTTGGGCTTCGGGGTGCCATGGACGGTGAAGGCCACGAGTCCATAGGGCGTCTCCACTGAGTGCTTCTGCCAAAGAGAGAGAGATGGGGACTGTGAGGCGTGTGGGGGGCTGCCCCACGGCTGGTACACGTCCCAGGTGGAAACAGCCGATGCCATTGCGGAGACGGGGCTCCCCACTTTCCAACAACGCAGGCTGGGCAGCCGCCGCCCAGGGGACGCCTGAGATATCGGTCCCCAAAAAGCCCCTGCCCCTGATCCATGGCCCATACCCTGCCGTGGGCTCCCCACAGAGCTGGGCACCCCCGTCTTCAAATCCTGACTCCCCAGCGGAGGCTGGGGGAAGCAAGGCCAGAGTACCTGGGGGTCCACTGCTAATGTCCTGCTCCCCCACGCCCAGGACACTGCGAGCGGGGTTCAAGCCAGGCAGGGGTCAGTGCAGCTCAGACAACCGGAGCCAGGACTCCTGGGTTCTCTCCCCAGCTCTGGGAGGGGAGTGGGTTCTAGTGGTCAGACGGCGGGGGGCTGGGCACTGGATGGGGTGTTGGGGGGGCAATACAGCAGTGAGCACCCCTCCCCCCCAGCGTGCCCTTTGCCCTCTGACCTTGCCCGGGACGGGCTGCGAGGGGGGCAGCAGCAGGGGCTTCTCCTCAGTGATCTGCACCTCGTGGAGCTCAGTCATGGCTGCGCCTGGGGGAGAGGGAAGAGCGGGGTTGGGTCAGAGCAGGACACAGAGACACCTGCCGGTGCTGCCCCTTCCCCATCCCGACACACAGACCCCCCCCAGAGCCACCCCCCCGACACACAGACCCCCCCCAAGTCACTCCCCCGACACACAGACCCCCCCAGAGCCACTCCCCCGACACACAGACCCCCAGAGCCACGCCTTGACACACAGACCCCAGTCACCCCCGACACACAGACCCCTGAGTCACCCCGACACACAGACCCTCCCAGAGCCACGCCTTGACACACAGACCCCCCCGAGTCACTCCCCCAACACACAGACCCCCCCGAGCCACCCCGACACACAGAACCCCCTGAGTAACTCCCCCGACACACAGACCCCAGAGCCACTCCCGACACACAGACCCCCAGAGCTACCCCTGACACACAAACCCCCACAGAGGCACGCCCCCGACACACAGACCCCCCCAAAATACCCAGGAGATCCCTGTGGCCTGAGGTGCTCAGAGACCTCCCCTGCACATCCCAGGAGCCCCCTGCCTAGCCCAGCCCCCTACCCTGCTCTGGGCAGGGCCTCAGGGAGGAGGGGGCTTTTCCCAGGATTGGGGCTGGGAATCAGGCTCAGGAAGAGCCTCCCCCCCATTGGTGTCCCAGGAAGTTTGGGCATCAGGGTCCATGGGGGGGGGGCAAATTCTGCCCCCCCAATCAGGAGGTGCTGGCTGAATGAGCAATGTGGGACCTGACTGTCTCCCACCCATCCTGCCCCATACCCCACAGCCCTGCCTCTGTCGCCGCCCCTCACAGCGCCTGTGGGAGCGGGGATCCAGCCCCCCAGGCGGGACGGGGTTAGTCCCTGCAGCCCAGTGAGGGGAGAGAGGTGGGGTGCTCTGGCCAGGGGATGGGGGGAGGTCAGGGGGAAGCAAGGTACGATCAGCCGGACCTGACCTACGGGAGGACGTGAACGGGCACTGAGCCGGGGCGCCACGTGGGCAAGGGATTTGAACCTGTCCCGAGGAGGCGCCCAGCAGGACGGCGTGGGCAGAGCTGGGGCCCAGGCTGCAGCCTCTCTAGATGGCACGTGTGGGTGTGAATGCCCCCCCCCCCGGCTGCTGGTTCCCGGGAGCACGGTTCGCTCTCCAAGGGGGAAGAGCTGCAATGAAGGGGGGATTTTTGCTGGTATTTTGATGACCTCCAGTGCGTGCCTCAGTTTCCCCATATGCAGTGTGGTTGCCCAGTAGGGTGACTAGAACGCAAGAGTAAAATATTGGGACACACGGGCGAGGGGGGGAGCCACAGGCTCACAGCGCCCACTGGAGCAATAGGGGAGGAGGGTGCACAGCCCTAGGGAGCTGCAAGGGGGGCGCATGGGCCCGGCTCCCGCTGCAAAAGGGGGGGGCTCAGGGCTGGGGCAGGGTGTGGGAGGGGGTTTGGGGTGTTGACTCCAGGAGCCAGTTTGGGTGTGGGAGGGGGCTCAGGGCTGGGGCAGGGGTGCGGGAGGGGGTTTGGGGTGTTGACTCCGGTAGCCAGTTTGGGTGTGGGAGGGGGCTCAGGGCTGGGGCAGGGGTGCGGGAGGGGGTTCAGGTTGCGGGCTCTGGGCAGTGCTTACCTCAGGTGGCTCCCCAGAAGTAGCAACATCTCCCTCTGGGTCCTAGATGGAGGCGGTGAGGCAGCACTGCATGGTGCCATCCCCGCAGCTCCCATTGGCCACAGTTCCTGGCCAATGGGAGCTGTGGAGCCAGTGCTCGCGGTGGGGGCAGTGCACGGAGGGAGATGTCACCACTTCCGAGGAGCTGTGGTGGGGAGGAAGGGCTCCCTACATCATCAGGACAAATGGCATCCCCGATCGTACATCGGTCGGGACGCGGGACAGAAAGTTAAATATCGGGATAGTCCCGATTTTATCAGGAGTCTGGTCACCCTGTTGCCCAGGGTGGGGGAAGGGCTGTGTGTGCTTTCAGGAGAGGCTAAAAGACACCCGCATGGGTGACACCTCCCTGCCTCAGGGAATGAGGAGTCGTTAAGGAACCAGCTGGAACCGACCCAGGTGAACAAGGCACCCAGTGACCTGATGCCAGCTCCAGTGATGCCTAGATTCCCCCTCCCCCAGCTCAGCAGGGGAGCTGAGCAAAGGACCCCCCCCCCAGCTGAAGCAAGTAGGGCTGGGAAGGTGAGAGCTGGGGGCAAGTGGGGGCTGCCCACCCGGGAAGGGACCAGGGGGTCAGACAGACACTCAGAAGCAGCCATAACACGGGGTGCCTGGGCCCTGGGCCGACCCGACGCTGCGTCTCCCTGCTGCCCTAAGGGCTTCCAGGGCCGCGTCCCGGTGACTAACCAAACTAATCCTGCATCGGTCACAGCTCTCCCAGGAGTCTGGCTCTGCTCATTGGGTGCGGCAGGAGGGTTGGAGCCCCAGCGGGTCGGGGAGCCCAGGTGGCCTCCCCTGAAGGGAGAATGGGACCTCCTGGGGGTCCTGCAAGGGGGTGCTCTAAAGCTGGGGGCACAGCACCGATCCTAGGGATCTGGGACACAAGGTTGGGGGCAGGGGGAGGTTATGAGGGTTGGGGAGGTTATGAGGGTGGTTGCCAGGTGTGGGGAGGGTTATGGGGGGCAGGCCTGGCAGCCAGGCAGGGTGTGGGGGAGTTGGGAGGGGAGTTATGGGGCAACAGGGACAGGTGGGGGGTCACAGGCGTGGGGGAGTTGGAAGAGTCATGAGGAGCCAGGGTGGGTGCCAGGCAGGATGTCACAGGGAGAAGGGTGTGGGGGGGTTAGGCAGGAGGGCAAGGGGCCGGGTCAGTGACTGTCCAAGCTGAGTCTCTGCCCAGATGCCAGCAGCCAATGTCCCCTTAGCCCCTCAGTGCCTGGTCCATTCCCTGGACCCCTGCCCCTCAGTGCTGGTACCACAAGAGCTAATGCCCTTCCCCAGCCCCACAGGACATGTGGGGCCCTGGGAAACAGGCAGACCAGCAGTCTGTCTATGCGCTGCCCCATGGGCTGGGAGGGCCCCCTCCCACAATCCCCTAAGCTTAGCTCTCCTGGCCATGGGGCAGGTCTCCCTCCATGCTCCTGAGGAGCTTGGGCTGGCTTGGGGGTCAGCTTCAGGGGGAGGGGAGGAGACCAGCAGCTGGCTTGGGGGAGCCAGACCCAGCGTCCCTTGTGGACAGATCTCTGCAGGGGGAGGGACAGAGGGGGACAGACGGATGGACAGTTCAGGGGCAGGATGGCTGGGAGCTGGTTTGCTGGCTGGACAGACAGGTGGGTGGGGGTGGGGAGCTCTACCCCCTATACCCCACTCCCCTCCCGGAGCCAGGGATCGAACCCAGGAGTCCTGGCTCCCAGCCCCTGTTCTCAGAGGAGGCCAGGCGGCCCCACGGGTGTGTGTGTGGGGGGGCAGGCAGTGACCAACGAGTCTCTTCCCAGCCCCAGGGGAGAGGGGCACAGGGCAGGGCTCAAGAGGGGCCAGCCAGGGCCCAAGACTAGTGCCTCAGCCTCGTCAGGACCCCCCAGAAACAGCCCTGCCCTAGGGATGCCAGGATGGGCCCCCAGGAACCCCCTCCCTCAGGACCCGCACAGAAACCTCGCCCGTCCTGCCCAGAGCCGGGGAGAGAACCCAGGAGTCCTGGCTCCACCCAGCCCCCACTGCTCTAACCCACCAGCCCCCGCTCCCGGAACTGGGGAGAGAACCCAGGAGTCCTGGCTCCACCCAGCCCCCACTGCTCTAACCCACCAGCCCCCCCTCCCGGAGCTGGGGAAAGAACCCAGGCGTCCGGCCCCTTCGCCATGGTGGGTTTTTCCGCTTGACATTTCGCGTGTCGCTGCTCGGAGGAAGCGACGGGAAGAGCCGGGAATCGAGCCGGGGAGACGGACACACGGAGCTGCGCCCCCGCCCCCTCCTTAGTGATCCCCCCCTTCGCCCCCCCACATCCTCCACTCGCCCAACCCCCCCGCCAAATCCTACCAACCCCCGCCCCCATTCTCAGCCCCTCCCATCGTCCCGATCCCCCCCATCTCAGCCGTGGCCCCACATCACCCCACTGTTCCCCTGAGACCCCCCCACCAGACTGGCCCCCGCCCGAGGTCCCCTCCAGCTCTATCTGACCCCCGATCCCCACTCCAGGACCCCCATCAGACCCTTTCCAGCCCTTCACCCCCCTGTACCTGCTCGGTCCGTGTGTCCGGCTCTGCCCGCGCCTCCCTCCGTCCGCCCCTCCACCTTCACTTGCCTTTGACTGACTCTGGATACAAACAACCCCCCCCACCCGCCCCAGGCCCCTCCCCCTCCTACACCCCTCCCCCCAGCTCCGGGCTGCCAATCCCAGGGCCGGGGCGGGGGCGCAGGGGACTTCCTGCTACAGCGCTGGCATGGGGAGGGGACGAGGAGGGGAGTGGGGAGGGGTCAGAGTGGGGAGGAGACAGGGAGAGGGCAGAGAGTGGGGAGGGGCAGAAGGGGAGAGGCAGAGGGGGCAGTATGGGTGGAGGGGGAGAGTGGGGGGACAGGATGGAGTATGGGGAGGGGGCAGTATGGGGGAGGGCATGGGTGGGGGGAGCGGGCAGAGTGAGGAGATGGGGAGGGGGCAGAGTGAGGGGAGGGGACCCATCCTAGGGAGTCCCACCCCACGCTGGCTGGATTGGGGCTGGGCCCCATGCTGGGGAAGGACCCCACGGCAGGTGCTGTCCCATCCCCCCCATGCCTTATTCCTGGGCCCCGTCCACCCGGTCGGACCGGTCTGGGTCTAGCCCCGCCCTGCCCTGCACCAGCCTGCACAGCCGGCTCCTCCCGGATCCTCAGCCAGGGGCCAGGGCATAGGCCCCCTCACCAGCTCTGTGTGCCCCCAACCATCACAAAACAGGCTGTAGCTCCCAGCCCCACCCCCTGCAAAAAAACCCAGTGTATAGAACCCAGGCGTCCTGGCTTCCTGCCCCCCCCCCCAACCCAGGGATAGAATCCAGGCATCCTGTCTTCCTGCACTAGCTGCTCTGCTGGAGTGGATGGGCCCATGGGGTCAGATCAGGGGGAAGGGAAACCACGCTGGGGGGCATGTGAGGGGAGGGGACTGGCCCCTGGGGTGTGCAGTGGGGCTGCCATGGGTGCAGCTGGCTCCCATCACACACTCAGTCCTGGACCAGGGTCCCTGCAGGACCGGTGTGTTTGGCACTGCCTGAGGGACCCACCATGGGCAGCCCCTCCTGGCAGCCAACCAGATGTGTCCTTCACCCCCCACCCATCTGTCCGTCCATCCCCTCCCCCATCCACCCCATCCATCCATCCACCCTTCCCCCACATCCATCCATCCGTCCGTCTACCCCACCACCCATCTCTCCGTCCATCCCCTCCCCCCATTCATTCATCTCCCCCATCCATCCATCCTTCTTCTCCATCCATTCGTCCACCCTTCCCTGGTATCCATCCATCCATCCATCCATCCACCCTTCTCCCACATCCATTCATCCATCCATCCACTCTTCCCCCACATCATCCATCCATCCATCCATCCATCCTTCCCCTGTATCATCCATCCATCTGTCCATCTCCCCCATCCATCCATCCATCCATCCATCCATATCTCTGTCTGTCCACCCCTTCACTCCCAAACATTCATCCTTCTCCAGTCATCCACCCCATCTCCCCCATCCATCCATCTCCTTCCCTGCATCTATCCATCTGTCAGTCCATCCATCCTTCTTCTCCATCCATCCATTCATCCACTCCCCCTTCTCCCACCCCCATCCCCCCACAGCCTCCACCCAGCCAGCTGTCCCCAGCCCCCCCCCACCCACGTGGCCAGCTCGCCCCCACATTCCTGCACCCAGCCAGCCACCCTCCATTTATCTTCCCCTCCTGTCTCAGCTCAGGGTGGCTGCGCCTGTTCCCCTGTCAGGGGCCGCTCAGCACCACGCCCCTCCCCCCTGGCTCCTGGGGTCCCACTCTGGGCAGAGCCCCACATCTTGCTCCCCCCAGTGGGGTTTTTCCCAGCTGCGCCACCCCCCCAGCGAGCCAGGCGGGCTGAGCGGGCCATGGCCGCCCAAGGGTTTTGCTGGATGCTGGGGCCCAGCATCACCCATGGGCCGGCGTCTGTCATCACAGGGCGGTTTTTGAGCCGGCGCCAGGCGCAGTTATTTTGACGGGGCCACAGGACGTCCCAGTTCCTACACGTGAAACACTCCCCAGTGGGCATCTGGGGCCTCTGGAGGCCCCGAGCTGTTTGGCTGCTCGGCTCAGGCCAGTCCAGTTTGACCCAGTATCTGAGAACCCCTTGGGGCACCCAAACCTAGCGAGGGGAATTGCTGGATCTTTCACCCCAACTGGCCACCGGAACCTCCCCGGCACCGGCCCGCACACAGGGCTGCCCAGAGGGGAGGCAAGTGGGGCAATTTGCCCCAGGCCCTGCAGGAGCCAAGACATGGAGCGACTGAAGGGCCCCCCACTGCCAAAATGCCGCCGAAGACCCGGACCGCCGCCCGGTGAGTACAAACGCCACAGCTCCCCCGCTTTGCCCCAGGCCCCCGAATCCTCTGGGCAGCCCTGCCCGCATGGCTCAGGGTCCTGGGCCCCGCACTGCTGAGGGCGAGTCCCCGGCCACCTCCAGGCTCGTTGCCGGGGGCAGGGGGAGAGGGTTTCCTGGCTGAATCGCAGCTGGATTGGGCTGCAGGGGTCCCAGGGTGTGTGTGTGGGAAGGGGGGTGCAGTGGGAGTTGTTGTGGGGTGGGAAGGGAAACTGCACTGCGGGGGATTGAACTGGGGGGGTCCAGCCCTGGTCACATCCTAGCCCCCCAAGTGCCTGGGGGGCAAGGCCAGAGGCCAATGCGGGGAGGGATGGGGCAGCTGCCCCCCCAGGAGAGAAAAGTGTCACCCCCCCATCCCAGCACTGAGAGCCTCTTTCTGACCCAGCCCCTCAGCACCCGGCCCCCCCAACCTCCCTCTGACACCCTCAACCCCCTCCTGTCCCTTCCCCTCCCCCCTTCCGCTTAGCTCCATCCCTCTGTGCTCCCTTCCCCCGCCCCAGACTCTCCGCCTGAACATCGTGTTCCCTTTGTGAACACAGAGTCATGGGCCCTGAGCCACTTTAAAAACACCAGCCCCCCCGTGCCCCCCCCCATCCCGAATCGCTGCTCAGCATGGGTGGGGCACCTGGATTATTAACCCCTTGCCCTGTGGAGAGAGACACTGCAGCCACACTTTGAGTAGGACCTACAAAAATACAAACTCTGTCCTAGTGGCCACTGTGCAGTCTAAGCCATTGCATTTGTGTCCGGGGGTGGTGGGGCAGGTGGGGTGTGTGTGTGAGAGAGAGAGAGAGAGAGGGGCCAGGGCTAGCAGGGTCTGAAGGGCAGGAGTGAGGGTACAAGCGTGAGAGGGCTGCGAGTCGGGAGTGAGGGGCACCTGCAGAGCTGGTGGAGGGAGCCCAGGGCTGGGCTAGCAGGGTCTGAGGGGCACCGGCGTGGGAGGGCTGGGGGCGGGAGTGAGGGGCACCAGTGGAGCCCTGTGCGTGGGGCGGCAGGAGGCGCCTGGATTCCTTGGCCAGGGCTCCGAGGAGCTGGCAGGAGAAGCTGCAAAACAAGCCGAGGGGGGTGGGATTGAAGACAAGAACCGGCTCTAAAAATAGGGCACTTGGCCGAGCACGTGAGCCAGGCCACAGCGATTTAAAGGGGCCGGAGCTGGGGGGGAGGGGGCTGTGGGAGACCCCCCGGGGGTGGGGCAAGGGGGCACAATTAACCCTTTGGGGTCCAGAACTCCCTTCCCCTCCTGTAGCCTAGCTGCCCCCCAAAGGAGTGGAGTCTAGTGGTTAGAACAGGGGGGCCAGGAGCCAGGACTCCTGGGTTCACTGCCCGGCCCTGGGAGGGCAGTGAGCTGTAATGGGTCAGTGTGGGGGCAGGGGCACGAGCCAGGACTCCTGGGTTCACTGCCCAGCCCTGGGAGGGCAGTGAGCTATAATGAGTTAGTGTGGGGCAGGGGCTGGGAGCCAGGACGCCTGGGTTCTATCAGCAGTTCGCTGTCTCGGCCCCTCCCTGAACAGCCTGGGACTCGAGTCAACACTTGCGGCTGCTTCGCTGCTGATTTATTCTATTTAATTAAATGAATTATGAGCCCGCTGCTGTTGCAGGGCCAGTAGAACAGCGCCCCTAGCGGGAGTGGGCGGGACTGCGGTGTGGGACTGGAATGAACACTGACCCCTGCTGGGGAAATGAAATATTCCCATGCAGGATACGTGAATGTATGGGTCACGGGGAGCCCCAGGGCCAGGCTAGCAGAGGCTGCGGGTCAGGAGTGAGGAGCACTGGTGGAGCTCAGGGGTGGGGGGAAGCCCAGGGCTGGGCTAGCAGGGGGCTGTGGGTCAGGAATGAGGGGTACTGGCAGAGCTGGGGGGGGAAGCCCAGGGCTGGGCTAGCAGGGGGCTGCGGGTCGGGAGTGAGGGGCACCAGCAGGGCGAGGTGGGGGGGGGGGAGGAAAGCCCAGGGCTGGGCTAGCAGGGGCTTATGGGTCAGGAATGAGGGGTACTGGCAGAGCTGGGGGGGGGAAGCCCAGGGCTGGGCTAGCAGGGGGCTGCGGGTCGGGAGTGAGGGGCACTAGTGGGGATGCTCAGGGCCATCTGGGCGCACCTGACACCCTGCTGGGTGGGTGAGCTTTGTCACCCCACCCAGGGGACGCCGAGGTCCAGCCCTTGGCCCACAGCCCCCGGCGGTGTCTCTCTCCCTGCGCGGGGCTGCTCGAGGGATGGGAACAATGTGAATGGGGCTGGCGGTGCCAAGGCGGGGGGGCATCAATGCTCCTTTATGTGGCTTGCTGCGTGCCTGGGCTGCCAATGTATGGGGGGGGAGGGGCAGGACCCTCTGCCCCATGGGCCCCTCCTTGCTCCAGAGCCCCCCCCGGCACTTGGGGGGGGCACAGTGGCTGGATTCACCTCTTGGGGAGGGGTGAGGCCGAGCAAGGCTGGTGGAGGGGGCCTGGATACCCCTGAGACAGCGGGGCCCCGCCCTGGGGCTGGATGGGAGCTGGCACCTCCTAGAAGGGACAGGCCCTGAGCCACATCCTCCCCCCAGCCTGCCAGGCCCCGCCCTGGGGCTGGATCAGAGCCTAGTTCTGGCACAGAACAGACCTGAAAATTGATTCAATGGGGCCAGCTGGTGGCCAGAGGCTGGCAGAGAAATTCCTCCCCATTTAGCATCAGAAAACTGAAACCCAGGGCAGGGTCAGTGGGGCCAGGCGCAGAGATGTGGCTGCCTGGGGGGGGGGAAGGGGGGGCTGCAGGTTATACAGGGACCCCTCACCCAGTGCTGAGATGAGGCCACCTCTGGGGTGGGGCATGAGGGCTAGTTACATAGGAACCTCTTGCCCAGCTCTGAGATGCGGCTGCCTTGGGGTGGGGCTGGTTGTACAGGGACCCTTCACATGGCACCGAGACGCGGCTGCCTCAGGGGGGCTGTATAGGGACCCCTCGGTCATTTGGAATAAACAAACGGTGGTGGTGTTGCTCCCGAGGACGCCCCCCCCCAGTGCAGAGAGGCGGTGGCGGCTGGGAGCGGCCTGAGGGATACGGAGCTGGGGAGTCAGTGTTGTGCTGGGTGATGTTATGATTAACTCAGAGGCTCCGTTACAGATCATTATCAGAGGTAGGCTGTACAGCTGGAGACGCTGGGGAGCGACTGGGATACGTGGACAGTAGGTATCCCAGGGCTGAAACGCGGTGTCCACAGCTGTCAAGGCTGATTCCCCACTCTGGCACTCCAGGTGCAGAAGGTGGGGCCTGCAAGGATTGTAAAAATTAATCCTGGTCACTCCAGGCTGGTATTAAACTCCCAAGGTTACAGCTTCTCTCTGACCTTGGCTTGGTAGATGCTGCCACCACCCAAGTGCAAAAAACCCCCCACAAAAACAAAAAAACCCCACAACCCTTTGAGTCCAGGAAGGAGCACTTGGGAATTCCTCCCCGGGGGGACCCTCACGCCCTTTCACACCCCCCCCCCACTCTGGGGAAGAGCTGAGAAGGAAACAGAGGAAATTAGCTGTGGCTACTAGCTAATCAAACAACATGTGCATAAACCTCTTAGGATACCAACCATCCAAATCCTGTTCTTAAGGTAAATGTTATTAAAAACAAAAAGAAAGAAAATACATCTGGGACTTAGGCTTTTGCTAGATTTTAAAAGAGCAATTCCAAAAATCAAGCACCCAAAATCGCTTTCTTGGGGGTTCAGCTTAAAGGTTACAAGCAAAACGAAAGCACCCGGGGTTCGCGCAGAGGAGTCCACAAGTCAATAAGAAATAACCTGATCGCGTCTAGCTGAACATTCTGATCCAGCTACACATTTGGAGTTGAGCTCAGTAGTTCTAGGCATGATCTGATGATTTATGATCATTCCTAGCTTAGCTGCGTAGCGCACGGCTGCTCTGACCCTCCAGCCCAGAGAGAACAACAGACAAAGGGAAAGGTTCTTTCCCAATTTTAGGAAGTTCTACCTTCCCATTGGCTCTTTTGGTCAGGTGCCCATTTTTTTTTCTTTACCTGGGAGACTTTTTAACCTTTTACAGGTAAAGCAAGTAAGAGGGATTTTCCAGCTAACTGGCTGGCTGGGTGTCCATCAAAGGGAGCTCCCCCCCCCCCTTTATTTATCACAACAGCTATGAGATGCCAGCTTAGCCATACGACGCCCTAGGCGTAAGAGATACTTGACATAAGTAAGTGACCAAAGAGCGACTCTATGGCAGAAGATCATGAGAAAGACGTGCCGAGGGGTCATGCTGTGAAAAAGCGACTGCGAGGTACGTAGAGGCTCTAAGTCTGAACCAAGTAGCGGAGGGGTCTTCCCCTCTGTTGAGCTTCAAACTGTGGCCGCCGGAGGCGAACCCACGGTGGGTAAGATAACGTCACTAACTCTCTGCTAAATAGAAATAAGGCTACAGCCAGTGTGGGGTGGAGCTGAGGCCTCTTCAGCTAGCAGGAAGCAGATGCATCCGAATTGGAGTCAGCGGTGGGATCCCAGCTGGGGGTTAGCTCCGGGCTAGGCAGAGACCGGCCAGGTGGGGCTGCCCCCAGTGCCCCCTGCTGGCCTCCAAGCTCCAGGTCAGAGGCCCAGGGTAGCTTGGGGGGTGGGTACAGGGATCCTGGGGCAAGTGGAGCTCAGAGCTCGAAGACGGCAGGGCCAATGTTGAAGCCCAGCAGGGCACTGGCAGCTTCCAGGCACTCACTCAGCTGAGGCCCTGAAACAAGAGTGGGGTCAGGGGGGAGACACCAGCCTGGGGAACAGGGAGGGTTGGGGCAAAGGGCAGAGAGCTCACAGAATGGGGGCCCTGGGAGGGAGCCGAGGTTGGGGCAGCGAGCAGGGAGCTGGGAGACTGTCATGGGACTGGGGGACCCGGCAGGGGCTGGGCTTTTGGGGGCTGGGCTGTAGAACCTGGGGGGCAGGGCTCTCAGGGGAGGGGCCCTGTGAGGCAGGGTTGGGGCTGTTAGCCTTTGGGGCAGGGGGTCTCGGGGGAGGGCGGGGCTGTGGGGCAAGGGGTCTCAGGGGGTCTGGGCTGTGGGGTTCCCATGAGGCAGGGTCTCTCCAGTCGAGACCCTGGGCCCTGCCCCGGACCCTGCCTCACCTGCTTGGCCCCGCACCCAGCCCACAGCCTTGGCCTCCAGCAGCTCCCACTCGTCGCACTGCCCCGCGGCCTGGCCATGCAGCCAGACCACGGCCAGCACCGTGGCCCAGACGCCGGGGGGCATGTCCTATGGAGGGGGATGGGGGGGAGGAGGAGAGACAGCCTGAGACAGCGCCCGGCCTCGGGCCCCCTGTCCCCCCAGTGCTGCCCTCATCCTCCTGCCCCCCCCATGCTCCCTCCATCCCCCGCCCTGGGGATTCCCCTGCTCCCCCCACACTGCCCCCATGCCCTCACCCTGGGTTCCCCCCCATCCAGTGCTCCCGCCCCATCCCCAGAATCAGAGGGTTCTCAGCCCCCCTGCCCTAGCACCCTGGACCCCCTACCCAGATGCCCAGTGCCATGCCCGGGGTTAGGGAGACAGCCTCAGAGGGGGTCCAGCATGGGCCCCCCATGTCTGCCCCCCCAGCCCTGGGCCCCCTCGATCCAATGCTCCGATCCCCTGCAAGCTCCCCACTGTGGGCCCGTTTCCCCCACTGGGCTCCAGATTCAGGGGTCATTGATCCAGTCGCTCTCAGACCCGCCCCCAGCCTGGGTCACGCCCAGTCTCATCTGGGAGCAGAGAACAGGCCCAACTCATGGCACCTGCCCCCCCATCTCTCCCCTCTCCTCCACCCCCTGCACTCACCTTACTGGGCATCCTCCCCCTGGCATCGGTGTCACTCACCCCCAGTGCAGCGGCCAGCCGGGGGTCCAGGTCCCACGAGCCGTCGGCATTCTGCAGAGACACCAGCCTCAGCAGGGGAGACTCCTCCAGAGCCCGCTCTAGGGAGAGACGTGGGGAGATGGCTCTTGCACGGGGTTGTGGGTACAGAACCTGTCCAGGTTGATTTCCCTCCCGCCCGCCCAGTTTGCCCCCCACAAACTTTAGCTCATAGATACAAACTCACACCCCAGATTCCAGCTGCACAGAGTTTATTGCCTGGGAGTTTCCTTATTTTTTTTTCCATTGTGTTGCAAGATCATTTGTGTCACGACACTTAAAAATCCCAGCTGCGGATTCCCCCTCCCCCAGCGTCACACTGGGGTTTTGCCCAGGAAGTTCCTTCGGTTGGGATGTGGCCGTTAAACACTTGCCCGGCTCCGGGACCGTCAGGGCACGTCTGTCTCAGACCCGAGGAAGCGTCATCCTGGCGTTCGGCCCCCGCCTAGCGCCCTGACTCCCAGCCCCTGCCCTCACCTGGCGGGCCGCGGCATCCGGCGAGGCGTGTCCCCAGGACTCGCTGCGGTTGCCCTTTCACTGTGGGCTCCCTTGGCAGCTCTGGGTGTGGGGAGGGAGGCGGATGGTTCTCGGCTTGGGGAGCACTTGGGGGGGCGCTCATGTGGGCGAGTCCCATATGTTCCACCTGGAACAGCTTCATCGTGAGGTGGTCCTTGGTGTGGTCCCTGGCCGCGAGGGGGGGGCGCTTGTATTGGGCAGCTGAACGCATGGGGAGCGCATCTGGCCATGGGCCCGCGGGATCCACATGACGCCAGGGAGAGACACTGCACGTGCTGCATGCTGGCCGCAGCCTTGAAGCCTGGGGGGCGGACAGACGGACAGACGGACACGGAGACAGACAGAGGCAAGCTCAGGGAGGGAAGAACCCCTCCCCCCAGCACCCAGAGCCAACGCACCAGTGGGGCCCCTCTTCCCTGCCCTCCAGCTTGGACCCCCTCCCCTCCCCACACCCAGCCCCATCCTCCTCTCCCCTCAGCTCCCTCTGAGCCAGGATCCCCCCAGCTCCAGCCTCTCCCCCACCCAGGCTGTGACTCCCCAGATCCAGCCCCTCCTTCACAGCTTCCCCCCAGCCGGGACCCTCCCTCCAGCCCCAGGGGATGCAGGGATGGGTGCTGCACCCCAAGGATGAGGGCAGGACCCTGGTGGGGAGGGGGGCAGCACAACCCCATGGGAGCTGGGGCAGATAGAGGGGCAAAGGGACATTAGCCCATAACCATGATACCCCCCCACCCCACTTCTAGGTCCCCCTCTCACACTGGGATCTCCCTGTGCTAGAATTCCTGTCCTCCCTGGTGCCAGGTTCTCCCACCCACCTGAGTCTTCTCCACCCGCTGCACCTGGTGCCAGGATCCCCGATCCCGCTTCCAGGGTTACCTGCCAGCGGGATGTCCCGTCTCACCAGCGGCCCCTGCACCGGCTGCCCCCGCTTTGTGTCCACCCCCACGTAGGCCGTGAGGGAGCAGACGACCTCTGAGCTCAGGCTGGTCTCCAGCGCCCGGCTCCGGTCCCCCTCCGACCCGGTGTCCACGGCCCCCTCCAGCTCCAGCAGCAGCGACTTGGCTGCCAGCCGGTGAACGGGCAGCCTGTGCCAGGGACAGAGAGTCATGGGGTGAGCCCCGGATGCCTGGGTTCCAGCCGCACAGTGGGGAGCAGGGGCTAGTGGGATAGTGTGTGGTGGTGGTGGTGGTGGAGGGGGTTGGGAGCAGGGGCGGCTCTAGAAAATAGGCTGCCCCAGGCAGCGCGGTGTGCTGCGCCGCCCTTCCTCGGTCCCGCGGCGGGTCCCCTCTTCCCGCGGCTCCGGTTGAGCTCCCGCGGCAGGTCCATCGGAGCCCCGGGATGAGCGGACCTGCCGCAGGCATGACTGCGGGAGCTCCACCGGAGCCGCGGGCACGGCTGCGGACGGTTCGCGGGTCCAGCGGCTCCGCTTGAGCTGCCGCAGTCATGCCTGCGGGAGGTCCAGCCGAGCCGTGGGACGAGCGCCCCCTCCGCAGTAATGCCTGCGGCTCCGGTGGCCCTCCCGCAGGCATGACTGCGGCAGGTCCACCGGCCCAGCCTGCCGCCCCCTAGATTTGGCCGCCCTAGGCAACAGCTTGGTTTGCTGGTGCCTAGAGCCGCCCCTGGTTGGGAGCCAGGACTCCTGGATTCTATCTCTGGCTATAGGAGGGGAGTGGGGTCTAGTGGTCACAGCAAGGGGGAGCCAGAACTCCTACTTGCCTCTGTGGCCTGTGGCAGGTCCCCTCCTATCTCTGTCCTCTTGGGGGTGGGGGTGGGGGTGGGGCGGGGGGCAGGAGCCAGCTGCCTGGGGAGCATTGCTGTCACCTGTCTCCATCCTGTGGCTGCAGGGGGAACTGCAGCGTCTCCTTGTAGGTCTGGTCCTGGATGCGGTACTGCAGGGTGACGCCCCCCACGGCAGTGTCTGGGGGCTGCGGGCAGAGAAAGGGGGTCAGAAGGGCAGTGTGAGGGGGGAGAAAATGCCCGAGGACCCTCAGACCCAGGTTACAGAACAAAGGGGGTAAATACACCTGATTAGCACCAGTTGTTGGGTTTCCTAGTCAGCCGAATGACCATCACTGGGGCCAGAGTTAACACCCCCATGTGAGATCAATGGGGTTGGGTAGCACAGAGGCCCCAGCTCAGTGGCCATTGTTAGGGTTAGAGTTATTGCCCAGGAGGGAGTGGGGGGTCCCTGGCTCAGTCACTGATCCTAAGCCCTGGGGGCATCCTAGAGGCGGGGGCCTCGCTCTCTCAGCTGGGGCTGCCCGCGGAGCTGGGCGTAGATGAGGCACCGCTGCCCAGGGAAGATCACCTCAGGGCCCCGGCCCAGCAGCGCCGCCTCCATCCCGGGGGGCAGATCCCAGCTCAGCGAGATCCCAGTCACGGCCGGCTGCAGGGCCCGCTTCAGAGACTGCAGCACCTGGGGGGAGAGACCGGCACACTCAGGGTGGGGCCAGGACACCAGGGTCCTATCCCCAGTCTGGAAGGGCAGTTGGGACTGGTGGGTTAGAGCGGGGGGCTGGGAGTCAGGACTCCTGGGTTCTCCCAGCTCTGGGAGGGAAGTGGGGTCTGGTGGGTTAGAGCCGGGGGAGCCCGGACTCCTGGGTTCTCGCCTTGGGCTGCATGCGGTCCTGGCCTGTGATGAACTCGGTGCTACCCCCTGCTGCCCGGGCGATGCCTTTGACCAGAGCCGTGGAGGCCCCTTCCCCGATGCCAAAGGAGAAGCACCTGCAGGGGGGCAGAGACAGGAGGGAGAGGGGCAGAGCTGGGGTCTCAGCCAATGCTGGGGTGGGAGCAGCGCAGTTGGAGGGGGGCCAGTAGGGCTGAGGGAAATGGGGTGGCAGGGCAGGAAAGCAGAGCTGGGGAGATGATGGGGCAGGGGGTCCCCATTGCAGAGAGGCTGGAGATCAGGGTTGGGGGTCAGGGCTGGGGGGGCAGGGTTGGGGGGAGCTGGGGGGGCAGGTGCCCCTATTACCTGTGGGCCCCCCGGTGACGCTGCACCTCGGCAATGACGTCTTGGGTGTTCCCCACCTCCCCGTCTGTGAACACAAAGAGCTGGTGGGGGAGAGATGCTGTCAGAGCCGGGGACCCCAAATCTCCCTGGAGACACCCCCTCCCCCTGGGAATGGGGGCAGCCCCCAGAGAGCCTGCCCCACTGACCCCACTCTCAGAGACCCCCAGCCCCATAAACCCCTGCAGCCCCCTCCCTCCCCTCCCAGACATCTCTCCTGCGGGGGCTGACAGACGGGGACCCATAACTTCTCCGTCTCTAACTGTGACCCCAACCCTCACCTGTCACCTTTTCACCAGCCCTTGGAGACACTAACCTGCCCGACAGCTGTGGGCACCTTTCTTGGACCCTCCTGACACCCCCACATTCCCGCCCTGCCCCTCGGCTGCAGGACGCCCCCCGAGAGCTGAGCACAGCACCCAGCGCTGCCTCCCCGCTCTACACAGAGGTACCCCCCCAGCTCCTGCCTGCCATTGCCCTGCTCACACCCTCAGGGACACCGGCCCGTGGTTGGCCCCAGTCCTACTCTGAGCCCCCACAAAAGCCCCCATCAACTGCCTCCCAGCTCCTCTCCAAGAGCCCCTCATTGCCCCCTGTCAACTGCCCCCAAAGCCCCCTGCCCCTCTCTGAGGATCTCTCCCCTAGGAAGTTCAGGAACAGCCTCCTCAAGAGAGCCGAGGGGCAGAAAATCCCTCCCAGGGGCTGGCTGGGGGGGGGGTTCACCCCCATGCTCGGGGCTCACTGACCCCCTTGTGTGGGGTGGGGAAGAGATTTCCCTCAGCGTCAGATTGGCAGAGACTTGGGGGAGGGGGGTTCATCCCCCTCGGCAGCCGGGGCACTTGCTGGTTTGAACTGGAGTAACTAGGGGGGCTCTGGGACCTGATGTCTGTAACTCAGCGTTTGGGGGCGTCAGTGATTCAGCCCCAGGGGCTGGAGCTGTCACGGGGGGTGAGGGGTTGTGGCTGACTGGGGGGGGGCAGGGGCTGTCACGGGGGGAGCGAGGGGCTGGGGCCAGATGAGATGATCAGGATGGTTCTTTCTGGCCTGAAAGTCTCTGAGTTTATCCTCCCCGGCCCCATTTCCTTCTGAGAGGCCCCTCCCCCAACCTCCCTTGGCTCCCCCAGCCCCTCTCCGAGCCCATGGGACGCCCTGCTGCTGCCCCCGGCACCTGGCGCGGGTGCCCGTCCCGGCAGGGGCTGCGGTAAATGGCTTGTAGCAGCGCCAAGATCTCGGTGCCCCCCAGGTCAGCCTGGAGCTGCTGGATGCGCTGCAGGGACTCGGCCATGATCTGTTGGGTGTATGCCACGCTCTGCCTGCGGGGGGCGCAAAGGGGTCAGGACAGCCAAGGGGTCAGGACAGCTGGAGCCAGGGACACCCTGACCCCAGCTACCCCCACTGCCTGCCAGCCCTGCCCCCAGCCCAGGGACACCACAATCCCAGCCAGCCCTGCCCCCAGCCCACACGCCCTGACCCCAACCAGCCCTGCCTCCTAACCCAACCAGCCCCCTCCCTGCCCTGCCCCTTTGACTCACGGGTAGAAGGAGACCCAAAGCCGTAGATGCTGAAATAACCGCCAGGGGCAAACTCTTCAACAGCTGGACCAGGGTCTCCTGGGGACGGACAGAGATGGCTGGAGTCACGTCCCCTCCCTCCCCCCCCTGCTCTGCCCCATGGGCCCAGCCAGCCTGGGCTGCTCCCCCACACCGGATCTGCCCCACTGGCCCAGATGGCCTGGGCTGCTCCCCCTGGCTCTGCCCCACCAGCCCATCTAGCACGGCCTCCTGCCAGGCTTACACTCCAGATGGAATTGTGCCCCACTGCGCATGCATAGAACTCGTGTCCCACAGAATTTTTTTCCTACAGAAAATACATTTCTGCCACAGCTCTTTCCCCTAGATCCCCCATGTGACGTTATGAGTATAATATCCCATTGAAAGGGCCAGAAAGAGTTAATTATGGGTGAACCTTAAGAACTGGTTAGCAAGATATGTAAATGAATAAAGCTTTGAAATGCAAGTCTGCATTGTTAGAGGTAGAAGGGTAGATGTTTGCTCAGGTCTTGTGATGTAAGCAAACAAGTCTTGTCTATTGCTATAGTTTTAATTCAAAGATCAAAAAAAGGAATATTAACATTTATGATGATACTTGAGTGAAATAGTATTATTGTCTATGTGTCTCTTTGAAGGTTGTGGTAACCTGTATTTGAACTGTTTAATGGATAAATTACTCTGTGCTAAGTGCCAGGATATTTGGGAGAAGGAGTTAAGCCTATTGTTTTCTCAGGCCAAAAGGCTGCTGGAAATGTATAAGAACCCTGGGACACGATCCTTCTTCATCTCAGATCTGCTTTGGGTTTCAAGAGGGGGAAACCTTAAGCCACAAGGATTGAGATCCCCAGTCAATAACTGGAGCCACCCTGAATATGGAAATTGGACTATAACCTATGGACTATTTCCAAAAGGACTTTTGGCAACTACAAGCTCACCTCTGCTACGTATCTGAACCTCAAGAATTGAATTCAAATCTGTCTGTATATTGATCTTTTAACCAACACTCTCTCTTTTCTTTTTTAATAAATTTTAGCTTAGTTAATAAGAACTGGCTATAGCGTGTATTTTGGGTAAGATCTAAGTTATAATTGGACCTGGGTATGTGGCTGATCCTTTGGGATTGGAAGAACCTTTTCTTTTATATGATGAGATCAGACTTTTAGGAATCATCATCATATATCTGACAGGTGTGTCTGGACGGAGGCCTGAGGCTGGGTACTTTAAGGGAACTGCGTGGTTTGGACTTCTAAGTGACCAGTGAGGTATTAGAGAAGCTGTTTTCTGCTGGTTGGTAAATCTAAGTATTGATTTGTCTGCCCCGTTCTGTTTGCAGTTCACCCTGATTGAGTGACCTCAGCTGGCTCCCATGGGCAGCACCGTCACACCCCGCCCCCCCAATCTCCAGCCCCCCAGTGCCTGCCCTTCCATCCCATGTTCTTCTCCGTGCCCCCCAGATCTGCAGGGCATCCCATTGCCTGGCTCCTCCCAGGCACCCCACCCTCCTACCCCCAGTGCTCTGGATCCCCACACAGCAGAGCCCACCCCCTGATCCTGTCCCCAGTCCCCTTCACACTCACTATCCCCAGCTCCTTCAGTGCCCATCCCTAATCCCCTCCCCACCCAAGGGAAGCAGGGTGCGGGACACCCTTCGCCCACCTGGCTCTGATTCAGGCAGCCCGGCCTCCAGCACCGTGCTGGGTTAGTGCGACTCCGTGTAATACACCAGCAGCTCCACATCCCGGTCCCATGGGGGGGCCTCGGCCAGAGACATCTGGGGGGAGACAGACACACAGTCCCCTCTCTTCAGCTCCTGGGGGCAGGGTGCTGCTGGCTCTCGCGCCCGGCTCAGGGCCCCTCCATGGAGCCGGAGGGGAGGGGGCGACCCAGGAACGTGGGATGCACCACCCCTGGGAACTGGGGCTGGCCCCCCCGTTAGGTGGGAGGGAGAGAGGGAAAAACACCTGGGGAAAACACTGCAAATTTCTGAAATTTGGCGGGGGGGCTAAATCTTTCCAGTTTGAGGGTGAAATCCCACCCCCGTTTTATTCCACTGAAAGTCAAGGAGAGAAAATCCCAGATAGTGAAGGGAACAAGGGCACATCAAACGCCCAGGATTTCACCCCCATGGGCTGGTCTCAGCCCCTCGAGATTTTCCCCAGAGAACTCGGAGATTCCCGGGATCTGTTTGTGTCACTCGTCCCTCCCCGCATCCCGGGACTTCTGGGACCCACCCTGGCTCACCCCAGAGCTCCCACCCCTCTGTAGGCCCCCACAGGACCCAGGCCCAGATGGTCCCCTGGGACTTGCCCCCCCCCGAGACTTGCCCCAAATCCCCCACAACCCTGTCCCCCACCCCTCAGGCCAGAGCCCCCCATCACTCCCTCACTCAGAGCTGCCCCCCCGCCCCTCCCAGCGGGGATGGCCAGGACCCAGGCGTCTGGGCGATCCCTTACCTGGGTGCTGGTCTGGTTCCCGGCCGTGTAGCTCAGGGGCGTGAGGGAGCAGTTGGAGAGCACGCGATCGATGCCGTGGGGTGACTGCAGTGTGGCGCTCAGCCTCAGGGTGTAGGGCAGCTCCCCCAGGGGGTCGCGAGGTTATTACATAGGAGGTTGTGAGCTGTCAGCCTCCACCCCAAACCCCGCTTTGCCTCCAGCATTTATAATGGTGTTAAATATATAAAAAGTGTTTTTAATTTATGCAGGGGGGGGTCGCACCCAGAGGCTTGCTGTGTGAAAGGGGTCACCAGGACAAACGTTTGAGAACCGCTGCTGTAGGGCGAGAAAAGCTGCCTGCTTCAAACCTTCCTGAGCCTGGTAACAGTCAGGATGCAGAGTGCGTGTTTACCTTTTATTTGTGATGTAACCAGTTCCGACCTTCGTGCCCCATAACTTGGGATCACTTACAACCCTTCCTTCTCTAGCTACTGAACTCGCTTTAGTGTTTGATCTAAACCAGCGGGTTGGACTGGAGGGTTTGGGGAATGTGTCTGAGTCCAGCAGGGCTGGTGCAGGATCGTTACCCTCGGATGGCCTGACGAACTCATCAATGAACTCGAGCTGCACAGTCTCTGGGGTGCGACGCTGGGGCTGGAGAATTTGCAGATGTTGCCCTGTGAGTGGTTCCGGCGTGGCAGGGAGAGCTTCATGCAACTCGGCTGTGTGTGAGCAGAGCCTGGAGGGGCCTGGCGTTCACACAGCAAAGCCGTGTAAAAGACTCCCTGGGCTGGAGGATTAAGGGGGAACAGCGATTAAGCAAGCCAGGGATGTCACAGTGGCACAGTGAGAGCAGGGTTATATGCACAGCTTGTTGCTCTGAGTGACGTTTGCACTTTGAGCACGTGTGTGATGATTTTAAGTGGGCTCAAGTGTGAAAACCAGGTTCCAGTTTTGTTATTTTCTCGTCACTTATTTCGGGAAAAGGAAATAGACTCAGAAAGGTAGAAAAATGCGTGAGCCTGATGCAGTTGCCAGGTTAGTGCTGTGCAAACTGCGGGTAGCAGGAAAGGAGAAAGAATCCCAGTGAACCTTGGAACTGAAGGTCGAGGCTCACTGGCCCGTGTCGAAGGAGAAAGAAGTAACTGCGGCTACGGAAACAGCAGCACATCAGCAAGTGTTGGAGCTGAGAGGCAAAGAGGCCGAGAAGAAAGAGCGAAAACACCTGCTAGAAACAAAGGGAAATCCCAGTGTCACCAGCCGCTCCCTTTAACTCCAAGGGGACCAGCTGTGGGCCTGTATATATAGAACCTGACTGTATGGGGGAATATTTCACCTCTGCTGAAAAGCTGGGCAATGCCCATGGGATTGCAGCGGGCAAGTGAATCCTCACACTGGTAAATCTCAGGCTGTACCCAATGCAAGGCCATTTCTGGATGCTTTGGCACAGCCTCTGTTCATGGACACTGTTGGAAAGAGTTTCAATTGACTCCTGAGGTGAGTAGGACAAAATGTAGAGGCCGTCAAAGGAATGCTGGTGCGAGTCATGGGGAGCATGTTTACAGGGTGAATGACCTGAGAAGGAAATGGGTGAAGGTGGGTGCAGATTTTGGACAATTGCTAGATCTGATTGGCCAACCATGTTTCCGGAGTCTCTGGGATAATGATGCGAAGCAGTGTCTGTGGGAGGAGTCGGTGACAGAACTGGCCACTTTGGATGACATCTTTGAGCAAGTTCAGATGTCTAACAAGTCCTAGAACCTGGGGTTTAAACCTGGGGCGAAGGGGGGATCCCGTTCTCTCTCTGGAAAAAAGGAGGGTGACTGGGAGGCTGGGCACGCACCTCCCCCGAAACCATTCATCTTATCTCCACCCCAAACCTCCTGTAAAAACAGGAGCACCTGCCACTGTAATTCCACTGACCACCTGAGAAACCATTGCTCTGCGCGGAGAGACAGCAAGCCCATGTTAGTACCGCTGTGCTCAGCACAGAAACCTCGGAGGCGGCTGGAGCATACCACAGTGGTTTTGTGGGATTTGGCTCTGCAGAACTAGACAGGTGATGTATTAAGACTCTGAATTAGTAACAGGGAACACCTGGGATGGGAAGATACAGTGCACAGCTTACTGTGGATCAACAGAGTCATGCAAGAAGGTGACATGTTGCCAGGTCAAATGGCAGAGCTTTTATCAGTAGGAGGACAGAGCCAAGACTCCTGGGCCTTTAGCCAAGGTGCACACAGAATCTGATGGCTCAGAAAGTGAATTGAAGGTGGGAACAGTGGACGATATCCCTGTCGACATGCTTGTGGGGAATGATGTTTTCTGCACAGCTGAGGTTGTTAGTGTGGCAAGCTGCCGCCGCAGGAAGGAATCCTGTGCTGGAATCCCAGAGGGAAATGGGGAAGCCCCAGAGATTGCTGCCAGCAGGCTCCCTGCTCTGCAGCAGGGGGAGAGCAGCGTGCTTCCAGACATGGGAGGGGTTGAGACCAGCTTCTGTACCACAGCAGAAGGCTACATGCCCTCTGATCCCAGGGAGCGGGAGGGAGCGCCCATAACAGAGGACACTCTTCCAGGTGGTGACTGGCAGAGTTCTGCAGCTTAGCAAACCATAAATCTCGCTCTAGAGGGCACCAGGGAAGGGACCTTAGAGGGGATCCCAGGAAAGGAACATGGAGAGCGGATTTTTGTAGAAAATGGGCAGCCCCTGTAAGCTGCCAGCTGTGCCTGGGCAGCCTCGTGGGAAAGTAGCATTGTTAGCACGTGACTGTCCTCACGCTGGTTGCTTGGGGGGGAAATGCAGACTCAGCTCCTGTCCACTCCAGCAGCAGAGTCAGAGGGTGGACCGTGCAGCTGAGGAAAGCGGTCTCACAGCCAGCTCCTTGGGACATGGGGTGGTGGTGGTGACAGAGAGGCTCCCACTCCAGACCCTCGAGTAGATGTCCGGTTGTATTCTCCTGGCGACCAGTCTGGACATACTTCTGGAAAGTGATGGTCTCTCTTGAAGACAGGATGTAAACTCGGCTTGGGGAAAAGGGGTCAGTGAAGATGCAACAGCCTGGCTGACGGGGCGGGGGCGGTTTCCCTCCCGATGGACAGCACCAAGGAAGCAGCTGAGAGAATACTGCTAGTTACAGAAAAGGGGGCTCGGGAAGGTCAGCCCTGAAGGCGAGGGGAACACGGTAACCCCAAGGCGGAGGGTGGCCTTCTTACAGATGCATCGCCATGGCGTTGGGACACAGCTTCAGAGGGGGCCTGCCCATGTGGGGGAGCCCCTGCATCGCTGCTTCACCAGCCCCTGAGACACCCCAGCCCCAGAGACAGGGCTGGATTATTCACGGATACCGAAGGGAACCCTAAGGTGAAGAAAGAGCCAAAGGCAAAGGTTTGGTTAAAGAGTTAAATGACACAATGGGAATGACCCAAACCCACCTCAGGGACAGACTACATACAAAAAGGCGCGATAAGTTCAAACACCCTTTTACAAGGAGAAACTTGGTGTTAATGTTTAACCCCGTTAAAAGCTACAATAGGCACAACGCTTGGAAATGATGGACGTGGTGAACAAGGACACAGATTATTTCAAGAAGCCTCAGGGTAATGCTGTTCACAGATAATGCATGCAAGCAGACTTAAAACCCATCACGGTGGAGGAGCCATGGCAAACATGATCTGCTGTGTAGAAAGGGAAACTGAGGCACACCACCTCATTGATTGGATGGCTAAATGCCAAGGCAATACTTTCCAGAATGTAAGTAATATCCACCTGGAGATAACACCAGTTGAAGTGGCAGAAGTGATATCAGTGCTGCAAGAACAGAAAACGGTGTTTTCCAACACGCCAGGAAAGACATGCGCTAACTCCTGAGATTGCGAGACTGGTCCCCAAAGTGTTAAATGAGATAACCACATAGGCCTGTGCAAAGTAGTGTAAGATCAGAATTATGCTGTCAAAACTCAACCGGGCCTTAACGCACCCTGCCTTGGGGTGACTGACACGCCAACAGGTTTTTTAAGAGGGAAGCCGTGACTGTCTACACGAGAACAGTCACCACTTTTACAAGATGACAGTAAATCTGGAGCAAAGTCTGCCTTGTGAGGTATCATTTGAAAAATCATGGTCTGCTGAATATTACTGTCCTGGTAAGAGGTGCATATACGGCGTTATGAGAGTCTGTTCTATGTTTGTAGCTGCACCATGTTGTAAATCTGAGAAATGTCCACAGACAAGCACCTCGGCGGCTGGGCGACCAACACCCAGCCAGGTGCTATGCAACCATCCCCGGCCATTCGCCAGTGGGGAGCTGTAAACGAGAGATTTACAGTTCACCTGAAGGACAATTGCTCGGTCAGGTGTGCCCTGGAGCTGCCCAGCCACATCACCCAGCCAGGACTTTTCCAGTAAGACGCGTCAGGATATAAAAAGGGGGGAAACTGGGCCCTGGGCACCTCTCCTCCCATCCCTGCTCCTTCTTTCCTGAAAGCTTGACAGACTGAACTGGGAAGATTGGCCCCAGGCTGGGAAGGACGTCCAGCCTGTGCACTCAGAACTGGGCACTGCCTGCAGCACCCATAGGGCGAGAAAAGCTGCCTGCTCCAAGCCTTCCTTAGCCTGGTAACAGTCAGGGATGCAGAGTGCGCGTTTACCTTTTATTTGTGATATAACCAGTTCTGACCTCCGAGCCCTAAACCAGCGGGTTGGACTGGAGAGTTTGGGGAATGTGTCTGAGCCCAGCAGGACTGGTGCAGGATCGTTACCCTCGGATGGCCTGACGAACTCATCAATGAACTCGAGCTGCACAGTCTCTGGGGTGCGACGCTGGGGCTGGAGAATTTGCAGATGTTGCCCTGTGAGTGGTTCCGGCGTGGCAGGGAGAGCTTCATGCACCTCAGCTGTGTGTGGCTGTGTGTGAGCAGAGCCTGGAGGGGCCTGGCGTTCACACAGCAAAGCCGTGTCAAAGACTCCCTGGGCTGGAGGATTAAGGAGGGGAACAGCGATTCAGCAAGTCAGATTGTACCCTGGGGGTGCAGCAGGATCTGTGAAGTGGCCATGGGTCTAACTGTAGGGTACATGGGGGGCACAGGGGGATCTCTGGGGCTCACTGTGGGGTGTGTAGTGGGGGTGCAGCATGTAGAGGGTGGCCTCGTCGGGTTCCAGCAGCAGCTTGCAGACATAATGCAGGGTCAGCGCCGCCTCCTCTCCGGGGGCAAGTTCCCCAGGGAGCAGCTGAAAACGTCGCCCCCGGCCCCCTCCTGCTGCAGCAAGAAGGATCTCTGCCCCCCGGCCAGCGCATCCCCGTACAGCTCCTGCGCCTGCTGGAGAGACAGGGTCACCCCGAGATCCCCCTGCCCCCGACAGCCTTCTGGCCAGTGTGTCCCCGTACAGCTCCCATGCCTGCTGGAGAGACAGGGTCACCCTGAGATCCCCCCTGACCCTCAACATCCCACCCCTGCCCCCACGGCCAGCGCGTCTCCGTACAGCTCCTGCACCTGCTGGGAGAGACAGGTCACCCTGAGACCCCCCTGCCCCTGACAGTCCCTTGCCCTACCCCCTGGCCAGTGTGTCTCTGTACAGCTCGTGCACCTGCCGGGAGAGACGGGGTCACCCCGAGATCCCCCCAGCCCTGCCCCCTGGTACCATATCTCTCCCATGGGACCCTTGCCCCCTGGTACCTGTTTCTTCTCTCGGAGCTGGGCCTGGATGCAGGCGCCCCCTGGAAGGCGTAGATGGCCGCCTCGGCGTCCATGGGGAACACGAACACGGCCTCCACGGGTCCCTGCTCATCGTTCCTGTAGAGCAGCTCACAGCCCACGTCCGCCACGAAGCCTCGGATCAGCACCGTCACCGAGCCGCTGCGCAGGGGCACTGGGGGGAACAGGGTCATCAGCCAATGGGCCCCCATGGGCACTGGGGGGGTGTCAGCCACAGGCCCTGTGATCTCCATGGGTGCTGGGGGAAGGGCTACGTCAGCCACGGACCCCCCATAGCCCCCCATGGGGCCACCCTCTCCCTTCTAGCACCATCCCCACAGCCCTGACTCACCCGGCTTCTTGGAGCCGGTCAGGAGGCCGCAGCTCATCATCTCGACTCCGGGGTCGGGGATCTGTGTGGAGAAAGGGTGGGTGAGATACAGGGTTCCCATGGAAACTGACAGGCACAGGGTGCCCCCCCCCCACCAGCGACAGTTCTGAGACCCCAGCCCCTGCTTAGCCATGTCCTGTGGCAGGGAGTCCCACAGGCTCTCAGGAGCCTCGCTCAGAGATCAGAGGGACGGCTCCTCTCAGGCCCCCACTCCCTGCACATAGTGCCAGCCTCGGCAGGGAGGAACACGCCGGGGTACAGCTGGGAGCCGGGGGATGGATGGAGAAATGTAGGAGAGTGTGGTGGTGGATACACCCCATCCTCAGGGCTCTCAGCTGGGCCAGACAAACACACTCAGGGTCTCTGGCAGCAGTGACCACATGCCAGCACAGGCAGGAGAACCTGGGCCCACCCTGCTCCACCGGGTCCCCACCCTGCTCCACCGGGTCCCTGCCTCATGGAGCTCAGGTCTTGGCTCCCAGTCTAGTCCCTGGATTGCTTCCTACCCCAAGGTGGGGGCGGGGCCTCTGTGGTTAACCCCTGCTTGCCCAGTGCAGGGTGGACACCCCCCCGCCCAAGGGAGTGTATGGGGCTGGATGGACAGACAGATGGAAGGAAGAAGAGTGTGTGGGAAGAACAGTCTGTGGGCAGTGAGCATGGACAGAGAGAAGGAAGGAAGGTGTGTGGGGTTGGACAGAGCATATGGGGGGGCTGAGGATGGACAGAAGGGGGTGTCGGACAGGCGTGGGGGTGAGGACAGATGGCTGGAAGGAGGGGGAGTCAGAGCAGGGGGTGAGGATGGACAGATGGATGTGGTGGGGGGGATTGGACAGGCATGAGCGGGAGCTGAGGCTCGTGGGATCCGGAGGCAGCTCTGACCCAACAATGTGCTGAATTTCCTGCTCTGGTTCCGATCCAAACTCCCACCACTCCCCCATTCTGGGTCCAGCTCCCAGTGTCACGCTGTGGGGGTTAGTCGGGGGAAGGGGTAAGAGAGCCAGGACTCCTGGGTTCTATCCCCAGCCCCTGGGGGCCCCCTGTGCCAGGCTGTGGGGAACCTGGGTGGGTCACCGGGGGGGTTCACCCAGCTGGGCTGTCACCCTGCAGAGAACAGAGGAGGTTTGCAGAGCGGCCGTTCCGGGCGGAGCGGGGGGCAGGTGCTGCTATTTATTTTCACTGGGGGCTGGAATGGCTGCCATGAACCCCCCTGCCTGAGGCTGCAAAGTCCAGTCCTGGCCACAGCTGGGGGCTCCTGCTCCCTGTCCCGGAGCCGGCCGGCCTGGGCCTGGCAGGGGTGAAAGGCCGGCAGTGGGCTGGGTTCTCCAGCAGCAGGAACCTGGCTCTGCATGAGCGGGGAGTCTCTGTGGAGGAGCAGGGACCTGAGGGTGCCGGGGGTGAGGAATGCCAGAGCTGCATGACCTAGAGCGGCTTCAGACCCCACTCTCGGGGCCATGATTCATCTCACTGCTGCTTGGCCAGGTGAAGAATTCCCAGCTCCGAGATTGGATGGGAACATTGGGCTCACTCAGGTAACCCGCATGCCTGGCAAGGCCCGGAATGAACTCCTAGGGAAACTGAGGCACAACCCCCATCCTGCTTCAAATGCTGGCTGCCATGGAGGATCAACCCCAGCCCCGGGTGAGCTGTGCCAACTGCTAGTTACCCACACCAGAAACATTCGCTTTCCCTCTAGCGCATCCTTGTCCTGAGCCGGTGCCAGAGCAGGGCCTGCGATTCTGCTGCGTCCCCCACAGAGCAGGTATTCACAGCCAGGGGCCAGCCGCCTCTTCGCCTGCTCCAGGGTAAGTGCCACAGACCAGGAAATGGCAGAGGCCCCGGGAAAGGCTCTGGTGGGGAAGGGAAGCTGGTTCTTTGTCCCTGGGATTTAACTCTGATGCCTAGTTCCCAGGCTGGAGAAAGGGAGTTGGCGTGAAAGCTACAGCAATTCACTGGCTGCAGCTCTCGCTGCTGCAGCTGTTTCTGGCAGAGCGCCCGAGGCTGAGTCACTGGCCAGGGGGTGAGGTCTGAGCAGGGAACAGGCCCCCAGCAGCCCCCAGAGCTCGTGGGGAGCAGGACAGAGCCGGCCAGGTGCCACGGGGATGGGCAGCGGGAGATCCATGCAGGAAGAAGTACAAAAAGGAACAGAAAGGGGCAGGGAACCAGGGATTGGACAGGGCAGAGCCACAAAGGTTTAGGGGTCACCTCCCTCCAACCCCCCCAACCCTGCCCTGGCACGCAGGGCCCCCACACCCAGGGAGGGGAGACTCTGCAGGGGCAAAGCCCTGAGTCAGGGGGACCAGCCCAGACCTGGGGGGTGAGGGCAGGACCCAGGGAGGACTGAGGGACCCTGGACCCAGGGGGGCAGAACTAGGGGGGCCATGGTGGACCTCACCTCAGGGGAGGGATGCAGAGGCTGGAAAATCAAAAGTAACTTTCCCCTGCTAGCCCTGCCCCACCCAGCGAAGAAGCATCTGCAAACTCCCCACTCCCAGCTACTCTAAGTCAGGGACTGTCTGCAAAGTCCCTGTCCCCCACACTGGGAGCGAGGGACCGTCTGCAACCCCTTCCGTCCACACAGCTGGCCATGTGCTAGGGCGCCTCTGCAAACTGCCCTCCCTCTCCCCCACCCTTGAACTGGGGCTGTCTCCTGCCTGCCCCTTTGCTGCCCTCCGGGGCCATTTCACTGGCAGGCCTGCTGTCTGCCCCAGCCGCGCTGCCTTCCCCAAGGAGGGTCTGACCTGCCAGACACACACATCCCCTCATGCACCCCGGGGGACCCCTAAACCCAGCCCTGGGTGGGCAGCAAATGCAGCTGGAGCGTCCCCCGCAAACTCTGACTATACTTAAAATCAGGCTGCCCTGGCCTCATGGCCCCAGGGCTGTCGTTTGTCCGACAGACATTGAACCAAAACCCTGGGGATAAAAGAGGTTTTTATTTTATTTGCTATTTCTGACACTTTTCATTTCAGAATTGTTGGCACCCGCTCCCTTCCCTCCTCCCACCCCCCGGTGAGACTCCCCACCCCACTGGGACTCAGGAAGCAGCTCCCGCCTCTCAGAGCGATGGGCTCAGGCTCTCTGCAGACTCTGGCCGTGTTAGTCCCACTCTGGGCAGTTCCCCGCTCTCACAGCTCAGCTGGCTGGGAGCAGCAGGGGCCTGTGGAAAGCCTGGGAGCTGTGAGCAGACAGGGGCTGCAGGGACAGGGTCTGCAGTCCCTCCCGGGGCCAAGGGAGGCGTGTTTGGGGCTATGGAGCGGAGTGTGCGGTTACGCACTGGGAGGAGGGAGTCTGGGCTGGCAAACCCAGAGGGGGGAGCCGGAAAGGCGCAGGGGAAAGCAGCAAGGTGCAGGACAGCACAGACCTGGGCTGCTGAGTGGGGAGCCTCCTCTCCCTTTGTCTCTTTCCCGGGCCAGGAGGTCACCTGATCTCTTTGTTCTCCAACACCTTCAGTTGGCAACTTTGCAGAGGAGGGGCCCAGGCCACCAGTTGCCAGGACACAGGGTGTTGGCCATTTGCTGTGCAGGCAGGATCACACTGGCCCCTTAGGGCTCTGCAACAATCACACATCGCTAGACACTCGAGAAATGCATAGGGGAAACTGAGGCACTCACACAGCACTCAGAGGACACATAAAGAACATTCCCACTTTGTCACACAGGGGCACAGACCAGGCAGTGGGGAGAGGATTGCCAGGGACAGTTTGCACCGAAAGCCTTTGATACCCTGGAAGGGCAGGACACTAGGACCTGGCCGGAGGGCTGAGTCACCCAGAGGCAGCTGCAGCTCCTGGGGAGAGGGGCTGTGGAGTGAGCCGGGACGGTGGGAAGTGAGACCCCCAGAGGAGGGCGCAGCACCTTGAAGGAGCAATGCCCAGAGCGGCCAGGAGGAGGTGCCCTAGCGGCAGGTGGTGATGTGGCTGTGCAGTGTGGCCCCCAAAAGCAATGCAGGGTGCCAGTCTGCCGTGGACTCGATGCACAATCCTGTGTCCTGTGGGAGGCCAGATGGGATGGACCGTCCTGGCCCTAGAGCCTACAGAACCATGAATCTGGGACATGGGGCAGGCCCTGTCCTGGCCCCGTTGTGGTCGCACCCTCCTTCCCGCCCTGTCTCTCCCAGAGCCCCGGTGGGGTTGCCCGACTGGGGAGAGGAAACGCCCCAATGCTGGGCACAGAGCAGAGAGCTCCTTGGATCTGGGCCCATGAGCAGAGGAGGCCCAGTGCCCCACGTGGGCCCAAATGAGCTAATCAACAGGGGCAGGGATGCCACAGAGGAGGGGGGTGGGTCCTGGGGGTCACCCTGGGGTCGGCACCTTGGAAGGGAGCAGAGCTGGCTGGGCCTGGGAGGCTGCCAGAAGCAGGGGCACCAGGGACCCCCGCGAGGTGGCCCTGAAACCCACAGCCCAGGGGTGAGCTAAAGGCTGGTTCTGAAGGTTCCATTTGCTGGCGTTGGGCCAATACACCTCGTTAGAGGGACTGGGGAGGGCGTGTGCCAGGGGGCTGGGGGGAGGCCCTGCCTGGGACGGTGCCCCACTGTGGGGGAGAGCAGAGACGGCTGCCAGACAAGGCTGGGTCCCACATCCCCCGTCAAAGCTGGTCAATGGGAACTGTGCTAAACCCAGCCTCCTCTGGGATTTAGGCACCTCTGTGCTGAGGCACCAGAGCTGGAACGCCACCCTGGAGTTAGGCACCATGCCAGGAAAGCCACAGGAGGAGGGGGTAGAGCCGTATGTTACGCCCCCACCCCCGGCTGTGGGAGACCCGGCTCGATCCCCCTCTGCCTGCCTGGGAACGGGTAAGGGGAGCTGTTGGGCCAGAGAGCAAGCAAGTGACTCTGGAGCCTGCAGAGCTCCCCGGGGGGCGGGGGGCACAGAACAGGACCCCCGGCTAGTGAGTTACTGATCTAGAGAACAGCTCCGGCTGGAGCCTCCCCCGGAGCTCTGGGTTCAGGTGCTGCAGCCCAGTGACAGGCCCACGCTCCCAGCCTCTCTCCCCATCCAGCAGGGTGGGGAGCTGAACCGGGGCGACTGCTCAAAGCCCTGGGGTAAAAGCTATAAGGAGCCAGCTGGAGTTCAGAGCAAGCCACTGGATCCGGCCTTGCGACAGCTGCTTGGAGCCTCCCCTGGGGCCGAGAACCTGGGCACCCGCTGGAGGTGCAGGGCCTGGGGTCATGGGCAGGGCTGTAGGGACCCTGGCAGCGAACAGTCAGGTGCAGCAGGAGCTCGCAGGGCTCGGCAGCTGCTGAGAGGGTTGGGGAACGCCCTGGAAGCCCCAACGTTGGACGTCAGAGCTGGAAGTGGGAGTTGGGCACCTGTCTGAATCACAAGCTCCTGTGCCAGCCGCAGGGACCATGCTCTGCGTTTCCTGACTGAACGGGTTTGCATTTCTTTTCAGTGTCACAGGGACGGGGAGTCTCTGGGGTCTGCAACATGTGCTGTGTGGATCCCGGCACCAGCCATGGGATATTTCTTACCCCACAGGGACAGGCACCTTCCCTCACCTTGAACTTCACCTTCACGGAGCTTTCTGCCTGGTGACCTACAAAGAGCCTGGATTCTGCCTGCCCGACCCAGCTCCTGGGCTCAGAAGTGGGGGTCTGGGCTGGGCCCCAGCTCCCCTGGGTTTATAGCTGCTACACATCGGGATAACAACCCCTGTCTCTCTAGACTGTCCGGGGGAGCTGGGCACCCGGCTGCCATCTGGGCCTGGAAAATCTCCCCGTCTTTTCTCTCTAGAATTGTTCCTTCCCAGTTCAATGCCCTGGGCTGGCAGCATCAGGGCCTGGCCCTGCAGCCGCTGGGCGTCAGCACAGGAGCAGGGCCGGCTCCAGGCACCAGCCTAGCAAGCAGGTGCCTGGGGTGGCCAATGAAGAGGGGGGTGGCATGTCCAGCCATTCGGAGGCAATTTGGCGGCGGGGCTCTCACTCCCTGTCGGAGCGAAGGACCTGCCGCCGAATTGCTGCTGAGCGCGATCGAGCTGGCCCTGCACAGGAGACTTGGCTGCCGGAGCCCACACGGCCGTCGGCGTCAGCGCCCAGACGGGAACAGCCAGGCAAAGCACTGGGGGGGGCTGCGTGAGCAGGGGGGGAGCGTTTGCTGCTTCCCTGTCCCATTACAACGCCGCTAGGTCCTCGCTCCAGGAAGGGCCGGGGGTTCCCGAGCTGCTGGGGCTGGACGCCCGGTTCCCAGGTATCTGAATAAGAATCACGTGTCCCAACAGCAGCCGAGCAGGGACAGATTTTCCAGACGAGTGAGGGGGTGTCAGGGACCTGCACAGACCCAGAGCTAAAACATCCTGTTAAACCCTGCCCTGGGCTCTGCCCTGCATCTGCCCCCTGCTCCCCATGTGCTCCCCGCTCTCCGGGGCTCCTCCCCGCCCCCACCAGCCGCCCCAGTGTCTGGGTGCAGCTGCTCTGCCCCACCAGAAAGCCGGAGCTGGGAGCGCTAATGCACCCGCTCAGGGCAGGCGGCCCCTGACCCTGCTGGGAACCCAGTGCCCTGGGCAGCCGTGGGGAGCTCAGAGCCCCGGGACCCCAGCCAAAGCCAGGCAGACAGACAAACCGGGGGAACTGCTTTATTCCAGCGAGGGGCTGGCAGAGACAGTCTCCGCCCGCAGCAGCAAGGGCCTGTCTGCACAACCACCTTCCTCCGCTGTAAGTGACTGGGTCAGTTTAAACTGTTTTCCTTAAACTTATGCAACCAACTGGCTGCTCTTAATTTAGGATCCCTGTGGGGGGGTTAGCGGGGCTGGAGGCCCTGGGTAGTTGGGGTGGGGCGGTATAGGGATGGGGAGGTTCAGCTGGTTTGGAGGCCCTGGGTAGCTTGGGGGGAGGGGTACAGGGATCTGGGGGGGCTCAGAGCCCAAAGACAGCAGGGCCAACGCTGCAGCCCAGCAGGGTGTTGGCGGCTTCCAGACATTCGCTCAGCCGGGGCCCTGCAACGAGAAGAGGGTCGGGGGAGACATCAGCCTGGGGAACAGGGGGATGGGGGGGAGGAGGAGACACCAGCCAGGGAATGGGGGACAAAGGGCACAGAGCTCACAGCCCGGGGCACTGACCTCGGGGAGCTGGGGGGACGGGGGGCTGGGAGCCTGTCTGTCCTGGGACTGGAGGCCTCTGGGGGTCTGGCTGGGGGACCAGAGGCTGTTAGGATGCCGGGGGGCCCATGGGACGCAGATCCCAGGGCTGTGGTTGGCTGGACTGTGGGGTCCTATGGGGTGGGGTTGGTACTGTGGGCTTGTGGGATCTCAGGGTGGGGGGGCAGGCTGGGCTGTGGGACAGTCTCCAGAGGGTCGGGGGGCCTATGGGGCAGGGGCTCTCTGGTAGACGACCTGGGCCCTGCCCCCAAACACCCACTCCCGTCTCACCTGCTTGGCCCCGCAGCCAGCCCACAGCCTTGGCCTCCAGCAGCTCCCACTCGTCGCGCTGCCCCACGGCCCGGCCGTGCAGCCAGACCACGGCCAGCACCGTGGCCCAGATGCCAGGGGGCACGTCCTGGGGGTGGGGGTGGGGGGAAGAGACACAGCTAGAGACAGCGCCCAGACCCTGTTCCCCTGAGCGCTGCCCCCATCCCCCCGACCCTGGGACCCCCAGGCACCCCTCCCAGAATTGCCCCCATCCCCCTGCCCTAGGGACCCCTCTGCCCCCCCAGGGCCACATCCTGTGCAGGAGGGAGAGACACAGCCCGAGACAGCGCCCCGTCTGGGGACTCCCTCTGGTCCCCCAAGTGCTGCCCCCATCCCTCGGCCCCCTAATGCTGCCCATCTCCCTGCGCCAGGGGCCCCCCTGATTCCCCGCAGTGCTGCCCCCATCACCCCACTCTAGAGACCTCTCTGCCCCCCAGCACTGCCCCCATTTCCCTGCCCTGGGGACCCCCCAATCCAGCGCCCCTTCCCCAGACTCAGAGCGTTCCCAGCCCCTCCACTCTAGCACCATGGACCCCCTACCCAGATGCCTGGTGGGATGCCCGGGGGTAGGGAGACAGCCTCAGAGAGGACCCAGCCTGGGCCTCCCCATGTCCCCCTCCTTAGCTCTGGGACCCCTCAATCCAATGCTCCGATCCCCTGCAAGCTCCCCACTGTGGGCCCGTCTCCCCCACTGGGCTCCAGATTCAGGGGTCATGTGATCCAGTCGCTCTCAGACCCGCCCCCAGCCTGGGTCACGCCCAGTCTCATCAGGGAGCTGAGAACAGGCCCAACTCATGGCACCTGCCCCCTCATCTCTCCCCTCTCCTCCGCCCTCTGCACTCACCTGACTGGGCATCCTCCCCCTGGCGTCGGTCTCGCTCACCCCCAGCGCAGCGGCCAGCCGGGGGTCCAGGTCCCACGAGCCGTCGGCATTCTGCAGAGACACCAGCCTCAGCAGGGGAGACACTTCCGGTGCCCGCTCTAGGGAGAGACGTGGGGAGATGGCTCTTGCACGAGGTTATGGGTACAGAACAGCAACGTGGCCTGTCCAGGCTGGGGGACAGCCAACAACCTTAACTGTTACCCTCCACGCATCCTTAACTCTGCCCATCCATGGGCATCCTTAACTCTGCCCCATCCATGGGCATCCTTTATCTGCTTCTCTGCACCCTTAACCCCTCTGTGGGCACCCTCAACTCTGCCGCTTCCTGCACCCATGGGATGACAACTAATTTGCAGTTGGAGTTGGGAACCAAAGTCCCTTGGGCCCTGTGAATGTTTCAGCCCCAATCATTAATCTCACAACCCCAGGGTGTTTCTCAAACACAATCTGACCCCGGGACCATCCTGCACTACAACCTGTGATACAGATATACGTCTGGGGAGACACAGAAGCGTCTAAGGGTATAGGGGAGACAGGATGTTACACAGTCTATATGATATTATAGCTGCCTGGGCCAGGGTTATGAGGCAGAGTTAAGGTTACCTGGGCTACAGTAAGGTTGTATTTCCACACTCTTCAAATTCAGGTTTAAGGGAAGCCTTAACTTTAACATTTCTGCCTTTCGTGGGCTTCTTTGTTTAGAAACCAGACCGGGCCAACCACGATCTGTGCCCCTGAACTCACCTGTACAAACACCCGAGCCTGGGCCCAGCTTCACAAGGTATTTTTGTCTGGGAATTTAGCTGTGCCCATTTCAGAGAAAACTGCCCAGCGACATTTCTGTTACTAAAAAGCGACTGATTACCCCCTCCGCTGCCCAGCTGGGCCCTCCCCACATGTAGCTCATTGATACAAACTCACCCCCCCAAATTCCAGCTTCACAGAGTTTATTGCCTGGGAGTTTCCTTATTTTTTCCATTTTCTTACAAGATCATTTACGTCCCGACACTTAAAAAACAACCAGCTGTGGATTCCCCCTCCCCCAGCATCACACTGCTGTTTTGCCCAGGAAGTTCCTTCACTTTCTATGTGGCTGTTAAACACTTGCCCGGCTCTGGGACCGTCAGGGCACGTCTGTCTCTGACCCGATGAAGCGTCATCCTGGTGTTTCCCCCCATCTCTGAGTCCTGAGTCCCAGCCCCTGCCCCCCTCACCTTCCTTGGACGCGGTCTCCGGCGGGGCGCTGAGTGTGCAGGACTTCCTGCCCTCGTGTCGGGGGCTCCCACAGCTGCGCTTCAGCGTGACGAGGGAGCCAGGAGGAGCGGTGCCGGGGGAGAAGAGAGCCCCTACTGCCCGTGGGGAGCTCTGGGGGTGAGTGTCCCGGAGGAGGACGGGGGGACGGCAGCTCTTAACTTGCAGGTTGCAGGCCATGGCGCAGTCCACGGACACACTGGAAAGCCCTTGGGCCTGGGCCCTGAGCACAGGGGGGGAATGGCCCACGGAGGAACACAGAAATCTCCGCATGCGGGGTGCGGCCCCGAAGGCTGGGTGGGAGACAGACAGAGCGGGACAGACAGACACGCAGACAGAGACAGGCTAAGAGAGGGAAGGGAAATCCCCTCCCCCTCCACACAGCACCCAGAGCCAACACACCATTGGGACCCCTCTCCCATGCCTCCCCAGCTGGATACCCCCAACACCCAGCCCCATCCTCCTCTCCCCCCAGCTCCCTCAGAGTCTGGATCTCCCCCTAGCCCATCCCCCCAAGCTGGGACCCCCTGGATCCAGCCCCTCCCCTGCAGCTTTCCCCCAGCTTAGACCCCTCATCAAGCCCCAGGGGGCACGGGGGCGGGTGCTGCACCCCATGGATGAGGGCAGGATGCTGGGGGAGGGGGGCGAGAGGCCCCCGCTAGCCAGGCCTGCTCATGACAGCGATGCGCCTGCCCCTCCGGTCCCCGCCTGTCTGTGTCTCTCTGTCTGGGTCCGACTGTCTGATTCTCGGTCTCTGCCCCCATCTGTTTGAGTCTCCGGTTCTGGGTCCATCTGTCCGTCCGTCCGTCCGTCCCACAGGCCAGGCCCGGCGGGCTGCTCCCTGTCCCACCCAGCCGCTCTCCCCCTGCCCTGGGGACGGGGGCACTGGGGTCACCCTGGGGTGCAGGGAGGGGGCAGCACAGCCCCATGGGAGCGGGGGCAGGGAGAAGAGCACAGGAACATTAGCCCATAACCATGATGTCCCCCCTCCAATGCTCCTGGGTCCCTCCTCTCACACTGGGATCCCCCTGTTCTGGGACCTTCCCATAATTCCTTCCTCCTTCCCCCCCCCCCAGTGCCACGTTCCCCCACAGTGCCGGGTTGGGTCCCCCTCCCACCTGAGCCCTCTCCCATGTTGTCCCCCCCACCGAGTGCCGGGATCCCTGATCCTGCTTCCAGGGTTACCTGCCAGCGGGATGTCCCGTCTCACCAGCGGCTCCTGCACCGGCTGCCCCCGCTCCGTGTCCACCCCCACGTAGGCCGTGAGGGAGCAGACGACCCCCGAGCTCAGGCTGGTCTCCAGCGCCCGGCACCGGTCCCCCTCCGACCCGGTGTCCACGGCCCCCTCCAGCTCCAGCAGCAGCGACTTGGCTGCCAGCCGGTGAACGGGCAGCCTGTGCCGGGGACAGAGAGTCATGGGGTGAGCTGTGGATGCCTGGGTTCCAGCCACTGGGTTCCAGCCACTGTGGGGAGGGGATTAGGGGCTAGTGGGATAGTGTGTGTGTTTGTGTGTGTAAGCCAGGACCCCTGGGTTCTATCTCTGGCTATAGGAGGGGAGTGGGGTCTAGTGGTCACAGCAGGGAGGCTGGGAGCCAAGACTCCTGCTTCCTTCTGTGACTTGGGGCAGGTCCCCTCCCATCTCTATTCTGTTGGGGGTGGGGATGTGGGGGGCAGGACACAGCGGCTTGGGAAGGACGAGGACCAGGGGAGCGTTGCTGTCACCTGTCTCCATCCTGTGGCTGCAGGGGGAACTGCAGCGTCTCCTTGTAGGTCTGGTCCTGGATGCGGTACTGCAGGCTGACGCCACCCACGGCAGTGTCTGGGGGCTGCAGGCAGAGAAAGGGGGTCAGAGGTGGAGTGCGAGGGGGGAGAAGATGCCTGGGGACCCCCCCAGACCCGGGTTACAGAACAAAGGGGGTAAATATGCCCAATTCACAGCAGTTAGGGGGCTGCCTAGTCAGCCCAACGGCCATCAGTAGGGTCAGGAGATAACGACCCCCTTTGAGATCCATGGGGCTGGGGTAGCACAGAGACCTCCAGCCCAGTGGTCACTGGTAGGGAACAGAGTTATCGATCCCCACGGAGGTCTCATCTACACCACATGCTGCAGTATAACTACGTCGCTCAGAGGTGTGAAAAATCCACACCCCTGAGCTCCAGCTCCCTGAGCGACGTAGTTACACAGACCTTAGCCCCCCATGGAGGCAGGGCCGTGTCGGCAGGAGAACTTCTCCCATTGGCTTAGAGCGTCTTCACCAGACGTGCTACAGTGGCGCAGCTGCGCAGATGTAAATGTATAGCATAGACGTGCCCCTGAGATCAATGCAGCCAGGCTAGTGCAGAGACCCCCCCAGCCCAACTGCCATCATTAGGGATCAGAGTTAACATTCCTCACTGAAATCAATGGCCTGGGATGGCACAGAGACCCCCAGCCCAATGACCATCATTAAAAATTTAAGAGGGGCCATATGGGGTCAGACCAAAGGTCCACCTAGCTCAGTATCCTGCCTTCCAACAGTTTAAACCTGCTGCCTATTAATTTCATTTGGTGACCCCCTAGTTTGTGTGTTATGAGAAGGAGTAAATAACACTTCCTTATTCACTTTCTCCACACCAGTCATGATTTTATAGACCTCTATCATGTCCCCCCTTCGTCATCTCTTTTCCAAGCTGAAAAATCCCAGTCTAGGTAATCTCTCCCCATATAGCAGCCGTTCCATACCCCTCATTATTTTTGTTGCCCTTTTCTGAAACTTTTCCACTTCCAATATAAGTTTTTTGAGTTGGGGTGACTAGCTCTGCACACCGTATTCAAGATGTGGATGTACCAGGGATTTATACAGAGGCAACATGATATTTTCTGTCTTATTATCTATCCCTTTCTTAATAATTCCCAGCATTGTTTGCTTTTTTGACACCGCTGCACATTGAGTGGATGATCTCAGAGAACTATCCACAGTGACTCCAAGGTCTCTTTCTTGAGTGGTTAAAGCTAATTTAGATCCATCATTTTATATGTGGGGTTGGGATTTTCCAATGTGCATTAGTTTGCATTTATCAACACTGAATTTCAGCTGCAATTTTTTTGCCCAGTCACCCAGGTTTGTATAATTTTTGGTGGTGCCCAGAATGGGTCCAAGCTGAGCCATCCAGTCCATAGGACTGACCAGGGCAACTGCCCCAGGTCCCGCACTTTGGGGACCCCCGCGCTTCAGGGGGATGCAGGGTCCAGGGTGGCCTGGGGGATTAGCAGGGGACCTGGTGCCGGCAACAGCGAGCAACCCGGCCCCAGCCTGCCCCGCTGCGCTCTGCCCCGCCGGCTCCCGGCATCGCTCGGGGGAGGGGGAGGAAGCTGGAAAGAGGCAGGGTGGGGGCGGGGACTTGGGGAAAGAGGTGGAGTGGGGGTGGGGCAGAGCAGGGCAGGCTGGGGCTGGTCACTTGCTGCTGCCAGTGCCAGGCCACCTGCTAACCCCCCACACTTCCCTGGACCCCGCATCCCCCTGAAGTGTGGGGCCCAGGGGGGTTGCCCCGTCCCATGGACAGGATGGTTCTGATTAAATATAAGCCCAAACATTGCTGGAGCCGGGCCCACGTTCCTGAATATTGGTGGATCAGGGGAACCACAGGCCCATATAACTCCCCGTCTATGTTGTGAGATCCTTTTGTAGCGCTTCGCAGCCTGGGACTTAACTATCTTGAGTAGTTTTGTATCTGCAAATTTTGCCATCTCACTGTTTACCCCTTTTCCCAGATCATGTATGAACATATTGAATGTATGCCCATTTTCCAGATCATGCATGAATATGTTAGCGCTGGTCCCAGTACAGAACCCCTGGGGGACACCACTAGTTACCTCTCTCCATTCTGAGAACTGACCATTTATTCCTACTCTGTGTTTCCTTGGGGAGGGATAGGTCAGTGGTTTGAGCACTAGCCTGCTAAACCCAGGATTATGAATTCAATCCTTAAGAGGGCCATTTACATATCTGGGGCAAAAATCTGTCTGGGGATTGATCCTGCTTTGAGCAGGGGGTTGGACTAGATGACCTCCTGAGATCCCTTCCAACCCTGATATTTTATCTTTTAATCAGATACCGATGCATGAGAGAACCTTCCCTCTTATCCCAGGACAGCTTACTTTGCTTAAGAGCCTTTGGTGAGGGACCTTATCAAAGGTTTTCTGAAAGTCCAAGCACACTATAGCCACTGGATCCCCCCTCAAAGAATTTGAGTAGATTGGTGAGGCATGATTTCCCTTTACAAAAACCATGTTGACTCTTCCCCAGCAAATTCTGTTCACCTACGTGCCTGAGAATTCTGTTCTTTACTATAATTTCAACCAGTTTGCCCGGTACTGAAGTCAGGCGTATTGGCCTGTAACTGCCGGGATCGCCTCTGGAGCCATTTTTAAAATTTGGTGTCACATAAACTAAAAATGCCTGGAGAATAGCTAATCAATTTGTTCCAAAACCTCCTTGAATGACACTTCAATCTGGGACAGTTCCTCAGATTTGTCATCTAAAGAGAATGGCTCAGTTTGGGAATCCCCCGCCCCCACTCCACATCCTCAGCTGTGAAGACCGATGCAGAGAATTCATTTAATTTCTCTGCAATGGCCTTATCGTCCTTCAGTGCTCCTTTGGCATCTCGATTGTCCAGTGGCCCCTCTGGTTGTTTAACAGGCTTCCTGCTTCTGATGTTCTTAAAATTTTTTGCTGTTACTTTTTGAGTCTTTGGCTGGCTGTTCTTCACATTCTTTTCTGACCTTCCTAATTATATTTTTACATTTCACTTGCCAGGATTTATGCTTCTTTCTATTTTCCTCACTAGGATTTAACTTCCACGTTTTAAGGATGCCTTTTTACCTCTCACTGCTTCTTTCAGAGTTACCACCCAGGAGGGGGTGGGAGGTTCCTGGCTCAGTCACTGACCCCAAGCCCTGGGGGCGTAGTGTGTGTGTGAGTGTGCGCGTGCGTGTGGGTGGGTGGGGGGAGGTTGCTCTCTCACCTGGGGCTGCCCACGGAGCTGGGCGTAGATGAGGCACCGCTGCCCAGGGAAGATCACCTCAGGGCCCCGGCCCAGCAGCGCCGCCTCCATCCCGGGGGGCAGATCCCAGCTCAGCGAGATCCCAGTCACGGCCGGCTGCAGGGCCCGCTTCAGAGACTGCAGTGCCTGGGGGAGAGACCAGCACACACAGGGTGGGGCCAAGACACCAGCGTCCTACCCTGGCATGGGGGGGAGGTGAGGCATGGGGACTGGTGGGTAGAGCGGGGGGGCTGGGAGTCAGGACTCCTGGGTTCTCTCCCAGCTCTGGGAGGGGAGTGGGGTCTGGTGGATTAGAGCCGGGGGAGCCCGGACTCCTGGGTTCTCACCTTGGGCTGCATGCGGTCCTGGCCCGTGATGAACTCGGCGCTGCCCCCTGCTGCCCGGGCGATGCCTTTGACCAGAGCCGTGGAGGCCCCTTCCCCAATGCCGAAGGAGAAGCACCTGCAGGGGGGCAGAGTCCAGGGGGTGGGGGGTCAGAGACAGGAGTAGGAGGGGCAGAGCTGGGGGGTCAATTCAGTGCTGGGGGGCAGTTGGAGAGCGGTGAGTAGGACTGGGGGGCAGGGTGAGGTGAAGGGATGGGCAGATGCTGGGGTTGGGGTCTCTCTGTTGGCAGGGCTGGGGGGAGATGATAGGGGCAGAGGTTCTCCATGCTGGCAGGGCTGGAGGGAGAGAGTTTGAGGGGGGTCTCCAGGTCGGGAAGGCAGGCAGCAGCTTTGGCGAGATAATGGGAGGCAGGGTTGGTGGGTGCTGGGGGTCCCCAGGCTGGAGGGAGAGAGTTTGAGGTTGCTGAGGGTGCCCATGCCAGTAGGGCGGGGGGGACAGGGCTTGGGGTTACTGGGGAGCTCTCCAGGCAGGCAGGGCTAAGGGGACAGAGTCTGGGGTTGCTGGGGGGTCCCCAGAGCAGCAGGGCCGGGGGCAGGGTTGAGGGGTGCCGTGGGGCAGAGGGTCCCCAGGCCGGCAGGGCTGGGGGCAGGGTTGAGGGGTGCTGTGGGGCAGATGGTCCCCAGGCCGGCAGGGCCGGGGGCAGGGTTGCGGGGTGCCGTGGGGCAGACAGTCCCCTGGCCAGCAGGGCTGGGGGCAGGGTTGAGAGGTCCCAGGGGGCAGGTGGCAGGGCTGGGGGACAGGCGTGATGCCGTGTGACAGGTTACTATTGATTAGCGCAGGGGGGCAATTCGCCGGTGCGCATATCACAGACCCGCTGCAGGGCCCGCGCACTCAAGCCGGACACCGGGCAGAGCAGAGCAGAGCAAAGCGGGCGTCAGCGCGTCACACGTGCCCAGCGTGTGCCCTGGGAACCACAGCTGCTCTGAATTCATGAGAGCCAGAGACACGGCGGCGGCGGTGTCGTCAACTCTCCGTAACCCTGCTGATCGCGAGCTCACCCCGCCCCATAGTTCCTTGTGCTTGTGCCGCTGGAGCAATCCCGAGTGCGGGTGTTTCGGGGTGTGAGGATGGACGGTCTCAGCCATCGCACCGTGTCCCCCGCATTGGACCTGGCCCATGTAAATGCAGAACTGCGTTCACTCTGAAGCACAGCTCCCGACGCAGGCCAATGGACGTGCCATTAACTGTCTGCGTTCAGGCCACACAGCGAGACCCGGGCGCTGATGGAAACTCGCCGGATGGTTTTCAGCGAGGAAAAGGGACCCTGGGAGGGATCGCGCGTCTCCGAGCTCTTTGGCTGCCATCAGGGGCCTTCTGGACACCAGGCTGAGGTCCCCAAAGCCATTCCGGGGCACCCTTGGGGAATGCAGATCCCACGTCTCTCCCATCCTCTGAATTCACAAACCGACTCACCTGCTCCGTGGTTCACTGCGCTAACCTCTCGCTGGCTGTTCCCTTCTCCGAGCTAACACACCCGCGGTTAGTTCACAGGCGAGCTCTGGAGTGTCCCGTCAGCAGGCTCAGTGCCTGGAGAACCATGTGACTTTGGGTTGATGCCCAATCTCGTTCCATCCAGTCTGTCCGGGGATCAGTTTGGCTGGAGCACCCATGGGGGCCGTCCGTGGTGAGACTGGCCCGTGAGCCGGGTGTGCATGCCTGGTCCTGGCTGGGGAACCGAATTCCAGGGAACACCCCCAGGCTGGGGGTTGGGGAATCTGCCCTGGCTTCCGACAGTCTGCGCTGAGGTTGGCACTCTCAGCTGGGGGCCACTCTGCACTGTGACAGCAGGGTTGGGGGGGTGTAGGGGGCAGGGTGGGGAGTCGCTGGGAGGCAGGACTTGGAGGGTGCTTGGGGGCAGGGTGGGAGGGATGCTGGGGGGGGCAGGTGCCCCCTTTACCTGTGGGACCTCTGGTGACGCTGCACCTCAGTGATGACGTCCTTGGTGTTCCCCACCTCCCCGTCCGTGAACACGAACAGCTGGCGGGGGAGAGACGCTGTCAGAGCTGGGGACCCCAAATCCTCCTGGAGACACCCCCTTCCCCTGGGAATGGGGGCAGCCCCCAAAGAGCCTGCCCCACTGACCCCCCTCCCAGAGACCTCCCTGGCACTCCTCCCTCCCTCCCAGCGCTGCCACCCAGCTCTAGACAGAGGTAGCCCCCCTTAGCTCCTGCCCACCATGGACTGCTCCCACCCCCAGGGGCACTGGCCCCCCATTGGTCACAGTCCCACTCTGAGCCCTCCCGTAAAGCCACTGTCAGCTACCCCCCCAGCCCCTCTCCAAGCACCCGCCATCAGCTCCCCCCAGCCCCTCTCCAAGCCCCGGGACACCCTGCTGCTGCCCCTGATACCTGGCGTGGGTGCCCGTCCCGGCAGGGGCTGCGGTAAATGGCTCGTAGCGGCGCCAAGATCTCGGTGCCCCCCAGGTCGGCCTGGAGCTGCTGGATGCGCTGCAGGGACTCGGCCATGGTCTGTTGGGTGTATGCCACGCTCTGCCTGCAGGGGGCGCCAAGGGGTCAGGGGAGGGACAGCTGAAGCAAGGGACACCCCAACCCCATCCTGCCCTGCCACCAACCCCCAGCCCTGGACTCACGGGTAGAAGGACTCGAACCGAGACCCAAAGCCGTAGATGTTGAAATAACAGCCCAGGGGCAAACTCTTCAACAGCAGGACCAGGGTCTCCTGGGGACGGACAGACAGATGAAGTCACTCCCCCGGGCCTAACCAGCTTGGGCTGTTCCTCCACCCAGCTCTGCCCACCAGGCCCAGCCAGCCTGAGCTGCTCCCCTCCACAGGCCCATCTAGCACGGCCTCCCGCCTGGCCGTACCTTGGCGCTGTCGATGCGCTGGGGTGAGCGGTCTCGGCCGTCGATGGGGCACCGCATGCTGCCGGAGCGGTCCAGCAGGAAGATGAACTCCCCGGATGGGCTCTGGCCCGGCACCGCCTCAGGCAGGCTGGGCAGTAGGGTCACCATCACGGCTGGGTCGCCCATCAGGGAGCCTGCGGGGAGACGGGGCCAGCCCCAAATGGAGCAGGCATGGGGTTGAGCCCTGTGAGTCTGCGAGAGCCCCCAGGCCCACCTGACTTCTCCAGCCAGAGCCCAACCCATGTCCCTCCTCTCTCCTGCCCTCCCCATAGATCCCCTACCACCCCCAGTGCCCGACTGCCCCTGAGCCCGACCTCTCTGTCCCTCCCCCCATATCACCCTCTCCCTAGATCCCCCACCATCCCGACTGCCCCAGAGCCACACCCCTCTGTCCCTCCCTTCACACCTCTTTCCCCTAGATCCCACACTGATCCCAATTACCAGCCCCTCAGCGCCTTCCCTTCCATCCCCTGTTCTGCGCCGTATCCCCAAACCTGAAATGCATCCCAGTGTCTACCTGCTCCCAGGCACCCCACCCTCCCACTCCCTGCTCCGCTGAGACCCCCCCTCTGGTTCCCAGCTTCTTCTGGTCTCCCCCGCCCCAGCTCCACACACACCTCATCCCCAGCTCCTTCAACACCCACCCACAATCATAAGAACGGCCACAATGGGTCAGACCAAAGGTCCATCTAGCCCAGTATCCTGTCTGCCAACAGTGGCCTATGCCAGGTGCCCCAGAGGGAATGAACAGAACAGGGAATCATCGAGTGATCCATCCCCTGTCACCCGTCCCCAGCTTCTGGCAAACAGAGGCTAGGGACACCATCCCTGCCCATCCTGGCTAATAGCTGTTGATGAACCTATCCTCCATGAACTTATCTAGCTCTTTTTTGACCACTGTTACAGTCCTGGCTTTCTCCTCTGGCAAGGAGTTCCACAGATTGACTGTGCAGTGTGTAAAGAAAGACTTCCTTTTGCTTTTTTTAAATCTGCTGCTTAATTAGTTTCATTTGGTGAGCTCTGGTTCTTGGGTTATGAGGAGTAAATAACACGTCCTTATTTATTTTCTCCACACCAGTCATGATTGTGTAGACCTCGATCATATCCCTCCTTAGCTGTGTGAAGAAATATTTCCTTTTGTTTGTTTTCAATCCGTTGCCTGTGAGGGCGAACCATGGATTTATCTAGAGCAGCGTTTCTCAAACTGGAGTCCTCGGACTCCTGGGGGTCTGCGAGGGAGCTCCATGGTGTCTGCGGGTCCCGCTGACAAACTCTTCCCTCTCCCTCGCTCAACTCCTCTGCCTGGAAACGGCTGCCAGCTCCCTGTGGCCCCATGGCAGCCAGTGAGGCTCCGCTCATGGCCCCTGCCAGAGTGCTGGCTCCGCAGTTCCCATTGGCCAGGAAGGGGCAGGGCAGGGGAGAGGTCCCTGAAAATTTTAAAATCAAAGTGGGGGACCTCAGGTTGCTACAGTTTGAGAACTGCTGATCTAGAGGCGATACAATATTTTTTGTCTTGTTATTTATCCCTTTCCTAATGATTCCTAACATTTGGTTTGTTTTTTGGATTGCAGCTGCACTTTCCGTGGATGTTCTACTCCTGGGGGAATTCGGCACCACTGCGCATGCGCAGAATTTATGTCCAGTGCCGATTTCCTTGCTTCCCTGCAAAAAAAATGACTTCCTATCAGGGAAGCAAAGGGAAGCCACAAAAGTGGGCATCTGACCCTCCCAGCCGTATGTTTCAGGTGCCCAGGGCAGCCAGCGGAAGGTAAATCACTGTGGGGCAGGGGGCAGGACTAGGAAAGACCCAGCTAGTGGCTCTTGTCCTGTGCTGTGTTCAGCTGCTGGTCCCGGCTGGGTTGGGGAGGTCGGGACTTCCTCTTCCCCGGCAGGGCAATTAGGGCCAGGTCAGACCCACCCCCAGATTTCTCCCCCAGCTGCAGGAAGCTCTGCAAACTCCCCCTCCGCCACCACCACTTCCTGCACCCATCGCTCCTCAGCTGAAGGGGGAGGGATCCCTGTAGAGGGAGCTGCTCCCCCATCCGTCCAACCCATGTGCATCCAGACACCCTCATACGCAGACCCTCCTGCCGAGCCTCACCCGCCCGCACTCAGAACCTCCCCTGATGAGCCCCACTCCCGCTGCACCTGGACCACCCCAAAGAGCCATCTGCACTCAGATCCCAACCCCACTGAGCCCCAACCAGCTGCACCTAGATCCCCACCCCACTGAGCCCCCCACCCGAGCCCACCCTGCTGAGCCCTAACCACCTTCACCCTAACCCCCTGCAGAGTCCCATTATCTTTGCACCCAGAACTTCCCAACAAGCTCCTGTGCATCCAGATCCCCCCCACCTGCAGATCCCCCACTGAGCTGCCCGCATCCAGACTGCCCCACCCAGAGTCCTCTCACCCCACACCTGCATCCCCCCACACTAAGCCCCCCCACACAAGGATCCTGCCTTGCTGAGCCTGCCTGCCCCACACCTGGTGCGCCTGGCACAGAGGGCAGGGCCTTGGGGTGTTTCTGGGGCAGGCCCGGTCCTTGCACTGTCAGGGTTGGGTGCAGCCTCAGCGCTGAGTCCGTGTTCCGGGTGGGCGCTGCACAGTGATCTCCCACCTCTGTGCAGCCAGTGGCCCATGCTCCCCACTGCCAGGCTGGAGCCTCCACATTTATTTGACAAATAACATTTGCAGAAATTTAGAACACGGTGCCTGGAATTTTTATATTTTTGGAGCAGAATTTTAACGTTTTGGCGCAGAATGCCTGCAGGAGAAATGGTTTCAGAGAACGAGCCACGATGACTCCAAGATCTTTCTTGAGTGGTCACAGCTAATTTAGGCCTTGTCATTTTATACGTATAGTTGGGATGACGTTTACCAGTGTGCATCACTCTGCACTTATCAACACTGAATTTCATCTGCCGCTTTGTTGCTCAGTCACCCAGCTTTGTGAGGTCCCTTTGTAACTCTTCCCAGTCTGCTTTGGGCTGAGCTATCCTGAGTAGTTTTGTATCTTCTGCAAATTTTGCCACCTCACTGTTTACCCCTTTTTCTACATCATTTATGAATATGTTGAACAGCCCTGGTCCCAGTACAGACCCCTGGGGACATCATTATTTACCTCTTTCCATTCTGAAAACTGACCCTTTATTCCTACCCTCGGTTTCCTGTCTTTGAACCAGTTACCAGTCCATGAGACAACCTTCCCTCTTATGCCCTGACAACTTACTTTGCGTAAGAGCCTTTGGTGACAGACCTTGGAAAAGGTTTTCTGAAAATCTTAATACACTATATCAGGGGTGGGCAAACTTTTTGGGCTGAGGGCCACATCTGGGTGGGGAAATTGTATGCAGGGCTGGCGCAGGGGGGTGGGGTGTGTGAGGGGGTGCGGTGTGCTGAAAGGAGCTCAAGGCAAGGGATTGGGGCAGAGGAGGGGTGCGGGGTGTACGAGGGGGCTCAGGGAAGGGGGTTGGGGTGCAGGAGGGGTGTGGGGTGTACGAGCAGGCTCAGGTGCGCAGTGCAGGCAGGGGAATTAGAGCGGGGAGTCGGGGGTGAGGTGCAGGAGGGGGTGCAGGGTGTAAGAGGGGGCTCAGGGCAGGGAGTTGGGGTGTAGGAGGGGTGCATGGTGCAGGCAGGGGGCTTAGGGCAGGGAGCTGGGGTGCAGGGTGTACGAGGGGGCTCAGGGAAGGGGGTTGGGGTGCAGGAGGGGTGTGGGGTGTACGAGCGGGCTCAGGTGCGCGGTGCAGGCAGGGGAATTAGGGCAGGGAGTTGCGGTGTAGGGTGTACGAGGGGGCTCAGGGCAGGGAGTTGGGGTGTAGGGGGGGTGCAGGGTGCAGGCAGGGGCTCAGGGAAGGGGTTGGGGTGCAGGAGGGTGCCGGGTGCAGGCAGGGGGCTTAGGGCAGGGAGCTGGGGTGCGGGGTGTACGAGGGGGCTCGGGGACGGGGGTTGGGGGGCAGGAGGGGTACAGGGTGCGGGAGGGAGCTCAGGGCAAAGGGTTGGGGTACAGGAGGGGTGTGGGGTGTACGAGCGGGCTCAGGGCAGGGAGTTGGGGTGCAGGAGGGGTGCGGGGTGTACGTGGGGGCTCAGGGCAGGGAGTTGGGGGGCAGGAGGGGTGCACGGTGCAGGCAGGGGAATTAGGGCGGGGAGTCGGGGGGTGGGGTGCAGGAGGGGTGCAGGGTGTACGAGGGGGCTCAGGGCAGGGAGTTGGGGTGCAGGGTGTACGAGGGGGCTCAGGGCAGGGAATTGGGGTGTAGGAGGGGTGCGCGGTGCAGGCAGGGGGCTTAGGGCAGGGAGCTGGGGTGCAGGAGGGGTGCGGGGTGTACGAGGGGGCTCAGGAAGAGGGTTGGGGGCAGGAGGGTGCAGGGTGTACGAGGGGCTCAGGAAGAGGGTTGGGGGCAGGAGGGTGCAGGGTGTACGAGGGGCTCAGGGCAGGAGTTGGGGTGCAGGGTGTACGAGGGGCTCAGGGCAAGGAGTTGGGGTGCAGGAGGGGTGCATGGTGCAGGCAGGGGGCTTAGGGCAGGGAGCTGGGGTGCAGGAGGGGTGCGGGGTGTACGAGGGGGCTCAGGGAAGGGGGTTGGGGGGCAGGAGGGGTGCAGGGTGTATGAGCAGGCTCAGGTGCGCAGTGCAGGCAGGGGAATTAGGGCAGGGAGTTTGGGGGTGGGGTGCAGGAGGGGTTCGGGCTCCGGGGTGGCAGCGGTGCACACCAGGGCCAGGGCAGGCTCCCTGCATGCCTGCCCTGTCCCCGGCCCCGCGCCGCTCCAGGAAGCGCTGAGGCCCCTGGGGGAGAGGGGGTGGAGGTCGCTGCGTGTGCTGCCCTTGCCACGCGTCCAGGTACCTCCCCCGAAGCTCCCATTGGAGGCGGTTCCCCATTCCTGACCAATGGGAGCTGCGGGGGACGGTGCCTGGAGGCAACACACGGAGCCTTGTGACCCCCCCAACCCGGGGGCTGCAGGGACGTGGTGCCAGTGGTGCCATGGGCCGTCGCCAAAGCCCTGAGGGGCCAGATCTGGCCTGTGGGCCATAGTCTGCCCACCCCTGCACTATATCCCCCCATTCCCCAACCATCCCCCTCATTGCCCCGGGCCCCCTGAACCCAAGTCACTGCCCAGAAACCCCCACCCCAACATCCCCATCCCATGGATCCACTGGCCAGGGCAGCAGGATGCAGGACTCCCCCACCTGGCTCTGCTCCGGGCAACCCGAGCTCCAGCACCGCGCTGGGTTTGTGCGGCTCCGCGTAATACACCAGCAGCTCCACGTCCCGGCCCCACGGGGGGGCCTCGGCCAGAGACACCTGGGGGGAGACAGACACCGTCACCTCCCCTCGGCTCCTGGGGGGGGGGCAGGGTTCCCAGGATGCCCCCCATGCAGCCGGAGGGAGGGAGCAACTCCGGGTTAGGAGGGAGGGAGAGAGGGAGGGAAAAACACCCCAAAGGCAACACCAGAACTTGGCTCTTCCTGCAGAAAACACTGGGAAAATTCTGACTTTGTTTGGCTAAATCTTTCCAATTTGGGGGTGATATTTTCCCACCCCCCATTTTCTTCCATTCAAAATGAAGGAGAAGGAAACTCCCAGAAAGCAAAGGGAACCAGGACCCTCGAATGTCCAGGATTTCACCCCCACAGGCTGGTCTCAGCCCCTTGAGATTTTCCCCAGAGAACGTGGGCAATTCCCCGGATCTGTTGGTGTCGCTCAACCCTCTTCCCCGCCACCCCCACCCTGCCCCAGAGCTCCCACCCCTGTATATGCTCACCCAGGACCCAGGCCCAGTGCCCTGGCACCCACCCCTCGGCCCAGAGCCCCCATCACCCCCCTGCGCAGACCCACCCATACTGACCCTCCCAGTGGGGATAGTGGGGACCCAGGTGTCCGGGTGAGCCCTTACCTGGGCGCTGGTCCAGTTCCCGGCCGTGTAGCTCAGGGGGGTGAGGGAGCAATTGGAGAGCACGCGGTCGATGCCGTGGGGTGACTGCAGTGTGGCGCTCAGGCTCAGGGTGTAGGGCAGCTCCCCCTGGGGGACTCGCGGGACCCCCTGGGTGACGTCCTCCCCGTCCCACCCTGCAGAGAGAGACACGGGGTGAGCACGGGCCCAGGCAGAGACAGATGCATCCTGGAGGCGAATGCCTGGCTGTTGGTGTCACCAGGCATGGCCCAGTGTTGACAGAGGGGTGGAAAACAACAGTGCCAACGAAGGCTCCCTGTATCAGGCCTCTGCTTGCCCGAACCGCTTCTATGTTTAGACTTTAATTAACCCCACAGGCCAGATGGAAAGAATGGAATGTGTGGCAACTAGTTATCAGTACCAGGAGGCAATTATACAGCCTGCTTGCACCTGGCTGAAGGGAGTGAAACAGAATGACCGGTCAAGAAAAGTTACTAACGAGATAATATGTTTGCTGCCAAGTCTTTATAATGTGCTTGCTGTATGGGAACGCGAGGGGGAGGAGGGGGGGTGAGTAGAGGGAGGGGTAGGTAGTGGGGGGTAATAGAGATGCTTAGCTAAAATCATGTATAAAGAGAGAGAGCTGTTTGTATCTGTGTGCAGGATTTGAGATTGCTATGTCTCCCTTGCACCATCTTATTTGGGCTCAAATAAACCTTTTTTTTTGTTTCTCCACCCTGGTGTGTCTATTGGAGCGAGGCACTCCGGGCAACGAACCACGGTTGCTGTCGCCTCGGGCCTCTGTGCCGGCAACATGGCTGTGAAGATGGTGTCGCCAGGAGCACTTTGGCTTTCTTGACCACGAGCTGCTGTTCCAGAAAGAAGGATGCTAAGCAGAGATGGGGCCCAGCTAGCGAGGAAGAGGAAGAGCATATTTGGCTACAGACTGGCTGGCCTAGTGAGGAGGGCTTGAAACTAGGTTTGACGGGGGCAGGTGACCAAAGCCCTCAGGTAAGTCAACAACATGGAGACCTGGGAGAAGGTTTGGAATTTGGGGGGAGCATGGGCTGTTATGGGCGGGATAAAGGAGAGACAAGACAGAACTGGTGGGGGGGGGAATCAAATCAGTATCTTAGATGTCTGTATACGAAGGTGAGAAGTATGGGGAATGTGGAGGAAAAATGTTTTGAGGCCTAAACTTTGGTTAAGCAAACTGTATGTACGGCCTGAAGGTAGAAAAAGGAGGGGAAGGTCGAAAAAAGAAGGGTAGAAAGAAATTATAAAAGCAGAACTAACTGTAGAAACTAGAGAAGCAAAACTAACCATTTGTAACAGCTTGTGATGAATAGCTGCCAGGTGACAGAGGAAGAAACCACAAAGGGCAAAACTAAGGAAAACAGGAAAAGCTGCTTTGCTTCATGCCTTATGTGGATGTAAAGTTTTAAGGAAGTATATGTAATTTTTGTGGTTTTATCCTATATAAGCTCTCGTATTTTATCTATCCGGGTCGGGGGGTGGAGGGGGTTCGGCTGCCTTGGCTGACTCCCCCATTCATGCATGTTTGATTGATCAATAAAGGAGCCTCAGGCTAATCTGATCCAAAAATAATCGTGTGGTCGATTTTTCCACAACAGGAATAAGCAGGAAGAACTGGTAATGCTAGTAAATAAACACAACTATGACAGTTGGCATCACAGAGACTTGGTGGGAGAATTCGCATGACTGGAATATTGGGATAGAAGGGTACAGCTTGCTCAGGAAGGACAGGCAGGGGAAAAAGGGAGGAGGTGTTGCCTTATATATTAAAAAGGTGTATGCTTGGACTGAGGTTTAGATGGAACTAGGAGACAGACTTGTTGAAAGTCTCTGGGTAAGGATAAAAGGGGTAAAAAACAAGGGTGATGTCAGGGTAGGGGTCTACTACTGACCATCTAACCAGGAAGAACTAACAAAATCATCCAAAGCACAGGACTGGGTGGTGATGGGGGACTTCAACTACTCAGACCTCTGTTGAGAAAATTACACAGCAGGGCACAGATTAGCCAAAAAGTTTGTGGAATGTAGTGGAGACAATTTTTTATTTCAGAAGGTGGAGAAAGCTACCAGGGGAGAGGCTGTTCTGGATTTGATTTTGACAAATAAGGAGGAACTGGTTGAGAATCTGAAAGTGGAAGGCAGCTGGGGTGAAAGTGATCACGGAATGGTAGAGTTCATGATTCTAAGGAATGGTAGGAGGGAGAACAGCAAAATAAAGATAATGGATTTCAAGAGGCAACTTTAGCAAACTCAGGGAGTTGGCAAGTGAGGTCCCATGTGAAGTGAGTCTAACAGGAAAAACAATTGGAGACAGTTAGAAAGGCCAAGGCACAAAACAAGATCAAACCAGCCAGAGACATAAAGGGTAACAAGAAAACATTCTACATTAGAAACAAGAGGAAGATGAAGGACAGGGTAGGCCCATTACTCATTGGGGGGAGGGGAGGGAGAATAGCAGAAAATGCAGAAATGGCAGAGATGCTTAATAACTTCTTTGTTTCGGTTTTCATCAAGGAGGCTGGTGGTGACTGGACGTCTAACACAGTGAATGCCAGTGAAAACAAGGTAGGATCAGAAGAGGCTAAAATAGGGAAAGAACAAGTTAAAAATTACTTAGACAAATTAGATGTCTTCAGGTCACCAGGGCCTGACGAAATGCATCTTAGAATACTCCAGGAGCTGACTGAGGAGATACCTGAGCCATTAGCAATTGTCTTTGCAAAGTCATGGAAGATGGGAGAGATGAAAAAGGCAAATCTATCTGTAAAAAGGGAAATAAGGACAGCCCAGGAAATTACAGACCAGTAAGATAATGGAGCAAATAATTAAGCAATCAATTTGCAAACACCTAGAAGATAATAAGGTGATAAGTAACAGTCACCATGGATTTGTCAAAAACCAATCCTGTTAAACCAACCTGACAGCTTTCTTTGACAGGGTAACACGCCTTGTGGATGGGGGGAAGCAGCAGATGTGGTATATCTTGACTTTAGTAAGGCTTTTGATACTGTCTCCCATGACCTTCTCTTAAATAAACTAGGGACACGCAATCTAGCTGGAGCTACTATAAGGTGAGTGCAAAATGGTTGGAAAACCATTCCCAGAGAGTAGTTATCAGTGGTTCACAGTCATGCTGGAAAGGGATAATGAGTGGGGTTCCGAATAGATCAGTTCTGGGTCTGGTTCTGTTCAATATCTTCATCAATGATTTAGATAATGGCATAGAGAGTACACTTGTAAAGTTTGAGAAAGATACCAAGCCGGGAGGGGCTGCAAGTGCTTTGGAGGATAGGATTAAAATTCAAAATGATCTGGACAAACTGGAGAAATGGTCTGAAGGACAAATGCAAAGTACTCCATTAGGAAGGAACAATCAGTTGCACACATACTAAATGGGAAATGACTGCCTAGGAAGAAATACTGCGGAAAGGGATGTGGGAGTTATAGTGGATCACAAGGTAAATATGAATCAACAGTGTAACACTGTTGCAAAAAAAAAGGGAACATCATTCTGGGCTATATTAGCAGGAGTGTTGTAAGCAAGACACGAGAAGTAATTCTTCCGCTCCCCTCTGCGCTGATTAGGCCTCAACTGAATTACTGTGTCCAGTTCTGGGTGCCACATTTGAGGAAGGATGTGGACAAATTGGAGAGAGTCCAGAGAAGAGCAACAATATTGATTAAAGTTCTAGAAAACTTGACCTATGAGGGAAGATTGAAAACATTGGGTTAGTTTAGTCTTGAGAAGAGAAGACTGAGTGGGGACATGATAACAGTTGTCAAGTATGGATAACGTTGTTACGAGGAGAAAAAAAATTGTTTTTCTTAACCTCTGAGAGTAGGACAAGAAGCAATGGGCTTAAATTGCAACAAGGGAGGTTTAGGCTGGACATTAGGAAAAACTTCCTATCTGGGTGGTTAAGCACTGGAATAAATTGCCTAGGGAGCTTGTGGAACCTCCAACATTGGCGATTTCTAAGAGCAAACACCTGTCAGGAATGGCCTAGATAATGAATCCTGCCATGAGTGCAGGGGACTAGATGACCTCTCGATGTCCCTTCCAGTCCTATGATTCTATGGGGGGAATGGGCTATTGAGGGGCATGGGGGGATGCTGGGATATCAGGAAAGGGCCCAGGGGGGAGTCACATACCCTGGAGCGGGGATTGCAGAGCTGAGGGGGGGCTTACCATGGGGCACATAGTAGTGACCTATGGGTCTATGAAGGTCCCTGTGGGTCTTTCCCTGTGGGGTATGCAGCAGGGGCTAGGGGACCTTGTGGGGTTACAGGCTGTGGGGTCACTCACAATAGGGTGTGCAGTAGGGGTGATGGGGACTGCGGGTCTCACCAGGCAGGCTAAAGTGGCAGGGGGATCTGTGGGTCTCACCATGGGGCACGCGGGTGGGAGCAGGGGGATCTGTGGGTCTCACCATGGGGCGTGTAGCGGGGGCGCAGCACAGCTGGCAGCATGTAGCGGGCGGCTCCATCTGGCTCCAGCGGCAGCTCGCAGACGTAGCGCAGGGTCAGCGCCGCCTCCTCCCCAGGGGGCAGGTTCCCCAGGGAGCAGCTGAAAACATCGCCCCCGGCCCCTTCCTGCTGCAGCAAGAAGGAGCTCTGCCCCCCGGCCAGCGCGTCTCCATACATCTCTTGTGCCTGCCGGAGAGACAGGGTCATCCCGAGATCCCCCTGCCCCTGAGATCCCCCTGCCCTGCCCCCCAACCAGCACATTTTCATACAGGTTACTTCTGGGGGAATTCTGCACCACTGCGTTTGCGCAGAATTCACATCTGGCGCAGAATTCCCCTCACCCCCTCCGCAGAAAATACATTCTGCCCAAGAACTGCTGCAGTTCCACCTTTTACCCACCAGAGGCGAGTTCTTCACAGCATCCTGCCCGCGGAGCCAGGTTAGGACGGAGTGGGGCACACGGGGTTGCAGGGGGGTGGTGGTCACAGAGAGGGGTTCAGAAGGGCTGGTGGGGGGAGAGGCTGGGCTGTGGGCTCAGGAGCTAGTGGGGTGACACCATTGAGCCAAGGACTGAATGGGAGGGGGGCTGCAGGCCACACGAGAGCAAGGGAAGGGGGATGCAGGGCACACAGGGATGGGGGAAGAGGCTGCACAGATTGATGGGGTGTGTCTGACTGAATGGGAGAGGCTTGGGGTGAGCCAGGGTCTGCATGGGGGAGGCTCCCCAACTCCCTAACAATCCCTCCCCCGCAAAAAACCTGTTCCATACTTCTCCCACCGACCCCCAACAATCCTCGAGGTTCACTCCAGACTCCTTCCCTCTCCCTCAGCTCCTCCGTTACCCCTGACTCCCCGAAGCCTTTGTGCTGCTTCTGAGGGGGGCAGGAAATCCGGTTCTGTATTGTAGTTTCAATGAATTCTTACACCAAGTTCTGTATGAATAGGCCTCAAAAGGAATCTATTCGTTGAAAAAAATTACCAGAATCTTTGTTTTGGTCTGTGTTGTTACAGACAAACTTGCTGACACTATTTTGAAATAAATTACCAAAATAATGGAAACTGGCGTGACTACATTGTGTTATTTTGACAAGAAAAATGCAAAATTTTAATTTTTTGGTGCCTAATTCCCCCAGGAGTAACAGCTCCTGCACCGCCTGTAGTGACAGGGTCAGCCTGAGCTCTCCTTATCCCACGAGATCACACTGCCAGCGTGTTTCCGTACAGCTCCTGTGTGTGCCGGGAGAGACAGCGTCACCCCGAGATTCCCCATTACCCCGACATCCCCCTGCCCTGCCCCCTGGCCAGCACGTCCCTGTGCAGCTCTTGCAGCTGCTGGGAGAGATAGGGTTACCCTGAGATCCCCCTGCCCCCACAACAGCGCACTGCCCTGCCCCCTAGCCAGCGCGGGCGTACCCATACCCTGCCCCCTGGCACCGTCTCTCCCCCATTGGACCCATGCCCCCCCCCCCCGGTACCTGTTTCTTCTCGCGGAGCTGGGCCTGGATGCAGGCGCCCCCCAGGCGGGCCTGGAAGGCGTAGACGGCCGCCTCGGCGTCCACGGGGAACACGAACACGGCCTCCACGGGCCCCTGCTCATCGTTCCTGTAGAGCAGCTCACAGCCCACGTCCGCCACAAAGCCTCGGATCAGCACCGTCACCGAGCCGCTGCGCAGGGGCACTGGGGGGAGATGGACATCAGCCAGGGGCCCCTCTGACCCCCACAGGCACTGGGAAAGGGGGATGTCAGCCATGGGCCCCCCCACAACACCCCCCATAGGATCCAGGGGAGGGGGGCATCAGTCATGGGACCCCCCCGCCCTGACTCACCCGGCTTGTTGGAACTGTTCAGGAGGCCGCAGCTCCTCATCTCGGTCTGGGGTCGGGGATCTGTGCAGGGGAAGGGTGTGCGGTGAGATACAGGGTTCCCATGGAAACTGATGGGCACAGGGAGTGTCCCCCAGCAACGGCTCTGAGACCCCAGCCCCACCCCCCTGCTCAGCCAGGTCCTGTGGCAGGGAGTCCCGCAGGCTCACGGGCCTAGCTCAGAGATCAGAGTGATGGCTCCTCTCGGGCCTCCCCAGATCCCCCCTTCCTGCACACGGCGCCAGCTCCCAGCAAGTGGGGGCTGGCAGGGACCGGGGCACGGCTGGGAACTGGATGGAGAAATGTGTGTGTGTGGGGGTAATAGGGATGGATGGATGGACAGATGGACCGGAGGGGGTGGGGTGGGGATGGATGTTTGGATGGAGGGAATGGCTGGGGGCCGGGGGAGGGTGGAGAAATGTAGGGGAGCATCATGGGGCCCTGCACTTCTGCTGAGGAGGGGGACACCCCCACTTGCCCAGAGTGGGATGGACACACCCCACCATCAGGACTCTCAGCCAAGCCAGACAATCAGACCCCCCCGACATGGCCCCAGCCCCCAGCAGAGATTGGGGTACGGCTGAGAGATGGAAATGTAGGGGGATGGATGGACAGACGGAAGGAGGGAGACGTGAGTGGGGACGCACAGACAGAAGAGGGAGTTGGACAGGCATGGGGGGTGAGGATGGACAGATGGATGGAAGCGGGGGTTGGACAGGCATTCAGGGGGTGAGGATGGACAGATGGACAGAAGGGGGGTTGGACAGAGTGGGGGGGTGAGGATGGACAGATGGACGGAATGGGGGGTTGGACAGTGCGGGAGGGGGGTCAGGATGGACAGAAGTCGGGGGCGGCTCTGACCCAGCAAGTTGCTGAATTTTCTGCACTGGCTCCAATCCCAACTCTCCCCTCCAGGGCCCTGCTCCCAGAGCCAGGCTGTCCCCTGCTGGGCAGAGCCGGACCTGCCCGTCTAGGGTCATAGACCCCGCTCTGCTGAGGGCGAGACCCCGTGACTCCTGGGGCCAGCAGGTGGGGGGGGGGGGCTCCATGGGCGGTGCCGGGCAGGGCTGGGCCGTGACTCCAACCCCCTCCCCTGCACTGAACATCCACCCTGCACAGTGCTGGGGGTGGGAGACACAAGGTCCTCCCTGGTCGCAGCGCACACACACGTCTATCCCTGGCTTGGGGGGAAGGACTCCTGGGTCCTATCCTGTTGGGGGGGGGGGGCTGGAACCAGGACTCCTGGGTTCTCTCCCTACCTGGGGGCCCTGAACCCCAGGGCAGGGGATTGTGGATGTCCTGAGGGCCCTGTTACCTTCGCTAGCCCGGACCCAGATGCAGAGTCTGGAAAAGCAAAACCGAAAGTCACTTTTCTAGGCTAGCCCCACCCAGGCCAGCCAGGGAGCATCTGCAATTGTCTGTATGGCGATCGGGGGGGAGGTCCCGGATGACTGGAAGAAGGCTAATGTAGTGCCCATCTTTTAAAAAGGGAAGAAGGAGGATCCGGGGAACTACAGACCAGGGCTGCCCAACAGGGGGTGGGGGACAGGACAAGTGGGGCAATTTGCCCCAGGCCCCGCAGGGGCCCCCACAAGAATATAGTGTTCTATAGTATTGCAACTTTTTTTTTATGGAAGGGGCCCCCAAAATTGCTTTGCCCCAGGCCCCCTGAATCCTCTGAGCGGCTGCTACAGGCCAGTCAGCCTCACTTCAGTCCCTGGAAAAATCATGGAGCAGGTGCTCAAGGAAACCATTTTGAATCACTTGGAGGGGACGAAGTTGATCAGGAACAGTCAGCATGGATTCACCAAAGGCAAGTCATGCCTGACTAACCTAATTGCCTTCTATGAGGAGATAACCGGTTCTGTGGATGAGGGGAAAGCAGTGGATGTGTTATTCCTTGACTTTAGCAAAGCTTTTGATATGGTCTCCCACAGTATTCTTGCCAGCAAGTTAAAGAAGTATGGGCTGGACGATTGGACTATAAGGTGGATAGAAAGCTGGCTAGATGGTCGGGATCAACGGGTAGTGATCAACGGCTCCATGTCTAGTTGGCAGCCGGTTTCAAGCGCAGTGCCCCAAGGGTCGGTCTTGGGGCCAGTTTTGTTCAATATCTTCATTAATGATCTGGAGGATGGCATGAACTGCACTCTCAGCAAGTTTGCAGATGACATTAAAGTGGGAGGAGTGGTTGATACGCTGGAGGGTAGGGATAGGATACAGAGGGATCTAGACAAATTAGAGGATTGGGCCAAAAGAAACCTGATGAGGTTCAACAAGGACAAGTGCAGAGTCCTGCACTTAGGACGGAAGAATCCCATGCACTGCTACAGACTAGGGACCGAGTGGCTAGGCAGCAGTTTTGCAGAAAAGGACCTAGGGGTTACAGTGGACAAGAAGCTGGATATGAGTCAGCAGTGTGCCCTTGTTGCCAGGAAGGCTAATGGCATTTTGGGCTGTATAAGTAGAGGCATTGCCAGCAGATCAAGGGGGCGGGGTTAGCTGCCATGGAGTGGGGACTCCCCAGGCGGGGTTAGCTGCAGGGGGGGTAACTGCTGCCGGGGTGGGGGGAGGCTCCCCGGGTGTGGGGTGGTGGTGGGCTGGGTTAGCTGCTGCGGGGGGGCTCCTCTGGAGGGAGGGGTTGGTGGGCGTGGTTAGCTGCCATGGGGGAGGGCGGCAGGTGGGGTTAGCTGGGGGGCGGTGACGCAAGGTGGAAATTTCACCTAGGGCCGAAACTTCCTTGCACCAGCCCTGGAGCACATGGACACATGGCTTGGAGTTTGCAGACAGATCCCTGCTTCAAAGAGCTTGCAAATAAGGTCTTTATCCTACAGAACACCTAGCAGGATCCCCACCAAACCTAGTGCTGGATTAACCCTTGGGGACACCACAACCAGCTGTCTCACAGCCTCCTCCTCCCACGTACCAGGCACTGGCTGCGCTGCCATGACGCCGCGAGTTGGACGCTTGCTCTGGCAGTGCCAACGTGCCCTCAGGCTCTGGGTGGTAGGACCCTTCTCCCCAGCGTCGGTCCCCCCATTGGGGTTGGGTCCCCCCGCCGAGTCTGGCCTGCAAGGCTCCTGGGCTGGTGGCATCTCCCTGTGCTGGGCTGTCTGCCTAGGGTCCCCCCTCGCTCTCCGACACACATGGGTGTGCACACAGGTGCAGGGGGAGTCACACCCTGAGGTTTACATGGCCTGGCTCGTGCAGGGCTCGGTCAGTGCACAGAACAGCTTCTCCACGTGCACCAGCGGTCTAACCAAAGGACCCCAGCCCAGTAATGTACACCAGTGTTTATGGCTTTGCGGAGACCTTCCATGCCACCCGCAGGTGAACTCGACTGTAAGCACCAGACCCAGGGGATTTCGATATTCTTATGCCCTCTGCCAGCTGGCATCGAGTGGACCTGGGGCACAGGGCTCTGAGGCCTGCTCTGGGGAGCTGTTTTCTAGTCACTTCCCAGCTGGTGCCCTCTGGAGATAGTCACAGCTGTGTGGGGCTCGGGCAGGTTGTGTTTCCTACCCGGTTCCCCGCTCGCTGGGGTTGCTGGGAGCCCCTGAATCCCTGGGCTGGGACGTGTGCCTGGCACATCACGCAGAAGCCTGGCACCGTGGGCAGAGATGTCCCCAGAGAACCGACAGCCCCGGGCCTGAGCCCCCACCGGACGCTGGGAGGCGCTGAGGTAGCGAATGCTCTGGCAGTTCGGAGCAGGCTGGCTGGCTCAGGAGAGAAAGGCTGGAGCAGCCACTTTTCCTTCTAGGCCCCCAGGGCCAAACCCAGCCCCAGGGAGCAGCGGCCCAGCGGTGCCCCTTCTCCCTCTGTCCTGGGGTGTTCAATGACAACACCTGCCAAACGCCCCCTCCGCCCGGATCCCCTCAGTGAGCCCAAGGGCTGGCCAGCCGGGCTCACCGAGAAAGTGGGGCCCGCACCCCCTAGGTCTCCCCCCACTGTCGTGACAGCCGGCACATCGCCCCAGCAGGCTGCCCAGCACAGCTCTGCGGCCTGGTGCTGACGAAGCTGCGGAGACGCTGTAGCTCAGGTGTGGATGCCTGGGGTGGGGTGAGGAGCCAGAGACTGAGCCCTGGCCCAAGCTGTCTGCATAGCTATGGGGCTGGCCCAAGCCCTGCTGGCACAAGTCTGTGGCCCCAGGCCGGGAGCCGCGCTGCCGGCTGCAGTGTGCAGAATAGAGACAGAGAGTTTCGGGGCACACAGAATGGCTCGCACACCTGTTCTCTCCACGGGCCGGGCCTAGGACTCAGCAGTTCCTGGGCTCCAGCCCGCAGCTCTCCCCACTAGGTGCTGCTGTAGCTTGACCCTGGGGAATGTGCAGAAAGCTCCTGGCAGAGAAATGTTAACTTCTGCCTCTGTGCCTAGTTCTGGGGAGCAAGCTGCCAAGAGCCCTTGGAGAACAGAACCGGATAAACCCCCTTCCCACGGAGCCAGGCAGTGACTGCCAGGGAGCTCGTCTGCGCAGAGCGATGGGTCGGAATCTGTTTCTGTCCGGGCCGGAGGAGTGGGAGACACAGAGGAGCTCTCAGGTTGCTCTGCCTTTGGTCCTGAACCGCTACCACGATGCCAGCATTCGAGAGAGTGAACTGTCTGCACAAGACATGCCAGCGGCACAGCTGCAGTGTAGACGCCACTCCGGTGCCTGGCACTGCCAGAAACCCGGATCTCGGAGGCCACAGCGAGGTCGACAGGAGAGTTCATCCCTTGCCCTAGTGAGGTCCCCAACGGGGCAGAGCTCAGCTTCCTCCCAGGCATGAAGTGCTCCCAGCTTGGCAGTGCGTACCAGCCCGAGACCGGAGTGAATCTGCGACAAAGCTCTGGACGGGACCAAGGGCGCTCTGAGGGAGGGGGAAGCCCCATGTTAGCTGCAGGAAGTCAAACCCCCAGCACAGTGAGATAGCGGCCCGGGGCACAGGAGACCAGTCTCACGGGTGTGTTATGACGCCAGGAGATCAATTCCCTCCCGAATGTTGTAAGTGTCACCAAAGCTTCCCGGACATTGGACTTTCCACGGAACGGCAAGTAAAATCAGGATAGAAGGTAAGTTTACAGGGTAATGAAAAGATTTAAAACACAGAGGATTCCCATCTAGGCTCAACTTCAAAGTTACAAATCAGGGATAAACCTCCCTCTTGGCATAGGGAAAATTCACAAGCTAAAACAAAAGATAATCTAACACATTTCCTTGCTATTACTTACAATTTCTGTTACTTTAGTTGTATCATTTCAGTAGGAGCTGGATTACCTGCTTGGTCTCTCTCTTTGTCTTGAGAGGGAACACACAGAGAGCACAAACACCTCCCCCTCCCCCCCCGATTTGAAAGTATCTTCTTTCCCCATTGGTCCTTCTGGTCAGGTTAATTGAACTGATTAACCCCTTACAGGTAAATGATTCTGTACCTCTGGCCAAGAGGGATTTTATATTACTGCATACATAAAGGTTGTTATCCTTCCCTTTATATTTATGACAATGCCTCATTTCAGTTTAGCTTAAACCTCTTCCCAAATGACTTAAGCTCAACCTATACAAGCTGCTCTTCAACTAAATTTAGTCTAAGTTTGTATAAGTGTAACCAAATCAGTTTGAATTGACACCATAATTCATGTAGCAGGAAGGTCATTGTGTAGACAGGCCCTTGGTGCTGGGGGTAGGGGCCGTCTCTGTGAGTTCCTCACTGGAATAAAGTAGTGTGACACTCTACACCCTAGGGGAGCACCCTGTAACCCTCATAGTCATCATTTGTATATAGTTGTGATATTGCATATAAAGCGGGCCTTGTAAAGTATCACGGGAAAGTTTATGATCTGCTGAAACCCACTGTTCCATCTAAATGTGTGTATCATTAATGCATATGAAGTTATGAGAACTGTGTTGCATGGTAGTCACTTAAATATGCCGTGGGTTTGGGAAGTGCCCAGATACTAGCTCCCCAAAGACAATAATCAGGGGGATAATCAACACCTGGGTGGGTGTCAAACAACCATCAACAGCCATTGTCCAGCAAGGGAGCTACAATACAATGACTCACTTGCACAAGGCCACACCAGGGGAATTGCTCAACCTTGCCTGGAGACTCAACAATTCCCACCAGACATGCCTGGACTTGTGCTCTCCAAGCACATGGACTAAGGGTATAACACAGAACATAGTGGTCCCGTGCTTTGTCCTTTCTCTTCTCCTCCACCTACACTTACGGCATCGAGAATGCTGGAGCTGAAGAGACTGGTTCCCAGACTACCAAGGAAAAGCCTGTGTATAAAATACTGTAACCAACCTGCAGTATCCAGTGGGGTGAGAAAACCTGCTTACTCTAGATGTTGCCCAGTCTAATAGGGTTGAGAGTTTAGACTGGGCACTTATATTTTATTTTATTTTGGTAACTACTCTAACTTTTTGCCTATCACTTATGATCACTTAAAATCCATCTTTTGTAATCAATCAACTTATTCTAATGTTTATCCTTACCAGGGAGTTTGCCTGAAGTGGTTGGTAAATCTGCTCTGGTTACAAAGGCTGGTGTATGTCCACTTTCCATTGATGAAGTGGTGAACCAATGGGTCTGGCTGGTGCCTTTCTCTGTGTGATTCGTGAGTGGCTCTGGGGGCATTCATGCAATCTAGCTGGGTGTGGGGCACCACATGCCATTGTGCTGAGTGATAACAGCACCTGGAGGGGTTTTCTGCTTTTCACCAGTAAAACGTTGTGAGAGACAGGTCAGATTAGTGAGTGAAGGGAGCACAGAGGTTGCACAGTCCCAGGGTGCAACCCAGGGATCCCGTCACAAGCAGTTTCCCTGAGTTTGTCTTCAGTGGCGTGTCTGTCTGTCTGGGGCTCTGCGCTCCCCACGGCTGCCCAGGGCACTGGGTTCCCAGCAGAGTCAGGGACTGCCTGCCCTGAGCGGGTGCATTAGCACTCCCAGCTCCGGCTTTCTGGTGGGGCAGAGCAGCTGGACCCAGATACTGGGGCAGCTGGTGGGGGCCAGGAGGAGCCCTGGAGAGCGGGGAGCACGTAGGGTGCAGGGGGCAGACACAGGGCATTGGCCCAGGGCAGGGTTTAGCAGGATGTATTAGCTGTGGGTCTGTGCTGATCCCTGACACCCCCTCACTGGTCTCTGCTCCTTCAGGAGAATAAGCTGCCAAGCCCAGAAAATCTGTCCCTGCTCGGCCACCGTTGGGACACGTGATTCCCATTTAGATACCTGGGAACCCGGCGTCCAGCCCCCCAGCAGCTCGGGACCCCCTGGGCCCTGCCTGGAGTGAGGACCCAGCAGCGCTGTAATGGGACAGCGAGGCAGCAAACGCTCCCCCCGCTCACAGAGCCCCCCCCCAAGTGCTTTGCCTGGCTGCTCCCGTCTGTGCGCTGACGCCAAGGGTTGTGTGGGCTCCAGCAGCGGCGGTGCCAGGCCCTGCTGCTGCCAGCCCAGGGCATTGAACTGGGAAGGAACAATTCTAGAGAGAAAAGACAGGGGGAGATTTTCCAGGCTGAGATGGCAGCCGGGTGCCCAGCTCCCCCGGACAGTCTAGAGAGACGGGGGTTGTTATCCCGATGTGTAACAGCTATAAACCCAGGGGAGCTGGGGCCCAGCCCAGGCCTAGGGGTGGGCCAAACCCCCACTTCTGAGCCTAGGAGCTGGGTCGGGGCAGGCGGAATCCAGGCTCTTTGTAGGTCGCCAGGCGGAAAGCTCCGTTAAGGTGCAGTTCAAGGTGAGGGGCGGTGCCTGTCCCTGTGAGGTAAGAAATATCCCATGGCTGGTGCCAGGATCCCCACAGCACGTGTTGCAAATCCCAGAGACTTCCCATCCCCATGACACTGAAAAGAAATGCAAACCCATTCAGCCAGGAAACCCAGAGCATGGCCCCCAAATGCCCTTAACTCTGCCTGGGGCCGGCACAGGATCTTACCATTCAGACAGAGGTGCCCAACTCCCACTTCCGGCTCTGACATCCCGTGTTCAGGCTCCCCCGGCATTGCCCAAACCCTGCTCAGCTGCTGCCGAGCCCTGTGATCTCCCTGTTAGGGTCCCTACAGCACCTCCATTTCTGCCCCAGGCCCTGTGTGACAGTTGCAGTCTATATAGTTTTATAAAAATTTGATAGAGTGAATATAATGTAACTGGAATATGCTTCATGCAGAAGGTCTCTTGTAAGGTATCAGTACAAAGCTTATCATCTACTGAGTGTGTTCATCCTATTTGTATAAATGTACCACTTTTGCATCTGAAACTAGAAATATGAAATATAACTCTGAGGGCCTATTGTAATTATGCAAAGTGTGGGCCATTAATGGTGGTTTGAAATCTTGATGGCTCCCATTAACCAAGACAATTGTCTGCAGATGGGTGTGTTTTACCTGTAAGTCTTCCTGTATAGGTGTGTGCTGGCAAGTGGGTAATGAGGTCTTGCACTGACATGTGATCATATCACCTGAACTGGAATCCATCTTTAACCTGGTGTTTTTCCACTGAGAAGGAGGAGGTGGGAATTCAGAGAGGGACAAAAGGATTCCTGCCTTATGCAAAAGACATATAAAGGGGTGGAACAGAACAAAGGGAGAGAGGAACTATTGTGAAGAATCCCCTAGTTACCACCTAAGCTGGAACAAGAGCTGTACCAGGGGAAAGAATTGTGCCCAGGCCTGGAAGGTGTCCAGTCTGAGGAAAAAACTTACTGAAGCATCTCTGAGGCTGAGATTATCTGTATTCCGTTTAATTAGACATAGATTTGCGCATTTTATTTTATTTTGCTTGGTGACTCACTTTGTTCTGTCTGTTACTACTTGGAACCACTTCAATCCTACTTTCTGCATTTAATAAAATCACCTTTTACTTATTAATTAACTCAGAGTGTGTATTAATACCTGGGGGAGGGGAGCAAACAGCTCTGCCTATCTATCAGTGTTATAGAGGTCAAACAATTTATGACTTTACCCTGCATAAGCTTTATACAGGGTAAAATGGGTTTATTTGGGTTTAGACCCCATTGGGAGTTGGGCATCTGAGTGCTAAAGACAAGCCACTTCTGTGAGCTGCTTTCAGGTAAACCTGCAGCTTTGGGGCAAGTAATTCAGACCCTGGGTCTGTGTTGGAGAAGACGGGGGTGTTTGGCTCAGCAAGACAGGGCACTGTATCCTGCAGCTGGAAGGGAAGGCAGGGGTAAAAGTAGTCTTGGCACATCTGGCGGCAGCTCCCAAGGGGGCTTCTGTGATCCAACCCATCACACCCTGTGTGACAGGCTGGGTCACTGAGACCCCCTGGGGACTGTCACTGATGTGCTGAAACTACCTCTGAGCCTGTTTTCCCTGCTAGCTTGGGACTTCAGAACCCTGCCTTGTTGAGCCAGACACACCAGCCGGCTGCAACACAGACCCAGCTCTGAACCACGTCCCCCAAAGCAGCAGGCTTTAACTGAAAATGACTTAGCAGGTACTCCTGTCTCCAGTACCCAGATACCCAATTCAAGCCTAAACCCCAAATAAATCTGTTTTACTCTGTATAAAGCTTATGCAGGGTAAACTCATAAGTTGTCTGCCCTCTATAACACTGATAGAGAGATATGCACAGCTGTTTGCTCCCCCAGGTATTAATTACTTACTCTGGGTTAATTAATAAACAAAAGTGATTTTATTAAGCATGAAAAGTAGGATTTAAGTGGTTCCAAGTAATAACAGACAGAACAAAGTAAGTTACCAAGCAAAATAAAACAAAACACGCAAGTCTAAGCCTAATACATTAAGAAACTGATTACAGATGAAATCTCACCCTCAGAGATGTTCCAATAAGCTTCTTTCACAGACTAGACTCCTTCCTAGTCTGGGCCCAATCCTTCCCCCCGGTACAGTTCCTGTGAGTGCCAGCTCAGGTGGTAGATAGGGGACTTCTCATGACTGGACTCTCCTTTGTTCTGTTCCACCCCCTTATATAGCTTTGGCACAAGATGGGAATCTTATCTCTCTGGGTCCCCACCCCTCCTTCTAAATGGAAAAGCACCAGGTTGAAGATGGATTCCAGTACCAGGTGACATACTCACATATCCTGTGAGACCCCACAAGCCTCTATTCTTCCCAGCCTGACTCACAGGAAGGCTTGCAAGTAACTAGAGCCATCTACTGTCAATTGTCCTGGTTAATGGGAGCCATCAAGATTCCAAACCACCTTTAACGGCTCACACTTTGCGTAATTACAGTAGGACCTCAGAGTTATATTTCATGTTTCTAGTTTCAGATACAAGAATGATACATTTGTACAAATAGGATGAACACAGTCAATAGATTATAAGCTTTGTAATGATACCTTACAAGAGACTTTTTTCATGAAACATAATCCAGTTCCATTATATTTATGCTCATTAGCATATTTTCATAAAATCATATGGAGTGCAATGTCATACCCTGCACCTCCGGTGGGTGCCCAGGCTATCAGCCCCACGTCCATCCCGAGGGGGAGGCTCCAAGCTGCTATCGCGATGCCGGATCCAGTGGCTGCGCTCTGAGCTCCAGCTGTCTCCTTATGGCTTGTATCCCAGGGGTTCGAGCACTCACCCCGGTTCAGCTCCCCGCCCTGCTGCCTGGGGAGAGAGGCCGGGAGTGTGGGCCTCTCATCTGGCTGCAGCACCCGAACCCAGAGCCCGAACCCAGGGAGGCTCCAGCTGGAGCTGTTTCACTCTGGATCAATAACTCACTAGTCAGAGGACGGGTTCCTGCTCTCCCATCCCCAGGGAACTCTGAGGCACCAGGCTCCGGTGTCACTCACTCGCTCTCTGGCCCAATGGCTCCTCTTAGCCATTCCATACAGCAGCTTCCGGGGTGACACCCGAGCTCAGCGGTTGGCACACTCTCCTGCACTGCAGCTCCCGGGGGACACCCACAGCTCATTCCCCCACTGCTTTCCCCAGGGCCTTTCTGGCTCCCCACTCTGGATTTGCCAGCTCAGACCCCCTCCTCCCAGGCAGGTAGTAACCACAGACTCCACTCCATAGCCCCAAACATGCCTCCCTTGGCCCCGGGAGTGACTGCAGAACACGTTCCTGCAGCCCCTGTCTGCTTGCAGATCCTGGGCTTTCCACGGGCTTTCCACAGGCTGTTCCCAGCCAGCTGAGTTGTGAGAGCGAGGAGTTGCCCTGAGTGTGACTGATGCTGCTTGAGTTTGCAGAGAGCCTGAGCGCATTGCTCCAAGAGGTGGGTCATGAGTCCCAAAGTGCTGGTGAGTCTTACTGGAGGTAGGCAGGGGGGTGGGAAGGGAGCATGTGTCAATGAGTCTGAAATGAAATGTGTCAGAAATAGCAACAAATAAATAAATAAAAATACAAATCTATCTTATCCCCCAGGATTTTGTGTCTGACAAATGACAGCCAATGGGTGATGAGCCCAGGGCGGCCTGGGGATCGACACTGTGATTTTTAGCGTCATCAAACAGGGAAACCTGCTGCCCACCCAGCGCTGGGCTTCAGGGTCCCCTGGGGTTCAGGTGACAGAGGTTGTGCGTGTCGGATCCTCCTTGGGGAAGGCAGGGTGGCTGGGATGCACAGCAGGCCTGCCCCTGAAATGGCGCCCAGAGGGCAGCAAAGGGTCAGGAAGGAGCGAGGGGCAGTTTGGAGACACTCCCAGCCCGAATTCAGTATGCGTGTGTGGGGCAGTTTGCAGACATGCCCTAGCACAGCGGTTCTCAACCAGGGGTACATCTACCACTGGGGATACACAGGGATCTTCCAGGGGTTACCTCAACTCATCTAGAGATTTGCTTAATTTTACAACAGGCAACATAAAAAGCACCAGTGAAGTCAGTACAAACGAACATTTCATACAGCCAGTGCCTTGTTTATTCTGCTCTGTACACTGTACACTTTACGTTTGCATTTTTATGTCTCATTCTGCAAGCAAGTGGTTTTTAAGTGAGGTGAAATTTGGGGGTGCGCCAGACACACCAGACTCCCAAAAGGGGGTACAGGCGTCTGGAAAGGCTGAGCACCTCTGCACTGGTACATGGCGGGCTGTGTGGAGCGAAGGGTTTGCAGACGGTCCCTGGCTCCCAGTGGGTGGGTGGAACTTTGCAAACGGCCCCTGGTTTGCAGTAGCTGAGGGTGGGGAGTTTGCAGATGCTCCCTGGCGGAGGGGTGGAGCTAATTTCCCTTCCAGCTGATTCGGGGCTTCGCTCCACCGGGAACAAGGGGGGATGTATCGGGGGTGCAGATCGGGCCCCCAGAGCTTCTCTGGGTTCGGGGGCCTCTTCCATCCTCTGTGGGTCGTGCCCCCCGTGTCCAGGGGTCCCCACCCACACCCCCCTGTCTGAGCCCATCCCCCTGATTCGGGGCTTTACCCCTAGAGTGTCTCCCCTCCCTGGATGTGAATTCTCCAGCTGGCCCAGCAGCGGCGAGGTGACATGGGGCCCCGAGAGCCGCATCTGGAGCAATGGTTCCTCTAATTTTTTACCTGCATGTGTGGAATGAATTTTGTTATGTGCAGCAATAGGGAGGTGATGTGTGGTGGGGGTGGGGCCCAGGGGTTCGGGGTGTGGGAGGGGGCCCAGGGCTGGGGCAGAGGGTTGGGGTGTGGGCTCTGGCTGGGGGGTGCAAGCTCTGGGGAGTAACACCAAAGCCCCCTGGAGACCCCTCTCCCCCTGGGAATGGGGGCAGCCACCTGAGAACCTGCCCCATTGACCCCCCCACCCCAGAGACTCCCAGCCCCATGAGACCCCTCCAGCTCCCCTCGCATATTTCTTTGGGGGGGGGGTGACAGACCGGGACCCCTGACCTTCTCCCCGGTCTCTCACTGTGACCCCCACCTGTCACCTCTTCCCCAGCCCCTGGAGACACTAACCTGCCCACTGCTGTGGGCACCTTTCTGGGAGCTCCCTCCTGCCCCCACATGTGCCCTCCCGCTGCAGGGCACCCCCCAGGGCTGAGCGCAGCACCTACTGCTGCCTGCCAGGTCTACACAGAGGTATCCCCTCCCAGCTCCTGCCTGCCATGCCCTGCTCACACCCCCAGGGACACTGGCTCCTTTTTAGCCCAGTCCTACTCTGAGCCCCACCCCCCGCCAAGCCCCCATCAGCTGCCCCTCAGCTCCTAGCCCCTCTCCAAGCACCTCCCTTGGTCCCATCAGCTGCCCCCAGAGCCCCCTGCCGCTCTCTGAGTGTCTCCCCCCGGGAAGTTCAGGAACAGCCTCCTCAAGTGAGCTGAGGGGCAGAGAATCCTTCCCAGGGGCTTGCCGGGGGGGGGGGTGTCTTGCCCCCATGCTTGAGGCTCACAGACCCCCACATGTAGGGTGAGGAAGAGATTTCCCTCAGCGTCAGATTGGCAGAGACTCGGGGGAGTGGGGTTCATCCCCCTTGGCAGCCGGGGCACTTGCTGGTTTGAACTGGAGTAACTAGGGGGGCTCTGGGATGTGACATCTGTAACTCAGCATTTGGGGGCGTCAGTGACTCAGCCCCAGGGGCTGGAGCTGTCACAGGGGGTGGGGGAGCAGGGGCTGTGGCCCGATGAGATGATCAGGATGGTTCCTTCTGGCCTCAAAGTCTCTGAATTTATCCTCCCTGGCCCCATTTCCTTCTGAGAGCCTCCCCAGCCCTCTCTGAGCCCCCGGGATGCCCTGCTGCTGCCCCCAGTATCTGGCCTGGGTGGTTGACCTGGCAGGGGCTGCGGAAAATGGCTCGTAGCGATGCCAAGATCTTGGTGCCCCCCAGGTCGGCCTGGAGCTGCTGGACGTGCTGCAGAGACTTGGCCATGGTCTGTTAGGTGTATCCCACGCTCTGCCTGCAGGGGGTGCCATGGGGTCAGGGACAGCAAGACTGAGCAACACCCCAACCCGAGCCTGCCCTGCCCCCAACCCCAGCCAGCCCTACCCCTAACCAGCCCCCTCCCTGCACTGCCCCTCTGACTCCCGGGTAGGACTCGAACCGAGACCCAAAGCCGCAGATGTTGAAATAACAGCCGAGGGGCAAACTCTTCAACAGCAGGACCAGAGTCTCCTGGGGACGGACAGATGGACGGAGTCAACCCCTTGGTCCAGCCAGCCCGGTCTCTCCCGAGCTCTGCCCCCTTCCTCCCCCAGTTCTGCTCCATGGGCACAGCCAGCCTGGGCTGCTTCCCCTGCCCCAGCTTTGCACCACAGCCTCAGCCAGCCTAGGCTGCCCCCTGCTTCTGCCCCAGCCAGCCTGGGCTGCTCCTGCCCCACTCTGTCCCCTGCTTCTCCCCCCATTCCTCCGGCTCTGCCCCACGGGTCCAGCCAGCCTGGGCTGCTCAGTCCCCAGCCCAAACCATCAGTTAACCCATAACCAAATCTAGTGTTCTCCCTTGAACCATTGTTGGTTCCCCACAAGAAACCCCTCCCCACGCTCGCGTGTGTCCCGCTGCCTGGATCCAAACTCTGCCTCAGACCCACGGGGACTGGGAGTCCATCTTCTCCTGACTGATCGTGCTGGGTCTCTGCCTGTCTCCAGCACTCAGGACCCTGAGCTACCACCATCACCTGCGAACCCCGACCAGTTCAAGCTTCAGGGAGCGGTGAGATCCCCCCTCCCCCTTGTTTTCTTTTCTACCTCAGGTGTAACTTCCTAACCCTGATTTGTTTGAGCAGGTCTAGTTTTCTATATATGGCTTTTGTAACCTTTAATAATGTCCGTTATGGTGGTTTAGCCTCCTCGTGCGGTTATCACTATTCCGTAAATAACTTCTATGGTTAAGCTGGTTGCTTCTTTCTCGCTCTCTCTCTGAGCTTTACTCTTGTGTTTTTAGCTTCCCCCATTCACTCGGCAGCGACGCCCTCGTACCTAAGCTAAAGATCCCTGCAGCACCCAAAATCCTGTGGGGTTTGCTCAGCAAAGGGGTTACTGCCAGTACAATTGAGATGTGAGAGTGGGGACAGGGACGTGCTGAACCTGTGATCTACGAGGGTGGCAGCCTGGAAGTGCTGCTCGACCCAGCCTGCTCAGGCTTACTCTAGTCCGCTGCTGTACTTGTGGCACGTAAGGGGGGGCAGCTTGGAAGTGCTGATTGACCTGGTCCACTCAGACTTGCTCTGTTAATGTGTGTGTGCATCTCCATGCGGTTCTGGGCACTTGCAGCAGGGAGAAGTAGAGCTCTGTATGAAAACACAAGTGACACTACAGAGCCCCCCTGCCCCCAGAAACGTAATCCTAATAACTGAGCATACCCCAAAGTAACGGGCAAAGCTGGTAACACTGGGATTTCGGCACCTCTCTGGAGCTCAGCGCCAGGCAGGGCAGGAGGGGGTAGATCCGTATGATTCCTCACCCCCCCTGGCTGTGGGAGACCTGGGTCTATCCCCCCCGCCTGCCTGGGAGACGGGATTTGAACCTGGGCTCCCCCGTGCAGGAGCGCGCTGACTGCACTGCGGGGGTCGCCCCGGGAGCTGCCGTGAGGAACGGGTAAGGGGAGCTGTTGGGCCAGAGAGCAAGTGAGTGACTCGAGCCTGGTGCCTGCAGAGCTCCCCGAGGGGGCACAGAACAGGACCCCCGGCTAGTGAGTTACTGATCCAGAGAACAGCTCCGGCTGGAGCCTCCCCTGGAGCTCTGGGTTCAGGTGCTGCAGCCCAGTGACATGCCCACGCTCCCAGCCTGTCTCCCCATCCAGCAGGGTGGGGAGCTGAACCGGGGCGACTGCTCAAAGCCCTGGGGTAAAAGCCATAAGGAGCCAGCTGGAGCTCAGAGCAAGGCACTGGATCCGGCCTTGCGACAGCGGCTTGGAGCCTCCCCTGGGGCCGAGAACCTGGGCACCCGCTGGAGGTGCAGGGCCTGGGGTCGTAGGCAGGGCTGTAGGGACCCTGGCAGCGAACAGTCAGGTGCAGCAGGAGCTCGCAGGGCTCGGCAGCTGCTGAGAGGGTTGGGGAACGCCCTGGAAGCCCCAACGTTGGACGTCAGAGCTGGAAGTGGGAGTTGGGCACCTCTGTCTGAATGGTAAGATCCTTTGCCAGCTGCCTTGGGCCAATGCCCCATGTCTGCCCCCTGCACCCCACGTGCTCCCCGCTCTCCAGGGCTCCTCCTGGCCCCTGCTAGCCGGCCCAGTGTCTGGGTCCAGCTGCTCTGCCCCACCAGAAAGCCGGAGCTGGGAGTGCCAATGCACCCACTCAGGGCAGGCAGCCCCTGACCCTGCTGGGAACCCAGTGCCCTGGGCAGCCGTGGGGAGCTCGGAGCCCCGGGACCCCAGCCAAAGCCAGGCAGACAGACAAACCGGGGGAACTGCTTTATTCCAGCGAGGGGCTGGCAGAGACAGTCTCCGCCCGCAGCAGCAAGGGCCTGTCTGCACAACCACCTTCCTCCGCTGTAAGTGACTGGGTCAGTTTTAACTGTTTTCCTTAAACTTATGCAACCAACTGGCTGCTCTTAATTTAGGATCCCTGTGGGGGGGTTAGCGGGGCTGGAGGCCCAGGGTAGCTGGGGTGGGGTGGGGTATAGGGATGGGGAGGTTCAGCTGGGCAGAAGGCCCTGGGTAGCTTGGGGTGGAGGGATACAGGGATCCAGGGGGGCTCAGAGCCCGAAGACAGCAGGGCCAACGCTGCAGCCCAGCAGGGTGTTGGCGGCTTCCAGACATTCGCTCAGCCGGGGCCCTGCAACGAGAAGAGGGTCGGGGGAGACATCAGCCTGGGGAACAGGGGGGCAGGGGGGAGGAGACACCAGCCAGGGAATGGGGGACAAAGGGCACAGAGCTCACAGCCCGGGGCACTGACCTTGGGGAGCTGGGGGGACGGGGGGCTGGGAGCCTGTCTGTCCTGGGACTGGAGGCCTCTGGGGGTCTGGCTGGGGGCCAGAGGCTGTTAGGATGCCGGGGGGTAGGGGGCCCTGGGACCCATGGGACGGAGGATCCCAGGGCTGTGGTTGGCTGGACTGTGGGGTCCTATGGGGTGGGGTTGGTACTGTGGGCTTGTGGGATCTTGGGGGTGGGGTGGGGGGGCAGGCTGGGCTGTGGGACAGTCAGGGGGGGCTATGGAGGAGGGGCTTTCCAATAGGGGGCCTGGGCCGTGCCCCCGACCCCCGCCACTCCCGTCTCACCTGCTTGGCCCCGCACCCAGCCCACAGCCTTGGCCTCCAGCAGCTCCCACTCGTCGCGCTGCCCCGCGGCCTGGCCGTGCAGCCAGACCACGGCCAGCACCGTGGCCCAGACGCCGGGGGGCACGTCCTGTGGGGGGGGAGAGACACAGCTTGAGACAGCGCCCAGCCTGTCCCCCAGAGCGCTGCCCCGGCCCTGGGGATCCCCTGAAGCCCTCCCAGCGCTGCTCCCATCCTCCTGCCCTAGGGACCCCTCTGCCCTCCCAGTGCTGCCCCTATTCCCCTGTCCGGGGAACCCCCCAATCCAGCGCTCCTGCCCCTTCCCAGACTCAGAGGGTTCCCAGCCCCCCTCCGCTCTAGCACCATGGACCCCCTACCCAGATGCCCAGTGCCATGCCCGGGGGTAGGGAGACAGCCTCAGAGAGGACCCAGCCTGGGCCTCCTCATGTCCCCCCTCAGCCCTGGGCCCCCTCGATCCAATGCTCCGATTCCCTGCAAGGGGGTTCTAGCTCCCCGCTGTGGGCCCGTCTCCCCGACTGGGCTCCAGATTCAGGGGTCATATGATCCAGTCGCCCTCAGACCCGCCCCCAGCCTGGGTCACACCCAGTCTCATCTGGGAGCAGAGAACAGGCCAAACTCATGGCACCTGCCCCCTCGTCTCTCCCCTCTCCTCCGCCCCCTGCACTCACCTTACTGGGCATCCTCCCCCTGGCGTCGGTCTCGCTCACCCCCAGCGCAGCAGCCAGCCGGGGGTCCAGGTCCCACGAGCCGTCGGCATTCTGCAGAGATACCAGCCTCAGCAGGGGAGACTCCTCCGGAGCCCGCTCTAGGGAGAGAGGTGGGGAGATGGCTCTTGCACAGGATTATGGGTACAGAACAGCAACGTGGCCTATCCAGGCTGGGGGACAGCCAACAACCTTAACTGTATCAGAGGGGTAGCCGTGTTAGTCTGGATCTGTAAAAGCAACAAAGAATCCTGTGGCACCTTATAGACTAACAGACGTTTTGCAGCATGAGCTTTCGTGGGTGAATACCCACTTCTTCAGATGCAAGTGGTGGAAATTTCCAGGGGCAGGTTTATATATGCAAGCAAGAAGTAAGCTAGAGATAACGAGGTTAACCTTCTTCTGCCCCTGGAAATTTCCACCACTTGCATCTGAAGAAGTGGGTATTCACCCACGAAAGCTCATGCTGCAAAACGTCTGTTAGTCTATAAGGTGCCACAGGATTCTTTGTTGCTTTTAACCTTAACTGTGACCCTCTGTGCATCCTTAACTCTGCCCCTCCATGAGCTTCTTTTATCTACTCCTCTGCACTCTTAACCTTTCCGTGGGCACCCTCAACTCTGCCCCTTCCTGCACCCATGGGATGACAACTAATTTACAGTTGGAGTTGGGAACCAAAGTCCCTTGGGCCCCATGAATGTCTGAGCCCCAATCATTAATCTCACAACCCCAGGGTGTTTCTCAAACACAATCTGACCCCGGGACCATCCCGCACTACAACCTGTGATACAGATATACGTCTGGGGAGACACAGAAGCGTCTAAGGGTATAGGGGAGATGGGATGTTACACAGTCTATATGATATTACAGCTGCCTGGGCCAGGGTTATGAGGCAGAGTTAAGGTTACCTGGGCTACAGCAAGGTTGTATTTCCACACACTTCAAATTCAGGTTTAAGGGGAGCCTTAACTTTAACATTTCTGCCTTTGGTGGGCTTCTTTGTTTAGAAACCAGACCGGGCCAACCACGATCTGTGCCCCTGAACTCACCTGTACAAACACCCGAGCCTGGGCCCAGCTTCACAAGGTATTTTTGTCTGGGAATTTAGCTGTGCCCATTTCAGAGAAAACTGCCCAGTGACATTTCTGTTACTAAAACGCAACTGATTACCCCCTCCGCTGCCCAGCTGGGCCCTCCCCACATGTAGCTCGTTGATACAAACTCACCCTCCAAATTCCAGCTTCACAGAGTTTATTGCCTGGGAGTTTCCTTATTTTTTTTTCATTTTCTTGCAAGATCATTTACGTCCTGACACTTAAAAAACAACCAGCTGCGGATTCCCCCTCCCCCAGCATCACACTGCTGTTTTGCCCAGGAAGTTCCTGCACTTTCTATGTGGCTGTTAAACACTTGCCCGGCTCTGGGACCGTCAGGGCACGTCTGTCTCTGACCCGATGAAGCGTCATCCTGGTGTTTCCCCCCATCTCTGAGTCCTGACTCCCAGCCCCTGCCCCCCTCACCTTCCTTGGACGCGGTCTCTGGCGGGGCGTTGTGTGCGCGGAACTTCCTGACCATGTGCTCTGAGATGGTGCGGGAGCCAGGACGAGCGGCACAGGAGGGGGACATAAGCTGTACTTCCCGTGGGAAGCCCTGGGGGTGAGTGTCCTGGAAGGGGACGGAGGGGCGGTGGCTCTGAACTTGCACATCCAAGCTGTTGTCAAAGTTGCAGGCCCTGGCGCAGTCCACGGACACAAGGGAAAGCCCTTGGGCCTGGGCCCTGAGCACAGGGGGGGAATGGCCCACGGAGGAACACAGAAATCTCCGCATGCGGGGTGCGGCCCCGAAGGCTGGGTGGGAGACGGACAGAGAGGGACAGACAGACACGCAGACAGAGACAGGCTAAGAGAGGGAAGGGAAATCCCGCCCCCACGGCACCCAGACCCAACACACCATTGAGACCCCTCCCCCATGCCCCCCCAGCTGGATACCCCCAACACCCAGCCCCATCCTCCTCTCCCCCCAGCTCCCTCAGAGTCAGGATCTCCCCCAGCCCATCCCCCCAAGCTGGGACCCCCTGGATCCAGCCCCTCCCCTGCAGCTTTCCCCCAGCTTAGACCCCTCATCAAGCCCCAGGGGACACAGGGATGGGTGCTGCACCCCATGTATGAGGGCAGGATGCTGGGGGAGGGGGGCGAGAAGCCCCCGCTAGCCAGGCCTGCTCATGACAGCGATGCGCCCGCCCCTCCAGTCCCTGCCTGTCTGTGTCTCTGTCTGGGTCCGACTGTCTGATTATCGGTCTTTGCCCCCATCTGTTTGGGTCTCCGGTTCTGGGTCCATCTATCTGTCCGTCCCACAGGCCCCACTCTCCTGGCTGGGATGGGCCAGGCCCCGCGGGCTGCTTCCCATCCCACCCGGCCGGCACCTGCAGCTCTCCCCCTGCCCTGGGGACGGGGGCACTGGGGTTGCCCCGGGGGGGGGGCAGGGAGGGAGCAGCACAGCCCCATGGGAGCTGGGGCATGGAGAAGAGCACAGGGACATTAGCCCATAACCATGATGTCCCCCCTCCAATGCTCCTGGGTCCCTCCTCTCATACTGGGAACCCCCTGTTCTGGGACCTTCCCATAATTCCTCCCCTTCCTCGCCCGCGCCACGTTCCCCCACAGTGCCAGCTTGGTTCCCCCTCCCACCTGAGCCCCCACCCATGTTATCCACCCCCTAGTGCCAGGATCCCCGATCCCGCTTCCAGGGTTACCTGCCAGCGGGATGTCCCGTCTCACCAGCGGCCCCTGCACCGGCTGCCCCCGCTCTGTGTCCACCCCCACGTAGGCCGTGAGGGAGCAGACGACCCCCGAGCTCAGGCTGGTCTCCAGCGCCCGGCTCCGGTCCCCCTCCGACCCGGTGTCCACGGCCCCCTCCAGCTCCAGCAGCAGCGACTTGGCTGCCAGCCGGTGAACGGGCAGCCTGTGCCGGGGACAGAGAGTCAGGGGGTGAGCCCCGGATGCCTGGGTTCCAGCCACTGTGGGAAGGGGGAGGAGGGGCTAGTGGGATAGTGTGTGTGTGCGGGGGAAGCCAGGACTCCTGGGTTCTATCTCTGGCTATAGGAGGGGAGTGGTCACAGCAGGGAGGCTGGGAGCCAAGACTCCTGCTTCCTTCTGTGACTTGGGGCAGGTCCCCTCCCATCTCTATTCTGTTGGGGGTGGGGATGTGGGGGGCAGGACCCAGCGGCTTGGGAAGGACAAGGACCAGGGGAGCATTGCTGTCACCTGTCTCCATCCTGTGGCTGCAGGGGGAACTGCAGCGTCTCCTTGTAGGTCTGGTCCTGGATGCGGTACTGCAGGGTGACGCCCCCCACGGCAGTGTCTGGGGGCTGCAGGCAGAGAAGGGGGTCAGAGGTGGAGTGCGAGGGGGGAGAAGATGCCTGGGGACCCCCCCAGACCCAGGTTACAGAACAAAGGGGGTAAATACGCCCAATTCACAGCAGTTAGGGGGCTGCCTAGTCAACCCATTGGCCGTCAGTAGGGTCAGGAGATAACGACCCCCTTTGAGATCCATGGGGCTGGGGTAGCACAGAGACCTCCAGCCCAGTGGTCACTGGTAGGGGACAGAGTTATCGATCCCCACAGAGGTCTCATCTACACCACATGCTGCAGTATAACTACGTCGCTCAGAGGTGTGAAAAATCCACACCCCTGAGCTCCAGCTCCCTGAGTGACATAGTTACACTGACCTTAGCCCCCCATGGAGACAGGGCCGTGTCGGCGGGAGAACTTCTCCCGTTGGCTTAGAGCGTCTTCACCAGACGTGCTACAGTGGTGCAGCTGCGCAGATGTCAATGTATAGCATAGACCTGCCCCTGAGATCAATGCAGCCAGGCTAGTGCAGAGACCCCCCCAGCCCAATGTGCATCATTAGGGATCAGAGTTAACACTCATCACTGAAATCAATGGCCTGGGATGGCACAGAGACCCCCAGCCCCATGACCATCATTAAGAATTTAAGAGGGGCCATATGGGGTCAGAGCAAAGGTCCACCTAGCTCAGTATCTTGCCTTCGAACAGTTTAAACCTGCTGCCTACTAATTTCATTTGGTGACCCCCTAGTTTGTGTGTTATGAGAAGGAGTAAATAATACTTCCCTATTCACTTTCTCCACACCAGTCATGATTTTATAGACCTCTATCATGTCCCCCCTTTGTCATCTCTTTTCCAAGCTGAAAAATCCCAGTCTTCGTAATCTCTCCCCATATAGCCGCTGTTCCATACCCCTCATTATTTTTGTTGCCCTTTTCTGAAACTTTTCCACTTCCAATATAAGTTTTTTGAGTTGGGGTGACCAGCTCTGCACACCGTATTCAAGATGTGGATGTACCAGGGATTTATACAGAGGCAACATGATATTTTCTGTCTTATTATCTATCCCTTTCTTAATAATTCCCAGCATTGTTTGCTTTTTTGACTGCACACTGAGTGGATGATTTCAGAGAACTAGCCACAATGACTCCAAGGTCTCTTTCTTGAGTGGTTAAAGCTAATTTAGACCCCATCATTTTATATGTGGGGTTGGGATGATGTTTTCCAATGTGCATTAGTTCGCATTTATCAACACTGAATTTCAGCTGCAATTTTTTTGCCCAGTCACCCAGGTTTGTATAATTTTTGGTGGTGCCCAGAATGGGTCCAAGCTGAGCCATCCAGTCCATAGGACTGACCAGGGCAACTGCCCCAGGTCCCGCGCTTCAGGGGCCCCTGCGCTTCGGGGGGATGCAGGGTCCAGCGTGGCCTGGGGGATTAGCAGGGGATCTGGTGCCGGGAACAGCGAGCAACCCGGCCCCAGCCTGCCCCGCTGCGCTCTGCCCCACCAGCTCCCGACATTGCTCGGGGGAGGGGGAGGAAGCCGGAAAGAGGCAGGGCAGGGGCGGGGACTTGGGGAAAGAGGTGGAGTGGGGGTGGGGCAGAGCAGGGCAGGCTGGGGCTGGTCACTAGCTGCTGCCAGTGCCAGGCCACCTGCTAACCCCCCAGGCTTCCCTGGACCCTGCGTCCCCCTGAAGTGTGGGGCCCAGGGCGATTGCCCCGTCCCATGGACAGGATGGTTCTGATTAAATATAAGTCCAAACATTGCTGGAGCCGGGCCCACGTTCCTGAGTATTGGTGGAGCAGGGGCACCACAGGCCCATATAACTCCCCGCCTGTGTTGTGAGATCCTTTTGAAGCTCTTCACAGTCTGCCTGGGACTTAACTATCTTGAGTAGTTTTGTATCTGCAAATTTTGCCACCTCACTGTTTACCCCTTTTCCCAGATCATGTATGAACATGTTGAATGTATGCCCACTTTCCAGATCGTGCATGAATATGTTAGCGCTGGTCCCAGTACAGACCCCCTGGGGGACACCACCAGTTACCTCGCTCCGTTCTGAGAACTGACCGTTTATTCCTACCCTGTGTTTGGGGAGGGAGAGGTCAGTGGTTTGGGCACTAGCCTGCTAAATCCAGGATTATGAATTCAGTCCTTAAGAGGGCCATTTACATGTCTGGGGCAAAAATCTGCCTGGGGATTGACCCTACTCTGAGCAGGGGGTTGGACTAGATGACCTCCTGAGGTCCCTTCCAACCCTGAGATTCTATGATTCTATCTTTTAATCAGATACCCATGCATGAGAGAACCTTCCCTCTTATCCCAGGACAGCTTACTTTGCTTAAGAGCCTTTGATGAGGGACCTTGTCAAAGGTTTTCTGAAAGTCCAAGTACACTATAGCCACTGGATCCCCCTTGTCCACATGCTTGTTGACCCCCTCAAAGAATTCGAGTAGATTGGTGAGGCATGATTTCCCTTTACAAAAACCATGTTGACTCTTCCCCAGCAAATTCTGTTCACCTACGCGCCTGAGAATTCTGTTCTTTACTATAATTTCAACCAGTTTTCCCGGTACTGAAGTCAGGCGTATTGGCCTGTAACTGCCGGGATCGCCTCTGGAGCCATTTTTAAAATTTGGTGTCACATAAACTAAAAATGCCTGGAGAATAGCTAATCAATTTGTTCCAAAACCTCCTTGAATGACACCTCAATCTGGGACAGTTCCTCAGATGTGTCATCTAAAAAGAATGGCTCAGTTTGGGAATCCCCACCCCCACATCCCCAGCTGTGAAGACCGATGCAAAGAATTAATGTAGTTTCTCCACAATGGCCTTATCGTCCTTGAGTGCTCCTTTGGCATCTCGATCGTCCAGTGGCCCCTCTGGTTGTTTAACAGGCTTCCTGCTTCTGATGTTCTTAAAATTTTTTGCTGTTACTTTTTGAGTCTTTGGCTGGCTGTTCTTCACATTCTTTTCTGACCTTCCTAATTATATTTTTACACTTCACTTGCCAGGGTTTATGCTTCTTTCTATTTTCCTCATTAGGATTTAACGTCCACGTTTTAAGGATGCCTTTTTACCTCTCACTGCTTCTTTCAGAGTTACCACCGAGGAGGGGGTGGGAGGTTCCTGGCTCAGTCACTGACCCCAAGCCCTGGGGGCGTACCGTGTCTGTGTGTGGGTGGGGGGAGGTTGCTCTCTCACCTGGGGCTGCCCGCGGAGCTGGGCGTAGATGAGGCACCGCTGCCCAGGGAAGATCACCTCAGGGCCCCGGCCCAGCAGCGCCGCCTCCATCCCGGGGGGCAGATCCCAGCTCAGCGAGATCCCAGTCACGGCCGGCTGCAGGGCCCGCTTCAGAGACTGCAGCGCCTGGGGGGAGAGACCGGCACACTCAGGGTGGGGCCAGGACACCAGCGTCCTACCCTGGCATGGGGAGGCATAGGGACTGGTGGGTTAGAGCGGGGGGCTGGGAGTCAGGACTCCTGGGTTCTCTCCCAGCTCTGGAAGGGGAGTGGGGTCTGGTGGGTTAGAGCCAGGGGAGCTCGGACTCCTGGGTTCTGTGAAAGTAGAATGAATTATTGTAAAAATAAGAATGGATTAAAGAAATGTTGTATGTACCTTTAAGCAGAAATAAGAAATGTTGAAATACAGGTGCCAGGAAAAGAAACATTAGGCATAAACAATGGTGCTAATGGCGAAACATTAACAGAAGATCGGTAATAGTTAGTAAGGAAATAAGATATGCATGTCTAGCCCGGTAAACTTATCTGATTCTGCTTCCTTTGTTATCTTGTTAAGTTCTCACCCTTTTATCTGTATAAATAAGATAGTTTGTGTCTTGCATGGTGCTCACATTATCTGGGTGTTATTAGCAGAGCGCTGTGCTAATAAAACAGAGTGGTCTGACAACCTGTGAGTCCTGAGTCTAACTTTGACAGTTCTCACCTTGGGCTGCATGCGGTCCTGGCCCGTGATGAACTCGGCGCTGCCCCCTGCTGCCCGGGCGATGCCTTTGACCAGAGCTGTGGAGGCCCCTTCCCCAATGCCGAAGGAGAAGCACCTGCAGGGGGGCAGAGTCCAGGGGGTGGGGGGTCAGAGACAGGAGTAGGAGGGGCAGAGCTGGGGGGTCAATTCAGTGCTGGGGGGCAGTTGGAGAGCGGTGAGTAGGACTGGGGGGCAGGGTGAGGTGAAGGGATGGGCAGATGCTGGGGTTGGGGTCTCTCTCTTGGCAGGGCTGGGGGGAGATGATAGGGGCAGAGGTTCTCCATGCTGGCAGGGCTGGAGGGAGAGAGTTTGAGGGGGGTCTCCAGGTCGGGAAGGCAGGCAGCAGCTTTGGCGAGATAATGGGAGGCAGAGTGGGGTCCCCAGGCTGGAGGGAGAGAGTTTGGGGTTGCTGAGGGTGCCCATGCCAGTAGGGTGGGGGGGGACAGTGTTTGGGGTTACTGGGGGGCTCTCCATGCAGGCAGGGCTAAGGGGACAGAGTCTGGGGTTGCTGGGGGGGTCCCCAGGCCAGCAAGGCTGGGGGCAGGGTTGAGGGGTGCTGTGGGGCAGACGCTCCCCAGGCGGCAGGGCTGGGGGCAGGTTTGAGGGGTGCTGTGGGACAGACGGTCCCCAGGGCAGCAGGGCTGGGGGCAGGGTTGAGGGGTGCTGTGGGGCAGATGGTCCCCAGGGCTGGGGGCAGGGTTGAGGGGTGCTGTGGGGCAGAGGGTCCCCAGGCCGGCAGGGTTGAGGGCAGGGTTGAGGGGTGCTGTGGGGCAGACGGTCCCCAGGCCGGCAGGGCTGGGGGCAGGGTTGAGGGGTGCTGTGGGGCAGACAGTCCCCAGGCAGCAGGCCTGGGGGCAGGGTTGAGGGGTGCTGTGGGGCAGGCGGCAGGGCTGGGGGACAGGCGTGATGCCGTGTGACAGGTTACTATTGATTAGTGCAGGGGGGCAATTCGCCGGTGCGCATATCACAGACCCGCTGCAGGGCCTGCGCACTCAAGCCAGACACCGGGCAGAGCAGAGCAAAGCGGGGGTCAGTGCGTCGCACGTGCCCGGCGTGTGCCCCGGGAACTGCAGCTGCTCTGAATTCGTGAGAGCCAGAGACATGTCGGCGGCGGTGTCGTCATCTCTCTGTAACCCTGCTGATCGCGAGCTCACCCCGCTCCATAGTTCCTGGTGCTCGTGCCGCTGGAGCAATCCCGAGTGCGGGTGTTTCGGGGTGTGGGGATGGACGGTCTCAGCCATCGCACCGTGTCCCCCCCATTGGCACCTGGCCCATGTAAATGCAGAACCGCCTTCACTCCGAAGCACAGCTCCCGACGCAGGCCAATGGACGCGCCATGAACTGTCTGCGTTCAGGCCACACAGCGAGACCCGGGCGGTGATGGAAACTCGCCGGATGGTTTTCAGCGAGGAAAAGGGACCCTGGGAGCGATCGCGCGTCTCCGAGCTCTTTGGCTGCCATCAGGGGCCTTCTGGACACCAGGCTGAGGTCCCCAAAGCCATTCTGGGGCACCCCAAGAATGCAGATCCCACGTCTCTCCCATCCTCTGAATTCACAAACCGACTCACCTGCTCCGTGGTTCACTGCGCTAACCTCTCGCTGGCTGTTCCCTTCTCCGAGCTGACACACCCGCGGTTAGTTCACAGGCGAGCTCTGGAGTGTCCCGTCAGCAGGCTCAGTGCCTGGAGAACCATGTGACTTTGGGTTGATGCCCAATCTCGTTCCATCCAGTCTGTCCGGGGCTCAGTTTGGCTGGAGCACCCATGGGGGCCGTCCGTGGTGAGACTGGCCCGTGAGCCGGGTGTGCATGCCTGGTCCTGGCTGGGGAACCGAATTCCAGGGAACACCCCCAGGCTGGGGGTTGGGGAGCCTGCCCTGGCGTCCGACAGTCTGCGCTGAGGTTGGCACTCTCAGCTGGGGGCCACGCTGCACCGTGACAGCAGGGTTGGGGTGGTAGGGGGCAGGGTGGGGAGTCGCTGGGAGTCAGGACTTGGAGGGCGCTTGGGGGCAGGGTGGGAGGGATGCTGGGGGGCAGGTGCCCCCTTTACCTGTGGGACCTCTGGTGACACTGCACCTCAGTGATGACGTCCTTGGTGTTACCCACCTCCCCGTCCGTGAACACGAACAGCTGGCGGGGGAGAGACGCTGTCAGAGCCTGGGACCCCAAATCCTCCTGGAGACACCCCCTCCCCCTGGGAATGGGGGCAGCCCCCAGAGAGCCTGCCCCACTGACCCCCCTCCCAGAGACCTCCCTGGCACTCCTCCCTCCCTCCCAGCGCTGCCACCCAGCTCTAGACAGAGGTAGCCCCCCTTAGCTCCTGCCCACCACGGACTGCTCCCACCCCCAGGGGCACTGGCCCCCCATTGGTCACAGTCCCACTCTGAGCCCTTCCGTAAAGCCTCTGTCAGCTACTCCCCCAGCCCCTCTCCAAGCCCCGGGACACCCTGCTGCTGCCCCTGATACCTGGCGCGGGTGCCCGTCCTGGCAGGGGCTGCGGTAAATGGCTCGTAGCGGCGCCAAGATCTCGGTGCCCCCCAGGTCAGCCTGGAGCTGCTGGATGTGCTGCAGGGACTCGGCCATGGTCTGTTGGGTGTATGCCATGCTCTGCCTGCGGGGGGCACCGAGGGGTCAGGGGGAGGGACAGCTGAAGCCAGGGACATCCCGACCCCAGCCAGACCTGCCCCCAACCCAGGGACACCCCAACCCCATCCTGCCCTGGACTCACGGGTAGAAGGACTCGAACCGAGACCCAAAGCCGTAGATGTTGAAATAACAGCCCAGGGGCAAACTCTTCAACAGCAGGACCAGGGTCTCCTGGGGACGGACAGACAGATGAAGTCACTGCCCCGGGCCTAACCAGCTTGGGCTGTTCCTCCACCTGGCTCTGCCCCCCAGGCCCAGCCAGTCTGAGCTGCTCCCCTCCACGGGCCCATCTAGCGCGGCCTCCCGCCTGGCCGTACCTTGGCGCTGTCGATGCGCTGGGGTGAGCGGTCTCGGCCGTCCATGGGGCACTGCATGCTGCCGGAGCGGTCCAGCAGGAAGATGAACTCCCCGGATGGGCTCTGGCCCGGCACCGCCTCAGGCAGGCTGGGCAGCAGGGTCACCATCACGGCCGGGTCGCCCATCAGGGAGCCTGCGGGGAGACGGGGCCAGCCCCAAATGGGGCAGACATGGGGTCGAGCCCTGTGAGCCTGCGAGAGCCCCCAGGCCCACCTGACTGCTCCAGCCAGAGCCCCACCCATGTCCCTCCTCCCTCCTGCCCTCCCCATAGATCCCCTACCACCCCCCAGTGCCCGACTGCCCCTGAGCCCGACCTCTCTGTCCCTCCCCTCATATCACCCTCTCCCTAGATCCCCCACCATCCCCTGACTGCCCCAGAGCCACACCCCTCTGTCCCTCCCCTCGCACCTCTTTCCCCTAGATCCCACACTGATCCCAATTACCAGCCCCTCAGCGCCTTCCCTTCCATCCCGTTCTGCTCCGTATCCCCGAACCTGAAATGCACCCCAGTGTCTACCTGCTCCCAGGCACCCCACCCTCCCAGTCCCTGCTCCGCCGAGACCCCCCCTCTGGTTCCCAGCTTCTTCTGGTCTCCAGCTCCACACACACCTCATCCCCAGCTCCTTCAACACCCACCCACAATCATAAGAACGGCCACAATGGGTCAGACCAAAGGTCCATCTAGCCCAGTATCCTGTCTGCCAACAGTGGCCTATGCCAGGTGCCCCAGAGGGAATGAACAGAACAGGGAATCATCGAGTGATCCATCCCCTGTCACCCGTCCCCAGCTTCTGGCAAACAGAGGCTAGAGACACCATCCCTGCCCATCCTGGCTAATAGCTGTTGATGGACCTATCCTCCATGAACTTATCTAGCTCTTTTTTCACCCCTGTTACACAGTCCTGGCTTTCTCAACATCCTCTGGCAAGGAGTTCCACAGATTGACTGTGCAGTGGACAAGACTAACATTTAGTTGTTAGTTGTAAGCCAAGGCTTTCTCTTGAATGCACAGAAGTGAGCTAGCATCAGCAAAAAGCTTCAGCTAAATAAATTTGTTAGTCTTTAAGGTGCCACAAGTACTCCTGTTTTTGTTTGCGGATACAGACTAACACGGCTGCTACTCTGAAACCTGTGTAAAGAAAGACTTCCTTTGGCTTTTTTAAAATCTGCTGCTTAATTAGTTTCATTTGGTGACCTCTGGTTCTTGGGTTATGAGGAGTAAATAACACGTCCTTATTTATTTTCTCCACACCAGTCATGATTGTGTAGACCTCGATCATATCCCTCCTTAGCTGTGTGAAGAAATATTTCCTTGTGTTTGTTTTCAATCCGTTGCCTGTGAGGGCGAACCATGGATTTATCTAGAGCAGCGTTTCTCAAACTGGAGTCCGCGGACCCCTGGGGGTCTGCGAGGGAGCTCCATGGTGTCTGCGGGTCCCGCTGACAAACTCTTCCCTCTCCCTCGCTCAACTCCTCTGCCTGGAAATGGCTGCCAGCTCCCTGTGGCCCCATGGCAGCCAGTGAGGCTCCGCTCATGGCCCCTGCCAGAGTGCTGGCTCCGCAGTTCCCATTGACCAGGAAGGGGCAGGGCAGGGGAGGGGTCCCTGAAAATTTTAAAATCAAAGTGGGGGACCTCAGGTTGCTACGGTTTGAGAACTGCTGATCTAGAGGCGATACAATATTTTTTGTGTTGTTATTTATCCCTTTCCTAATGATTCCTAACACTCGGTTTGTTTTTTGGATTGCAGCTGCACTTTCAGTGGATGTTTTACTCCTGGGGGAATTCTGCACCACTGCGCATGCGCAGAATTTATGTCCAGTGCCGATTTCCTTGCTTCCCTGCAAAAAAAAATAAAAATGACTTCCTATCAGGGAAGCAAAGGGAAGCCACAAAAGTGGGCATGTGACCCTCCCAGCCGTATGTTTCAGGTGCCCAGGGCAGCCAGTGGAAGGTAAATCACTGTGGGGCAGGGGGCAAGACTGGGAAAGATCCAGCTAGTGGCTCTTGTCCTGTGCTGGGTTCAGCTGCTAGTCCCGGCTGGGTTGGGGAGGTCGGGACTTCCTCTTCCCCAGCACGGCAATTGGGGTTGGGTCAGACCCACCCCCAGATTTCTCCCCCAGCTGCAGGAAGCTCTGCAAACTCCCACTCCGCCACCACCACTTCCTGCACCCATCGCTCCTCAGCTGAAGGGGGAGGGATCCCTGTACAGGGAGCTGCTCCCCCATCCGTCCAACCCATGTGCATCCAGACACCCTCATACGCAGACCCTCCCACTGAGCCTCACCCCCCCACACTCAGAACCTACCCTGATGAGCCCCACTCCCGCTGCACCTGGACCACCTCAACGAGCCATCAGCACTCAGATCCCCACCCCACTGAGCCCCAACCATCTGCACCTAGATCCCGACCCCACTGAGCCCCCCCACCCCAGAGTCCACCCTGCTGAGCCCTAACCACCTTCACCCTAACCCCCTGCAGAGTCCCATTATCTTTGCACCCAGAACCTCCCAACAAGCTCCTGTGCATCCAGATCCCCCTCTGCAGATCCCCCACTGAGCTGCCTGCACCCAGACTGCCCCACCCAGAGCCCTCTCACCCCACACCTGCATCCCCCCACACTAAGCCCCCCCACACAAGGATCCTGCCTTGCTGAGCCTGCTGCCCCCACACCTGGTGCGCCTGGCACAGAGGGCAGGGCCTTGGGGTGTTTCTGGGGCAGGCCCGGTCCTTGCACAGTCAGGGTTGGGTGCAGCCTCAGCGCTGAGTCCGTGTCCCGGGGGGAGCTGCACAGTGATCTCCCACCTCTGTGCAGCCAGTGGCCCGTGCTCCCCACTGCCAGGCTGGAGCCTCCACATTTATTTGACAAATAACATTTGCAGAAATTTAGAACACGGTGCCTGGAATTTTTATATTTTTGGAGCAGAGTTTTTAACGTTTTGGCGCAGAATGCCCGCAGGAGAAATGTTTTCAGAGAACTCGCCACGATGACTCCAAGATCTTTCTTGAGTGGTCACAGCTAATTTAGACCTCGTCATTTTATACGTATAGTTGGGATGACGTTTAGCAGTGTGCATCACTCTGCACTTATCAACACTGAATTTCATCTGCCGCTTTGTTGCTCAGTCACCCAGCTTTGTGAGGTCCCTTTGTAACTCTTCACAGTCTGCTTTGGGCTGAGCTATCTTGAGTAGTTTTGTATCTTCTGCAAATTTTGCCACCTCACTGTTTACCCCTTTTTCCACATCATTTATGAATATGTTGAACAGCCCTGGTCCCAGTACAGACCCCTGGGGACATCACTATTTACCTCTCTCCATTCTGAAAACTGACCCTTTATTCCTACCCTCGGTTTCCTGTCTTTGAACCAGTTACCAGTCCATGAGACGACCTTCCCTCTTATGCCATGACAACTTACCTTGTGTAAGAGCCTTTGGTGACGGACCTTGGCAAAGGCTTTCTGAAAATCTTAATACACTATATCAGGGGTGGGCAAACTTTTTGGGCTGAGGGCCACATCTGGGTGGGGAAATTGTATGCAGGGCTGGCGCAGGGGGTTGGGGTGTGTGAGGGGGTGCGGTGTGCTGAAAGGAGCTCAAGGCAAGGGACTGGGGCAGAGGAGGGGTGTGGAGTGTGGGAAGGGGGCTCAGGGCAGGGGGTTGGGGTGAGGCAGGGGGCTCAGGGCAGGGGGTTGGGGTGCAGGAGGGGCACAGGGTGCAGCAGGGAGCTCAAGGCAAAGGGTTGGGGTACTGGAGGGGTGGGGGGTGTACGAGGGGGCTCAGGTGCACAGTGCAGGCAGGGGAATTAGGGCGGGGAGTCGGGAGGTGGGGTGCAGGAGGTGTAGGGTGTACGAGGGGCTCAGGGAAGGGGGTTGGGGTGCAGGAGGGGTGCGCGGTGCAGGCAGGGGGCTTAGGGCAGGGAGTTGGGGTGCAGGGTGTACGAGGGGGCTCAGGGAAGGGGGTTGGGGTGCAGGAGGGGTGCGCAGTGCAGGCAGGGGGCTCAGGGCAGGGAGTTGGGGTGCAGGAGGGGTGTGGGGTGTACGAGCAGGCTCAGGTGCACAGTGCAGGCAGGGGAATAAGGGCAGGGAGTTGGGGGGTGGGGTGCAGGAGGGGTTCGGGCTCCGGGGTGGCAGCGGTGCACACCAGGGCCAGGGCAGGCTCCCTGCATGCCTGCCCTGTCCCCGGCCCCGCGCTGCTCCAGGAAGCGCTGAGGCCCCTGGGGGAGAGGGGGTGGAGGTCGCTGCGTGTGCTGCCCTTGCCACGCGTCCAGGTACCTCCCCTGAAGCTCCCATTGGAGGCGGTTCCCCATTCCTGGCCAATGGGAGCTGCAGGGGACGGTGCCTGGAGGCAACGCACGGAGCCTTGTGACCCCCCCACCCGTAGCCAAAGACCTGAGGGGCCAGATCCGGCCTGTGGGCCATAGTCTGCCCACCCCTGCACTATATCCCCCCATTCCCTGACCATCCCCCTCATTGCCCCGGGCCCCCTGAACCCAAGTCACTGCCCAGAAACCCCCCCCACCCCAACATCCCCATCCCATGGATCCACTGGCCAGGGCAGCAGGGTGCAGGACTCCCCCACCTGGCTCTGCTCCGGGCAACCCGAGCTCCAGCACTGCGCTGGGTTTGTGCGGCTCCGTGTAATACACCAGCAGCTCCACGTCCCGGCCCCACGGGGGGGCCTCGGCCAGAGACACCTGGGGAGAGACAGACACCGTCACTGCCCCTCGGCTCCTGGGGGGGCAGGGTTCCCAGCTCAGTGCCCCCCATGCAGCCGGGGGGAGGGAGCAACTCCGGGTTAGGAGGGAGGGAGAGAGGGAGGGAAAAACACCCCAAAGGCAACACAGGGACTTGGCTCTTCTTGCAGAAAACACTGGGAAAATTCTGACTTTGGCTAAATCTTTCCAATTTGGGGGTGATATTTTCCCACCCCCCATTTTCTTCCATTCAAAATGAAGGAGAAGGAAACTCCCAGAAAGCAAAGGGAACCAGGACCCTTGAATGTCCAGGATTTCAAACCCACAGGCTGATCTCAGCCCCTTGAGATTTTCCCCAGAGAACATGGGCAATTCCCCGGATCTGTTGGTGTCGCTCAACCCTCTTCCCCGTCACCCCCGTCCTGCCCCAGAGCTCCCACCCCTGTATATGCTCACCCAGGACCCAGGCCCAGTGCCCTGGCACCCACCCCTCAGCCCAGAGCCCCCATCACCCCCTGCTCAGAGCTGCCCACCCATATTGACTCTCCCAGTGGGGATAGTGGAGACCCAAGTGTCCGGGTGAGACCTTACCTGGGCGCTGGTCCGGTTCCCGGCCGTGTAGCTCAGGGGGGTGAGGGAGCAGTTGGAGAGCACGCGGTCGATGCCGTGGGGTGACTGCAGCGTGGCGCTCAGGCTCAAGGTGTAGGGCAGCTCCCCCTGGGGGACTCGCGGGACCCCCTGGGTGACGTCCTCCCCGTCCCACCCTGCAGAGAGAGACACGGGGTGAGCACGGGCCCAGGCAGAGACAGATGCATCCTGGAGGCGAATGCCTGGCTGTGAAGATGGTGCCGCCAGGAGCGCTTTGGCTTTCTTGGCCACAAGCTGCTGTTCCAGGAAGAAGGATGCTAAGCAGAGATGGGGCCCAGCTAGCGAGGAAGGGGAAGAGCATATTTGGCTACAGACTGGCTGGCCTAGAGAGGAGGGCTTGAAACTAGGTTTGACGGGGACAGGTGACCAAAGCCCTCAGGTAAGTCAACAACATGGAGACCTGGGAGAAGGTTTGGAATTTGGGGGGAGCATGGGCTGTTATGGGAGGGATAGAGTCATAGAATCTCAGGGTTGGAAGGGACCTCAGGAGGTCATCTAGTCCAACCCCCTGCTCAAAGCAGGACCAAACCCAACTAAATCATCCCAGCCAGGGCTTTGTCAAGCCTGACCTTAAAAACCTCTAAGGAAGGAGATTCCACTACCTCCCTAGGTAACCCATTCCAGTTCTTCACCACCCTACTGGTGAAAAAGTTTTCCTAATGTCCAACCTAAACCTCCCCCTCTGCAACTTGAGACCATTACTCCTTGTTCTGTCATCTTCTACCACTGAGAACAGTCTAGATCCATCCTCTTTGGAACCCCCTTTCAGGTAGTTGAAAGCAGCTATCAAATCCCCCCTCATTCTTCTCTTCTGCAGACTAAACAATCCCAGTTCCCTCAGCCTCTCCTCATAAGTCATGTGCTCCAGCCCCCTAATCATTTTTGTTGCCCTCTGCTGGACTCTCTCCAATTTATCCACATCCTTTTTTTAGTGTGGGGCCCAAAACTGGACACAGTACTCCAAATGAGGCCTCACCAGTGCTGAATAGAGGGGAATGATCACATCCCTCGATCTGCTGGAAATGCCCCTACTTATACAGCCCAAAATGCCATTAGCCTTCTTGGCAACAAGGGCACACTATTGACTCATATTCAGCTTTTCGTCCACTGTAACCCCTAGGTTCCTTTCTGCAGAACTGCTGCCCAGCCATTCGGTCCCTAGTCTATAGCAGTGCATGGGATTCTTCCATCCTAAATGCAGGACTCTGCACTTGTCCTCGTTGAACCTCATCATATTTCTTTTGGCCCAATCCTCTAATTTGTCTAGGTCCCTCTGTATCCTACCCCTACCCTCTAGCGTATCAACCACTCCTCCCAGTTTAGTGTCATCTGCAAACTTGCTAAGGGTGCAGTCCACACCATCCTCTAGATCGTTAATGAAGATATTGAACAAAACCGGCCCCAGCACCGACCCTTGGGGCACTCCACTTGATACCGGCTGCCAACTAGACATGGAACCATTGATCACTACCCGTTGAGCCCGACCATCTAGCCAGTTTTCTATCCACCTTACCGTCCATTCATCCAGCCCAGACTTCTTTAACTTGCTGGCAAGAATACTGTGGGAGACTGTATCAAAAGCTTTGCTAAAGTCCAGAAATAGCACATCCACTGCTTTCCCCTCATCCACAGAGCCGGTTATCTCATCATAGAAGGCAATTAGGTTAGTCAAGCATGACTTGCCCTTGGTGAATCCATGCTGACTGTTCCTGATCACTTTCCCCTCCTTTAAGTGGTTCAGAATTGATTCCTTGAGGACCTGTTCCATGATTTTTTCAGGGACTGAGGTGAGACTGACTGGCCTGTAGTTCCCTGAATCTTCCTTCTTCCCTTTTTTAAAGATGGGCACTACATTAGCTTTTTTCCAGTCATCCAGGACCTCCCCCGATCGCCATGATTTTTCAAAGATAATGGCCAATGGCTCTGCAATCTCATCGGCCAACTCCTTTAGCACCCTTGGATGCAGTGCATCCGGCCCCATGGACTTGTGCTCATCCAGCTTTTCTAAATAGTCCCGAACTACTTCTTTCTCCACAGAGAGCTGGTCACCTCCTCCCCATACTGTGCTGCAGAGTGCAGCTGTCTGGGAGCTGACCTTGTCTGTGAAGACAGAGGCAAAAAAAGCATTGAGTACACTAGCTTTCTTCACATCCTCTGTCACTAGGTTCCCTCCCTCATTCAGCAAGGGGCCCACACTTTCCTTGACTTTCTTCTTGTTGCTAACATACCTGAAGAAACCCTTCTTGTTACTCCTAACATCTCCGGCTAGCTGCAACTCCAAGTGTGATTTGGCCTTCCTAATTTCACTCCTGCATGCCTGAGCAATACGTTTATACTCCTCCCTGGTTATTTGTCCAATCTTCCACTTCTTGTAAGCTGTTTTTTTTGTGTTTAAGACAAGCAAGGATTTCACTGTTAAGCCAAGCTGAACGCCTGCCATATTAACTTTTCTTCCTACACATCGGGATGGTTTGTTCCTGCAACCTCAATAAGGATTCTTTAAAATACAGCCAGCTTTCCTTGACTCCTTTCCCCGTCATGTTATTCTCCCACGGGACCTTGCCCATCAGTTCCCTGAGGGAGTCGAAGTCTGCTTTTCTGAAGTCCAGGGTCTCTGTTCTACTGCTCTCCTTTCTTCCTTGTGTCAGGATCCTGAACTCGACCATCTCATGGTCACTGCCTCCCAGGTTCCCATCTACTATTGCTTCCTCTACTATTTCTTCCCTGTTTGTGAGCAGCAGGTCAAGAAGAGCTTTTCCCCTAGTTGCTTCCTCCAGCACTTGCCCCAGGAAATTGTCCCCTACACTTTCCAGAAACTTCCTGGATTGTCTGTGCACTGCTGTATTGCTCTCCCAGGGTGATTAAAGTCACCCATGAGAACCAGGGCCTGTGATCTAGCAACTTCTGTTAGTTGCTGGAAGAAAGCCTCGTCCACCTCATCCCCCTGGTCTGGTGGTCTGTAGCAGACTCCCACCACGACATCACCCTTGTTGTTCATACTTCTAAATTTAATCCAGAGACTCTCAGGTTTTTCTGCAGTTTCATACTGGAGCTCTGAGCAGTCATACTGCTCTCTTACATACAACGCAACTCCCCCACCTTTTCTGCCCTGCCTGTCCTTCCTGAACAGTTTATATCCATCCATGACAGTACTCCAATCATGTGAGTTATCCCACCAAGTCTCTGTTATTCCAATTACATCATAATTCCTTGACTGTGCCAGGACTTCTAGTTCTCCTCTCTAGTTCTCCTCTCTAAAGGAGAGACAAGACAGAACTGGTGGGGGGCGGGGAGGGAATCAAATCAGTATCTTAGATGTCTGTATATGAAGGTGAGAAGTATGGGGAATGTGGAGGAAAAATGTTTTGAGGCCTAAACTTTGGTTAAGCAAACTGTATGTACGGCCTGAAGGTAGAAAAGGTGGAGGAAGGTCGAAAAAAGAAGGGTAGAAAGAAATTATAAAAGCAGAACTAACTGTAGAAACTATAGAAGCAAAACTAACCATTTGTAACAGCTTGTGATTAATAGCTGCCCAGTGACAGAGCAAGAAACCACAAAGGGCAAAACTAAGGAAAACAGGAAAAGCTGCTTTGCTTCATGCCGTATGTGGATGTAAAGTTTTAAGAAAGTATATGTAATTTTTGTGGTTTTATCCTATATAAGCTCTCGTATTTTATTTATCTGGGTCAGGGGGTGGAGGGGGTTCGGCTGCCTTGGCCAACTCCCCCATTCATGCATGTTTGATTGATCAATAAGCAGGAAGAACTGGTAATGCTAGTAAATAAACACAACTATGACAGTTGGCATCACAGAGACTTGGTGGGATAATTTGCATGACTGGAATATTGCGATAGAAGGGTACAGCTTGCTCAGGAAGGACAGGCAGGGGAAAAAGGGAGGAGGTGTTGCCTTATATATTAAAAAGGTGTATGCTTGGACTGAGATTTAGATGGAACTAGGAGACAGACTTGTTGAAAGTCTCTGGGTAAGGATAAAAGGGGTAAAAAACAAGGGTGATGTCAGGGTAGGGGTCTACTACCGACCATCTAACCAGGGAGAACTAACAAAATCATCCAAAGCACAGGACTGGGTGGTGATGGGGGACTTCAACTACTCAGACCTCTGTTGAGAAAATAACACAGCAGGGCACAGATTAGCCAAAAAGTTTGTGGAATGTAGTGGAGACAATTTTTTATTTCAGAAGGTGGAGAAAGCTACCAGGGGAGAGGCTGTTCTGGATTTGATTTTGACAAATAGGGAGGAACTGGTTGAGAATCTGAAAGTGGAAGGCAGCTGGGGTGAAAGTGATCACGAAATGGTAGAGTTCATGATTCTAAGGAATGGTAGGAGGGAGAACAGCAAAATAAAGATAATGGATTTCAAGAAGGCAACTTTAGCAAACTCAGGGAGTTGGCAGGTGAGGTCCCATGTGAAGTGAGTCTAACAGGAAAAACAATTGGAGACAGTTAGAAAGGCCAAGGCACAAAACAAGATCAAACCAGCCAGAGACATAAAGGGTAACAAGAAAACATTCTACATTAGAAACAAGAGGAAGATGAAGGACAGGGTCGGCCCATTACTCATTGGGGGGAGGGGAGGGAGAATAGCAGAAAATGCAGAAATGGCAGAGATGCTTAATAACTTCTTTGTTTCGGTTTTCACCAAGGAGGCTGCTGGTGACTGGACGTCTAACACAGTGAATGCCAGTGAAAACAAGGTAGGATCAGAAGAGGCTAAAATAGGCAAAGAACAAGTTAAAAATTACTTAGACAAATTAGATGTCTTCAGGTCACCAGGACCTGACGAAATGCATCTTAGAATACTCCAGGAGCTGACTGAGGAGATACCTGAGCCATTAGCAATTATCTTTGCAAAGTCATGGAAGATGGGAGAGATGAAAAAGGCAAATCTAGTGCCTATCTGTAAAAAGGGAAATGAGGACAGCCCAGGAAATTACAGACCAGTAAGATAATGGAGCAAATAATTAAGCAATCATTTTGCAAACACCTAGAAGATAATAAGGTGATAAGTAACAGTCACCATGGATTTGTCAAAAACCAATCCTGTTAAACCAACCTGACAGCTTTCTTTGACAGGGTAACAAGTCTTGTGGATGGGGGGAAGCAGTAGATGTGGTATATCTTGACTTTAGTAAGGCTTTTGATACTGTCTCCCATGACCTTCTCTTAAATAAACTAGGGACACGCAATCTTGCTGGAGCTACTATAAGGTGAGTGCAAAATGGTTGGAAAACCATTCCCAGAGAGTAGTTATCAGTGGTTCACAGTCATGCTGGAAAGGGATAATGAGTGGGGTTCCGAATAGATCAGTTCTGGGTCCGGTTCTGTTCAATATCTTCATCAATGATTTAGATAATGGCATAGAGAGTACACTTGTAAAGTTTGAGAAAGATACCAAGCCGGGAGGGGCTGCAAGTGCTTTGGAGGATAGGATTAAAATTCAAAATGATCTGGACAAACTGGAGAAATGGTCTGAAGGACAAATGCAAAGTACTCCATTAGGAAGGAACAATCAGTTGCACACATACTAAATGGGAAATGACTGCCTAAGAAGAAATACTGCGGAAAGGGAGTTATAGTGGATCACAAGGTAAATATGAATCAACAGTGTAACACTGTTGCAAAAAAAAAGGGAACATCATTCTGGGCTATATTAGCAGGAGTGTTGTAAGCAAGACACGAGAAGTAATTCTTCCGCTCCCCTCTGCTCTGATTAGGCCTCAACTGAATTATTGTGTCCAGTTCTGGGTGCCACATTTGAGGAAGGATGTGGACAAATTGGAGAGAGTCCAGAGAAGAGCAACAATATTGATTAAAGTTCTAGAAAACATGCCCTATGAGGGAAGATTGAAAACATTGGGTTAGTTTAGTCCTGAGAAGAGAAGACTGAGAGGGGACATGATAACAGTTGTCAAGTATGGATAACGTTGTTACAAGGAGGAGAAAAAAATTTGTTTTTCTTAACCTCTGAGAGTAGGACAAGAAGCAATGGCCTTAAATTGCAACAAGGGAGGTTTAGGCTGGACATTAGGAAAAACTTCCTATCTGGGTGGTTAAGCACTGGAATAAATTGCCTAGGGAGCTTGTGGAACCTCCAACATTGGCGATTTCTAAGAGCAGGTTAGACAAACACCTGTCAGGAATGGCCTAGATAATGAATCCTGCCACAAGTGCAGGAGACTGGACTAGATGACCTCTCGATGTCTCTTCCAGTCCTATGATTCTATGGGGGGAATGGGCTATTGAGGGGCATAGGGGGATGCTGGGATATCAGGAAAGGGCCCAGGGGGAGTCACATACCCTGGAGCGGAGATTGCAGGGCTGAGGGGGGGCTTACCATGGGACACACAGTAGTGACCTATGGGTCTATGAAGGTCCCTGTGGATCTTTCCCTGTGGGGTATGCAGCAGGGGCTAGGGGACCTTGTGGGGTTACAGGCTGTGGGGTCACTCACAATAGGGTGTGCAGTAGGGGTGATGGGGACCGCAGGTCTCACCAGGCAGGCTAAAGTGGCAGGGGATCTGTGGGTCTCACCATGGGGCACGCGGGTGGGAGCAGGGGGATCTGTGGGTCTCACCATGGGGTGTGTAGCGGGGACGCAGCACAGCTGGCAGCATGTAGCGGGCAGCTCCATCTGGCTCCAGCGACAGCTCGCAGACGTAGCGCAGGGTCAGCACCGCCTCCTCCCCAGGGGGCAGGTTCCCCAGGGAGCAGCTGAAAACATCGCCCCCGGCCCCTTCCTGCTGCAGCAAGAAGGAGCTCTGCCCCCCGGCCAGTGCATCCCCGTACAGCTCCTGCGCCTGCCGGAGAGACAGGGTCATCCCGAGATCCCCCTGCCCCTGAGATCCCCCTGCCCTGCCCCCCAACCAGCACATCTTCATACAGGTTACTTCTGGGGGAATTCTGCACCACTGCGTTTGCGCAGAATTCACGTCTGGTGCAGAATTCCCCTCACCCCCTCTGCAGAAAATACATTCTGCCCAAGAAGTGCTGCTGTTCCATCTTTTACCCACCAGAGGCCAGTTCTTCACAGCATCCTGCCCGCGGAGCCAGGTTAGGACGGAGTGGGGCACACGGGATTGCAGGGGGGTGGTGGTAACAGAGAGGGGTTCAGAGGGGCTGGTGGCGGGAGAGGCTGGGCTGTGGGCTCAGGAGCTAGTGGGGTGACACCATTGAGCCAAGGACTGAATGGGAGGGGGGCTGCAGGGCCACACGAGAGCAAGGGAAGGGGGATGCAGGGCACACAGGGATGGGGGAAGAGGCTGCAGAGATCGATGGGGTGTGCCTGACTGAATGGGAGAGGCTTGGGGTGAGCCAGAGTCTGCATGGGGGAGGCTCCCCAACTCCCTAACAATCCCTCCCCCACAAAACACCAGTTCCATACTTCTCCCACCGACCCCCAACAATCCTCGAGGTTCACTCCAGACTCCTTCCCTCTCCCTCAGCTCCTCCGTTACCCCTGACTCCCCAAAGCCGTTGTGCTGCTTCTGAGGGGGGCAGGAAATCCGGTTCTATATTGTAGTTTCAAAGAATTCTTACACCAAGTTCTGTATGAATAGGCCTCAAAAGCAATCTATTCGTTGAAAAAAATTACCAGAATCTTTGTTTTGGTCTGTGTTGTTACAGACGTACTTGCTGACACTATTTTGAAATAAATTACCAAAATAATGGAAACTGGCGTGACTACATTGTGTTATTTTGACAAGAAAAATGCAAAATTTTAATTTTTTGGTGCCTAATTCCCCCAGGAGTAACAGCTCCTGCACCGCCTGTAGTGACAGGGTCAGCCTGAGCTCTCCTTATCCCATGAGATCCCACTGCCAGCGTGTTTCTGTACAGCTCCTGTGTGTGCCGGGAGAAATGGCGTCACCCCGAGATTCCCCATTCCCCCGACATCCCCCTGCCCTGCCCCCTGGCCAGCACGTCCCTATACAGCTCTTGCAGCTCCCGGGAGAGATAGGGTTACCCTGAGATCCCCCTGCCCCCACAACAGCGCACTGCCCTGCCCCCTAGCCAGCGCAGGCGTACCCATACCCTGCCCCCTGGCACCATCTCTCCCCCATTGGACCCATGCCCCCCCGGTACCTGTTTCTTCTCGCGGAGCTGGGCCTGGATGCAGGTGCCCCCCAGGTGGGCCTGGAAGGCGTAGACGGCCGCCTCGGCGTCCACGGGGAACACGAACACGGCCTCCACGGGTCCCTGCTCATCGTTCCTGTAGAGCAGCTCACAGCCCACGTCCGCCACGAAGCCTCGGATCAGCACCGTCACCGAGCCGCTGCGCAGGGGCACTGGGGGGAGACGGACATCAGCCAGGGGCCCCTCTGACCCCCACGGGCACTGGGAAAGGGGGATGTCAGCCATGGGCCCCCCCACAACACCCCCGCATAGGATCCAGGAGAGGGGGGCATCAGTCATGGGACCCCCCCGCCCTGACTCACCCGGCTTGTTGGAACTGTTCAGGAGGCCGCAGCTCCTCATCTCGGTCTGGGGTCAGGGATCTGTGCAGGGGAAGGGTGTGCGGTGAGATACAGGGTTCCCATGGAAACTGATGGGCACAGGGAGTGCCCCCCAGCAACGGCTCTGAGACCCCAGCTCCATCCCCCTGCTCAGCCAGGTCCTGTGGCAAGGAGTCCCGCAGGTTCACGGGCCTAGCTCAGAGATCAGAGTGATGGCTCCTCTCGGGCCCCCCCAGATCCCGCCTTCCTGCACACGGCGCCAGCTCCCAGCAGGTGGGGGCTGGCAGGGACCGGGGCACAGCTGGGAACTGGATGGAGAAATGTGTGTGTGTGGGGGGGGTAATAGGGATGGATGGACAGACGGACCGGAGGGGGTGGGGTGGGGATGGATGTTTGGATGGAGGGAATGGCTGGGGGCCGGGGGAGGGTGGAGAAATGTAGGGGAGCATCATGGGGCCCTGCACTTCTGCTGAGGAGGGGGACGCCCCCTACTTGCCCAGAGTGGGATGGACACACCCCACCATCAGGACTCTCAGCCAAGCCAGACAATCAGACCCCCCCACATGGCCCCAGCCCCCAGCAGAGACTGGGGTACGGCTGAGAGATGGAAATGTAGGGGGATGGATGGACAGACGGAAGGAGGGAAGTGGGGATGGAGGGAGACGTGAGTGGGGACGCACAGACAGAAGAGGGAGTTGGACAGGCATTCAGGGGGTGAGGATGGACAGATGGACAGAAGGGGGGTTGGACAGAGTGGGGGTTGAGGATGGACAGATGGACGGAATGGGGGGTTGGACAGTGCGGGAGGGGGGTCGGGATGGACAGAAGTCGGGGGCGGCTCTGACCCAGCAAGTTGCTGAATTTCCTGCACTGGCTCCAATCCGAACTCTCCCCTCCAGGGCCCTGCTCCCAGAGCCGCGCTGTCCCCTGCTGGGCAGAGCCGGACCTGCCCGTCTAGGGTCATAGACCCCTCTCTGCTGAGGGCGAGTCCCCGTGACTCCTGGGGCCAGCGGGGCTGGGGGGGGGGGCTCCATGGGCGGTGCCGAGTCAGGGCTGGGCCGTGACTCCAACCCCCTCCCCTGCACTGAACATCCACCCTGCGCAGTGCTGGGGGTGGGAGACACAACACCCTCCCTGGTCGTGTTAGAGTCGCAGCGCACACACACTTCTATCCCCGGCTTGGGGGGAAGGACTCCTGGGTCCTATCCTGTTGCGGGGGGCTGGGAACCAGGACTCCTGGGTTCTCTCCCCACCTGAGGGCCCTGAACCCCAGGGGAGGGGATTGTGGGTGTCCTGAGGGCCCTGTTACCTTCGCTAGCCGGACCCAGATGCAGAGTCTGGAAAAGCAAAACCGAAAGTCACTTTTCTAGGCTAGCCCCAGCCAGGGAGCGTCTGCAATTGTCTGCATGGCGATCGGGGGAGGTCCCGGATGACTGGAAGAAAGCTAATGTAGTGCCCATCTTTTAAAAAGGGAAGAAGGAGGATCCGGGGAACTACAGACCAGGGCTGCCCAAGGGGAGGGGGGACAAGTGGGGCAATTTGCCCCAGGCCCCGGGCCTCGCAGGAGCCCCCACAAGAATATAGTGTTCTATAGTATTGCAACTTTTTTTTTATGGAAGGGGCCCCAAAATTGCTTTGCCCCAGGCCCCCTGAATCCTCTGAGCGGCTGCTACAGGCCAGTCAGCCTCACTTCAGTCCCTGGAAAAATCATGGAGCAGGTCCTCAAGGAAACCATTTTGAATCACTTGGAGGGGACGAAGTTGATCAGGAACAGTCAGAATGGATTCACCAAAGGCAAGTTATGCCTGACTAACCTAATTGCCTTCTATGAGGAGATAACCGGTTCTGTGGATGAGGGGAAAGCAGTGGATGTGTTATTCCTTGACTTTAGCAAAGCTTTTGATACAGTCTCCCACAGTATTCTTGCCAGCAAGTTAAAGAAGTATGGGCTGGACGATTGGACTATAAGGTGGATAGAAAGCTGGCTAGATGGTCGGGATCAACGGGTAGTGATCAACGGCTCCATGTCTAGTTGGCAGCCGGTTTCAAGTGGAGTGCCCCAAGGGTCGGTCGTGGGGCCAGTTTTGTTCAATATCTTCATTAATGATCTGGAGGATGGCATGAACTGCACTCTCAGCAAGTTTGCAGATGACATTAAAGTGGGAGGAGTGGTTGATACGCTGGAGGGTAGGGATAGGATACAGAGGGATCTAGACAAATTAGAGGATTGGGCCAAAAGAAACCTGATGAGGTTCAACAAGGACAAGTGCAGAGTCCTGCACTTAGGATGGAAGAATCCCATGCACTGCTACAGACTAGGGACCGAGTGGCTGGGCAGCAGTTTTGCAGAAAAGGACCTAGGGGTTACAGTGGACAAGAAGCTGGATATGAGTCAGCAGGGTGCCCTTGTTGCCAGGAAGGCTAATGGCATTTTGGGCTGTATAAGTAGGGGCATTGGCAGCAGATCAAGGGGGCGGGGTTAGCTGCCATGGAGCGGGGACTCCCCAGGCGGGGTTAGCTGCAGGGGGGGTAACTGCTGCCGGGGTGGGGGGAGGCTCCCCAGGTGTGGGGTGGTGGTGGGCTGGGTTAGCTGCTGCGGGGGGGCTCCTCTGGAGGGAGGGGTGGGTGGGCGTGGTTAGCTGCCATGGGGGAGGGTGGCAGGTGGGGTTAGCTGGGGGGCGGTGACGCAAGGTGGAAATTTCACCTAGGGCCAAAACTTCCTTGCACCAGCCCTGGAGCACATGGACACATGGCTTGGAGTTTGCAGACAGATCCCTACTTCAAAGAGCTTGCAGATAAGGTCTTTATCCTACAGAACACCTAGCAGGATCCCCACCAAACCTAGTGCTGGATTAACCCTTGGGGACACCACAACCAGCTGTCTCACAGCCTGCTCCTCCCCTGTACCAGGCACTGGCTGCGCTACTATGACGCCGCGAGTTGGACGCTTGCTCTGGCGGTGCCAACGTGCCCTCAGGCTCTGGGTGGTAGGACCCTTCTCCCCAGCGTCAGTCCCCCCATTGGGGTTGGGTCCCCCGCCCCCCGAGTCTGGCCTGCAAGGCTCCTGGGCTGGTGGCATCTCCCTGTGCTGGGCTGTCTGCCCAGGGTCCCCCCTCGCTCTCCGACACACATGGGTGTGCACACAGGTGCAGGGGGAGTCACACCCTGAGGTTTACAAGGCCTGGCTCTTGCAGGGCTCGGTCAGTGCACAGAACAGCTTCTCCACGTGCACCAATGGTCTAACCAAAGGACCCCAGCCCAGTAATGTACACCAGTGTTTAGGGCTTTGCGGAGACCTTCCATGCCACCCGCAGGTGAACTCGACTGTAAGCACCAGACCCAGGGGATTTCGATATCCTTATGCCCTCTGCCAGCTGGCATCGAGTGGACCTGGGGCACAGGGCTCTGAGGCCTGCTCTGGGGAGCTGTTTTCTAGTCACTCCCCAGCTGGTGCCGTCTGGAGATAGTCACAGCTGTGTGGGGCTCGGGCGGGTTGTGTTTCCTACCCGGTTCCCCGCTCGCTGGGGTTGCTGGGAGCCCCTGAATCCCTGGGCTGGGACGTGTGCCTGGCACATCACGCAGAAGCCTGGCACCGTGGGCAGAGATGTCCCCAGAAAACTGACAGCCCTGGGCCTGAGCCCCCACCGGACGCTGGGAGGCGCTGAGGTAGCGAATGCTCTGGCAGTTCGGAGCAGGCTGGCTGGCTCAGGAGAGAAAGGCTGGAGCAGCCACTTTTCCTTCTAGGCCCCCAGGGCCAAACCCAGCCCCAGGGAGCAGCGGCCCAGCGGTGCCCCTTCTCCCTCTGTCCTGGGGTGTTCAATGACAACACCTGCCAAACGCCCCCTCCGCCCGGATCCCCTCAGTGAGCCCAAGGGCTGGCCAGCCGGGCTCACCGAGAAAGTGGGGCCCGCACCCCCTAGGTCTCCCCCCACTGTCGTGACAGCCGGCACATCGCCCCAGCAGGCTGCCCAGCACAGCTCTGCGGCCTGGTGCTGACGAAGCTGCGGAGACGCTGTAGCTCAGGTGTGGATGCCTGGGGTGGGGTGAGGAGCCAGAGACTGAGCCCTGGCCCAAGCTGTCTGCATAGCTATGGGGCTGGCCCAAGCCCTGCTGGCACAAGTCTGTGGCCCCAGGCCGGGAGCCGCGCTGCCGGCTGCAGTGTGCAGAATAGAGACAGAGAGTTTCGGGGCACACAGAATGGCTCGCACACCTGTTCTCTCCACGGGCCGGGCCTAGGACTCAGCAGTTCCTGGGCCCCAGCCCGCAGCTCTCCCCACTAGGTGCTGCTGTAGCTTGACCCTGGGGAACGTGCAGAAAGCTCCTGGCAGAGAAATGTTAACTTCTGCCTCTGTGCCTAGTTCTGGGGAGCAAGCTGCCAAGAGCCCTTGGAGAACAGAACCGGATAAACCCCCTTCCCACGGAGCCAGGCAGTGACTGCCAGGGAGCTCGTCTGCGCAGAGCGATGGGTCGGAGTCTGTTTCTGTCCGGGCCGGAGGAGTGTGAGACACAGAGGAGCTCTCAGGTTGCTCTGCCTTTGGTCCTGAACCGCTACCACGATGCCAGCATTCGAGAGAGTGAACTGTCTGCACAAGACATGCAGCGGCACAGCTGCAGTGTAGACGCCACTCCGGTGCCTGGCACTGCCAGAAACCCGGATCTCGGAGGCCACAGCGAGGTCGACAGGAGAGTTCATCCCTTGCCCTAGTGAGGTCCCCAACGGGGCAGAGCTCAGCTTCCTCCCAGGCATGAAGTGCTCCCAGCTTGGCAGTGCGTACCAGCCCGAGACCGGAGTGAATCTGCGACAAAGCTCTGGACGGGACCAAGGGCGCTCTGAGGGAGGGGGAAGCCCCATGTTAGCTGCAGGAAGTCAAACCCCCAGCACAGTGAGGTAGTGGGCTGGGACACAGGAGACCAGTCTCACGGGTGTGTTATGACGCCAGGAGATCAATTCCCTCCCAAATGTTGTAAGTGTCACCAAAGCTTCCCGGACATTGGACTTTCCACGGAACGGCAAGTGAAATGCAAAATCCAATGGAATGGCCGACTGTGTCCTCTACTGCTCCACCATGTCCACACGGGTGTTTGCTAGAGACAGCCAGACAAGTGACCTAAGAACAGACACATGCACACACTGGGCATGGAAGTAAACGCGAGCTCCCATTCTCACTTTGTAAATGCCCCGTATCTTCTCTGCTCTGTGTTGTGCCTTTGACTCCTCTTTCTCCGATTGCTCTTGGTGTCCTCCCCTCAGCACTGGGCAGCCAAGGCAACAAATGCCCAATGGAACTGCCCTCACCAAGTTCCTTCTCCTGTGATTCTCCGACCTCCGGGAGCTGCAGATTCTGCACTTCATGGTGTTTCTAGTCATTTACCTGGCCACCCTGGTGGGGAATCTTCTCATCCTCACAGCCGTAGCCCTCGATCACCACCTTCACACCCCATGTTCTTCTTCCTGGGCAACTTGTGCTTCCTTGACCTCTGCTTCCTCTCCATCACCATCCCCAAGTCCAGGGCCAACCCCCTAACCAACACCAGCCGCATCGCCCAAGTCTTCTTGGTGGTCACCTTGGCAAGCGCAGAGCTGGCCTTGCTCATAGTCATGGCCTATGAGTGCTACATGGCAATCTGCTACCCTCCCCCCACGCTACGTTCCAACCATGAACAGAGGTGTGTGGATGCAGATAGCAGCTGCTTCGTGGCTCAGCAGCGTGTTGCATTCTGTGCTGGAAACCGGTAATATCTTTCTACTGGACCTCTGCCTGCTGCACCTGGTTGTGTATTCTTTATTTACCTGCACCGCCATGTTCTCTTACATACGTCCATGATCCATGTCTTCCCTGCAGCAGGACCTGCTGGCCACCGTGTTGTATTCTGTGCTGCCGCCAGTCCTGAACCCCGTCATCTACCGCCTGCAAAACAAGGAGCTAAAGCAGGCTCTGTGGAGAATTGCAGGCAAGACGCTTTTTGCCAAGAGCCTGGATTCCTCACCCTGAGTTTCTATGTGGAAGAGTTGCACCGATTTATCTCAAATCGGTTTGTAAATCCATCTAATTGAGCTGATGCAAACCCACATGGTCACCCTTATTTTGGGTTAAGGATGCCTGTCAGGGTTCCCTCCCCACTCTGAACTCTGGGGTACAGTTGTGGGGACCTGCATGAAAACCCCCCTAAGCTTATATTCCACCATCTTAGGTTAAAAACTTCCCCAAGGCACAAATTCCTTTCCTTGTCCTTGGACGGTATTGCTGCCACCACCAAGTGAATTAAACAAACATTCAGGGAGGGGACATTTGGAGTCCTATCCCCCACAAAATATCCTCCCAAGCCCCTTCACCCCTTTTCCTGGGGAGGCTTGAGAATAATATACCAACCAAATAGGTAAACAAGGTGAGCACAGACCAGACTCTTGGGTTTTTAGGACACTGAAAACCAATCAGGTTCTTAAAAGAAGAACTTTATTATAAAAAAAAATAAAAGAAAAGAAGCACCTCTGTAAAATCAGGATGGAAGGTAAGTTTACAGGGTAATGAAAAGATTTAAAACACAGAGGATTCCCATCTAGGCTCAACTTCAAAGTTACAAATCAGGGATAAACCCCCTCTTGGCTTAGGCAAAATTCACAAGCTAAAACAAAAGATAATCTAACACATTTCCTTGCTATTACTTACAATTTCTGTTACTTTAGTTGTATCATTTCAGTAGGAGCTGGATTACCTGCTTGGTCTCTCTCTTTGTCTTAAGAGGGAACACACAGAGAGCACAAACACCTCCCCCTCCCCACCGATTTGAAAGTATCTTCTTTCCCCATTGGTCCTTCTGGTCAGGTTAATTGAACTGATTAACCCCTTACAGGTAAATGATTCTGTACCTCTGGCCAAGAGGGATTTTATATCACTGCATACATAAAGGTTGTTATCCTTCCCTTTATATTTATGACAATGCCTCATTTCAGTTTAGCTTAAACCTCTTCCCAAATGACTTAAGCTCAACCTATACAAGCTGCTCTTCAACTAAATTTAGTCTAAGTTTGTATAAGTGTAACCAAATCAGTTTGAATTGACACCATAATTCATGTAGCAGGAAGGTCATTGTGTAGACAGGCCCTTGGTGCTGGGGGTAGGGGCCGTCTCTGTGAGTTCCTCACTGGAATAAAGTAGTGTGACACGCTACACCCCAGGGGAGTGCCCTGTAACCCTCATATTCATCATTTGTATATAGTTGTGATATTGCATATAAAGCAGGCCATGTAAGATATAATGGGAAAGTTTATGATCTGCTGAAACCCACTGTTCCATCTAAATATGTGTATCATTAATGCATATGAAGTTATGAGAACTGTGTTGCATGGTTGTCACTTAAATATGCCGTGGTTTTGGGAAGCGCCCAGATACTAGCTCCCCAAAGACAATAATCAGGGGGATAATCAACACCTGGGTGGGTGTCAAACAACCATCAACAGCCATTGTCCAGCAAGGGAGCTACAATACAATGACTCACTTGCACAAGGCCACACCAGGGGAATTGCTCAATCTTGCCTGGGGACTCAGCAATTCCCACCAGACATGCCTGGACTTGTGCCTGGACACTGTGTTCTGTGTTATACAAGGGTATAACACAGAACACAGTGGTCCCGTGCTTTGTCCTTTCTCTTCTCCTCCACCTACACTTACGGCATCGAGAACGCTGGAGCTGAAGAGACTGGTTCCCAGACTACCAAGGAAAAGACTGTGTATAAAATACTGTAACCAACCTGCAGTATCCAGTGGGGTGAGAAAACCTGCTTAATCTAGATGTTGCCCAGTCTAATAGGGTTGAGAGTTTAGACTGGGCACTTATATTTTATTTTATTTTGGTAACTACTCTAACTTTTTGCCTATCACTTATGATCACTTAAAATCCATCTTTTGTAATCAATAAACTTATTCTAATGTTTGTCCTTACCAGGGAGTTGGCCTGAAGTGGTTAGTAAATCTGCTCTGGTTACAAAGGCTGGTGTATGTCCACTTTCCATTGATGAAGTGGTGAACCAATTAATAAATTTGCATTGCTCAAGAAAGGGTCTTGAGCAGTGCAAGATGATATATTCCTGAGGTACTAGACTGGGAGCTGTGCGGGTCTGGCTGGTGCCTTTCTCTGTGTGATTTGTGAGTGGCTCTAGGGGCATTCATGCAATCTAGCTGGGTGTGGGGCACCACATGCAGTTGTGCTGAGTGATAACAGCACCTGGAGGGGTTTTCTGCTTGTCACCTGTAAAACGTTGTGAGAGACAGGCCAGATTAGTGAGTGAAGGGAGCACAGAGGTTGCACAGTCCCAGGGTGCACCCCAGGGATCCCGTCACAAGCAGTTTCCCTGAGTTTGTCTTCAGTGGCGTATCTGTCTGTCTGGGGCTCTGCGCTCCCCACGGCTGCCCAGGGCACTGGGTTCCCAGCAGGGTCAGGGGCTGCCTGCCCTGAGCGGGTGCATTAGCGCTCCCAGCTCCGGCTTTCTGGTGGGGCAGAGCAGCTGGACCCAGACACTGGGGCGGCTGGTAGGGGCCAGGAGGAGCCCTGGAGAGTGGGGACCATGTAGGGTGCAGGGGGCAGACACGGGGCATTGGCCCAGGGCAGGGTTTAGCAGGATGTATTAGCTGCGGGTCTGTGCTGATCCCTGACACCCCCTCACTGGTCTCTGCTCCTTCAGGAGAATAAGCTGCCAAGCCCAGAAAATCTGTCCCTGCTTGGCCACCGTTGGGACACATGATTCCCATTTAGATACCTGGGAACCCAGCGTCCAGCCCCCCAGCAGCTTGGGACCCCCTGGGCCCTGCCTGTAGCGAGGACCCAGCAGCGCTGTAATGGGACAGCGAGGCAGCAAACGCTCCCCCGGCTCACAGAGCCCCCCCACCCCCAGTGCTTTGCCTGGCTGCTCCCGTCTGTGCGCTGACGCCGAGGGTTGTGTGGGCTCCAGCAGTGGCGGTGCCAGGCCCTGCTGCTGCCAGCCCAGGGCATTGAACTGGGAAGGAACAATTCTAGAGAGAAAAGACGGGGGGAGATTTTCCAGGCTGAGATGGCAGCCGGGTGCCCAGCTCCCCCGGACAGTCTAGAGAGACGGGGGTTGTTATCCCGATGTGTAACAGCTATAAACCCAGGGGAGCTGGGGCCCAGCCCAGGCCTAGGGGTGGGCCAAACCCCCACTTCTGAGCCTAGGAGCTGGGTCGGGGCAGGCGGAATCCAGTCTCTTTGTAGGTCGCCAGGCGGAAAGCTCCGTTAAGGTGAAGTTCAAGGTGAGGGGCGGTGTCTGTCCCTGTGAGGTAAGAAATATCCCATGGCTGGTGCTGGGATCCCCACAGCACGTGTTGCAAATCCCAGAGACTTCCCATCCCCATGACACTGAAAAGAAATGCAAACCCATTCAGCCAGGAAACCCAGAGCATGGCCCCCAAATGCCCTTAACTCTGCCTGGGGCCGGCACAGGATCTTACCATTCAGACAGAGGTGCCCAACTCCCACTTCCGGCTCTGACATCCCATGTTCAGGCTCCCCCGGCATTACCCAAACCCTGCTCAGCTGCTGCCGAGCCCTGTGATCTCCCTGTTAGGGTCCCTACAGCACCTCCATTTCTGCCCCAGGCCCTGTGTGACAGTTGCAGTCTATATAGTTTTATAAAAATTTGATAGAGTGAATATAATGTAACTGGAATATGCTTCATGCAGAAGGTCTCTTGTAAGGTATCAGTACAAAGCTTATAATCTACTGAGTGTGTTCATCCTATTTGTATAAATGTACCACTTTTGCATCTGAAATTAGAAATATGAAATATAACTCTGAGGGCCTATTGTAATTATGCAAAGTGTGGGCCATTAATGGTGGTTTGAAATCTTGATGGCTCCCATTAACCAAGACAATTGTCTACAGATGGGTGTGTTTTACCTGTAAGTCTTCCTGTATAGGTGTGTGCTGGCAAGTGGGTAATGAGGTCTTGCACTGACATGTGATCATATCACCTGAACTGGAATCCATCTTTAACCTGGTGTTTTTCCACTGAGAAGGAGGGGGTGGGAATTCAGAGAGGGACAAAAGGATTCCTGCCTTATGCAAAAGATATATAAAGGGGTGGAACAGAACAAAGGGAGAGAGGAACTATTGTGAAGAATCCCTAGTTACCACCTGAGCTGGAACAAGAGCTGTACCAGGGGAAAGAATTGTGCCCAGGCCTGGAAGGTGTCCAGTCTGAGGAAAAAACTTACTGAAGCATCTCTGAGGCTGAGATTATCTGTATTCCATTTAATTAGACATAGATTTGCGCATTTTATTTTATTTTGCTTGGTGACTCACTTTGTTCTGTCTGTTACTACTTGGAACCACTTCAATCCTACTTTCTGCATTTAATAAAATCACCTTTTACTTATTAATTAACTCAGAGTGTGTATTAATACCTGGGGGAGGGGAGCAGGGGGGAGCAAACAGCTCTGCCTATCTATCAGTGTTATAGAGGTCAAACAATTTATGACTTTACCCTGCATAAGCTTTATACAGGGTAAAACGGGTTTATTTGGGTTTAGACCCCATTGGGAGTTGGGCATCTGAGTGCTAAAGACAAGCCACTTCTGTGAGCTGCTTTCAGGTAAACCTGCAGCTTTGGGGCAAGTAATTCAGACCCTGGGTCTGTGTTGGAGAAGACGGGGGTGTTTGGCTCAGCAAGACAGGGCGCTGTATCCTGCAGCTGGAAGGGAAGGCAGGGGTAAAAGTAGTCTTGGCACATCTGGTGGCAGCTCCCAAGGGGGCTTCTGTGATCCAACCCATCACACCCTGTGTGACAGGCTGGGTCACTGAGACCCCCTGGGGACTGTCACTGATGTGCTGAAACTACCTCTGAGCCTGTTTTCCCTGCTAGCTTGGGACTTCAGAACCCTGCCTTGTTGAGCCAGACACACCAGCCGGCTGCAACACAGACCCAGATCTGAACCACGTCCCCCAAAGCAGCAGGCTTTACCTGAAAATGACTTAGCAGGTACTCCTGTCTCCAGTACCCAGATACCCAATTCAAGCCTAAACCCCAAATAAATCTGTTTTACTCTGTATAAAGCTTATGCAGGGTAAACTCATAAGTTGTCTGCCCTCTATAACACTGATAGAGAGATATGCACAGCTGTTTGCTCCCCCAGGTATTAATTACTTACTCTGGGTTAATTAATAAACAAAAGTGATTTTATTAAGCATAAAAAGTAGAATTTAAGTGGTTCCAAGTAATAACAGACAGAACAAAGTAAGTTACCAAGCAAAATAAAACAAAACACGTAAGTCTAAGCCTAATACATTAAGAAACTGATTACAGATGAAATCTCACCCTCAGAGATGTTCCAATAAGCTTCTTTCACAGACTAGACTCCTTCCTAGTCTGGGTCCAATCCTTTCCCCCTGGTACAGTTCCTGTGAGTGCCAGCTCAGGTGGTAGATAGGGGACTTCTCATGACTGGACTCAACTTTGTTCTGTTCCACCCCCTTATATAGCTTTGGCACAAGACGGGAATCTTATCTCTCTGGGTCCCCACCCCTCCTTCTAAATGGAAAAGCACCAGGTTTAAGATGGATTCCAGTACCAAGTGACATAGTCACATGTCCTGTGAGACCCCACAAGCCTCTATTCTTCCCAGCCTGACTCACAGGAAGGCTTGCAAGTAAACAGAGCCATCTACTGTCAATTGTCCTGGTTAATGGGAGCCATCAAGATTCCAAACCACCTTTAACGGCCCACACTTTGCATAATTACAGTAGGACCTCAGAGTTATATTTCATATTTCTAGTTTCAGATAAAAGAATGATACATTGTGTACAAATAGGATGAACACAGTCAGTAGATTATAATCTTTGTAATGATACAAGAGACTTTTTGCATGAAGCATAATCCAGTTCCATTATATTTATGCTCATTAGCATATTTTCATAAAATCATATGGAGTGCAATGTCACACCCTGCACCTCCGGTGGGTGCCCAGGCTCTCAGCCCCACATCCAGCCCCGGGAGGAGTCTCCAAGCCACTGTCGCGATGCCGGATCCAGTGGCTGCGCTCTGAGCTCCGGCTGTCTCCTTATGGCTTGTATCCCAGGGGTTCGAGCACTCGCCCCGGTTCAGCTCCCTGCCGTGCTGGCTGGGGAGAGAGGCCGGGAGTGTGGGCCTCTCATCTGGCTGCAGCACCCGAACCCAGAGCCCGAACCCAGGGAGGCTCCAGCTGGAGCTGTTTCACTCTGGATCAATAACTCATAAGAACATAAGTGATCTCTCTCCTGCCATCCATCTCCATCCTCTGACGAACAGAGGCTAGGGACACCATTCTTTAGCCATCCTGGCTAATAGCCATTTATGGACTTAGCCACCATGAATTTATCCAGTCCCCTTTTAAACATTGTTATAGTCCTAGCCTTCACAACCTCCTCAGGTAAGGAGTTCCACAAGTTGACTGTGCGCTGCGTGAAGAAGAACTTCCTTTTATTTGTTTTAAACCTGCTGCCTATTAATTTCATTTGGTGACCCCTAGTTCTTATGGGAATAAGTAAATAACTTTTCCTTATCCACTTTCTCAACATCACTCATGATTTTATATACCTCTATCATATCCCCCCTTAGTCTTCTCTTTTCCAAGCTGAAGAGTCCTAGCCTCTTTAATCTTTCCTCGTATGGGACCCTCTCTAAACCCCTAATCATTTTAGTTGCTCTTTTCTGAACCTTTTCTAGTGCTAGAATATCTTTTTTGAGGTGAGGAGACCACATCTGTACACAGTATTCGAGATGTGGGCGTACCATGGATTTATATAAGGGCAATAATATATTCTCAGTCTTATTCTCTATCCCCTTTTTAATGATTCCTAACATCCTGTTTGCTTTTTTGACCGCCTCTGCACACTGCGTGGACATCTTCAGAGAACTATCTACAATAACTCCAAGATCTTTTTCCTGACTCGTTGTAGCTAAATTAGCCCCCATCATGTTGTATGTATAGTTGGGGTTATTTTTTCCAATGTGCATTACTTTACATTTATCCACATTAAATTTCATTTGCCATTTTGTTGCCCAATCACTTAGTTTTGTGAGATCTTTTTGAAGTTCTTCACAATCTGCTTTGGTCTTCACTATCTTGAGCAGTTTAGTATCATCTGCAAACTTTGCCACCTCGCTTTTTACCCTTTCTCCAGATCATTTATGAATAAATTGAATAGGATTGGTCCTAGGACTGACCCTTGGGGAACACCACTAGTTACCCCTCTCCATTCTGAGAATTTACCATTAATTCCTACCCTTTGTTCCCTGTCCTTTAACCAGTTCTCAATCCATGAAAGGACCTTTCCTTTTATCCCATGACAGCTTAATTTACGTAAGAGCCTTTGGTGAGGGACCTTGTCAAAGGCTTTCTGGAAATCTAAGTACACTATGTCCACCGGATCCCCCTTGTCCACATGTTTGTTGACCCCTTCAAAGAACTCTAATAGATTAGTAAGACACGATTTCCCTTTACAGAAACCATGTTGACTATCGCTCAAGAGTTTATGTTTTTCTATGTGTCTGACAATTTTATTCTTTACTATTGTTTCAACTAATTTGCCCGGTACCGACGTTAGACTTACCGGTCTGTAATTGCCGGGATCACTCCTAGAGCCCTTTTTAAATACTAGCATTACATTAGCTAACTTCCAGTCATTGGGTACCGAAGCCGATTTAAAGGACAGGTTACAAACCTTAGTTAATAGTTCCGCAACTTCACATTTGAGTTCTTTCAGAACTCTTGGGTGAATGCCATCTGGTTCCGGTGACTTGTTAATGTTGAGTTTATCAATTAATTCCAAAACCTCCTCTAGTGACACTTCAATCTGTGACAGTTCCTCAGATTTGTCACCTACAAAAGCCAGCTCAGGTTTGGGAATCTCCCTAACATCCTCAGCCGTGAAGACTGAAGCAAAGAATCCATTTAGTTTCTCCGCAATGACTTTATCTAGTCAGACTCACTAGTCAGAGGACGGGTTCCTGCTCTCCCGTCCCCAGGGAGCTCTGAGGCACCAGGCTCCGGTGTCACTCACTCGCTCTCACTCGCTCTCTGGCCCAATGGTTCCTCTTAGCCATTCCATACAGCAGCTTCCAGGGCAACACCCGAGCTCAGCGGTTGGCACACTCTCCTGCACTGCAGCTCCCGGGGGACACCTGCAGCTCATTCCCGCAGTGCTTTCCCCAGGGCCTTTCTGGCTTCCCACTCTGGATTTGCCAGCTTAGACTCCCCCCTCCCAGGCAGGTAGTAACCACAGACTTCACTCCATAGCCCCAAACATGCCTCCCTTGGCCCTGGGAGTGACTGCAGAACACATTCCTGCAGCCCCTGTCTGCTTGCAGCTTCTGGGCTTTCCATGGGCTTTCCGCAGGCTGTTCCCAGCCAGCTGAGTTGTGAGAATGAGGAGTTGCCCTGAGTGTGACTGATGCTGCTTGAGTTTGCAGAGAGCCTGAGCGCATTGCTCCAAGAGGTGGGTCATGAGTCCCAAAGGGATGGTGAGTCTTACTGGAGGTAGGAAGGGGGGAGGGAAGGGAGCATGTGTCAATGAGTCTGAAATGAAATGTGTCAGAAATAGCAACAAATAAATAAATAAAAATACAAATCTATCTTATCCCCCAGGGTTTTGTGTCTGACAAATGACAGCCAATGGGCGATGAGGCCAGGGTGGCCTGGGGATCGACACTGTGATTTTTAGCGTCATCAAACAGATTTCGGGGGGAAACCTGCTGCCCACCCAGCGCTGGGCTTCAGGGTCCCCTGGGGTTCAGGTGACAGAGGTTGTGCGTGTCAGATCCTCCTTGGGGAAGGCAGGGTGGCTGGGATGCACAGCAGGCCTGCCCCTGAAATGGCCCCCAGAGAGCAGCAAAGGGTCAGGAAGGAGCGAGGGGCAGTTTGGAGACACTCCCAGCCCCAATTCAGTATGCGTGTGTGGGGCAGTTTGCAGACATGCCCTAGCACAGCGGTTCTCAACCAGGGGTACATCTACCACTGGGGATACACAGGGATCTTCCAGGGGTTACCTCAACTCATCTAGAGATTTGCTTAATTTTACAACAGGCAACATAAAAAGCACCAGTGAAGTCAGTACAAACGAACATTTCATACAGCCAGTGCCTTGTTTATTCTGCTCTGTACACTGTACACTTTACGTTTGCATTTTTATGTCTCATTCTGCAAGCAAGTGGTTTTTAAGTGAGGTGAAATTTGGGGGTGCGCCAGACACACCAGACTCCCAAAAGGGGGTACAGGCGTCTGGAAAGGCTGAGCACCTCTGCACTGGTACATGGCGGGCTGTGTGGAGCGAAGGGTTTGCAGACGGTCCCTGGCTCCCAGTGGGTGGGTGGAACTTTGCAAACGGCCCCTGGTTTGCCGTAGCTGAGGGTGGGGAGTTTGCAGATGCTCCCTGGCGGAGGGGCGGAGGTAATTTCCCTTCCAGCTGATTCGGGGCTTCGCTCCACCGGGAACAAGGGGGGATGTATCGGGGGTGCAGATCGGGCCCCCAGAGCTTCTCTGGGTTCGGGGGCCTCTTCCATCCTCTGTGGGTCCTGCCCCCCCTGCCCCGTGTCCAGGGGTCCCCACCCACACCCCCCTGTGTGAGCCCATCCCCCTGATTCGGGGCTTTACCCCTACAGTGTCTCCCCTCCCTGGATGTGAATTCTCCAGCTGGCCCAGCAGCGGCGAGGTGACATGGGGCCCCGAGAGCCGCATCTGGAGCAATGGTCCCTCTAATTTTTTACCTGCATGTGTGGAATGAATTTTGTTATGTGCAGCAATAGGGAGGTGATGTGTGGTGGGGGTGGGGCCCAGGGGTTCGGGGTGTGGGAGGGGGCTCCGGGCTGGAGCAGAGGGTTGGGGTGTGGGCTCTGGCTTGGGGTGCAAGCTCTGGGGAGTAACGCAAAAGCCCCCTGGAGACCCCTCTCCCCCTGGGAATGGGGGCAGCCACCTGAGAACCTGCCCCATTGACCCCCCCGCCCCAGAGACTCCCAGCCCCATGAGACCCCTCCAGCTCCCCTCGCATATTTTCTTGGGGGGGGGTGACAGACAGGGACCCCTGACCTTCTCCCCTGTCTCTCACTGTGACCCCCACCTGTCACCTCTTCTCCAGCCCCTGGAGACACTAACCTGCCCACTGCTGTGGGCACCTTTCTGGGAGCTCCCTCCTGCCCCCACATGTGCCCTCCCGCTGCAGGGCACCCCCCAGGGCTGAGCACCGCACCTAGTGCTGCCCCCCCCCCCCCCGGTCTACACAGAGGTATCCCCTCCCAGCTCCTGCCTGCCATGCCCTGCTCACACCCCCAGGGACACTGGCTCCTTTTTAGCCCAGTCCTACTCTGAGCCCCACCCCCCGCCAAGCCCCCATCAGCTGCCCCCCAGCTCCTAGCCCCTCTCCAAGCACCTCCCTTGGTCCCATCAGCTGCCCCCAGAGCCCCCTGCCCCTCTCTGAGTGTCTCCCCCTGGGAAGTTCAGGAACAGCCTCCTCAAGCGAGCTGAGGGGCAGAGAATCCTTCCCAGGGGCTTGCCGGGGGGTGTGTGTCTTGCCCCCATGCTTGAGGCTCACAGACCCCCACATGTAGGGTGAGGAAGAGATTTCCCTCAGCGTCAGATTGGCAGAGACTCGGGGGAGTGGGGTTCATCCCCCTTGGCAGCCGGGGCACTTGCTGGTTTGAACTGGAGTAACTAGGGGGGCTCTGGGATGTGACATCTGTAACTCAGCATTTGGGGGTGTCAGTGACTCAGCCCCAGGGGCTGGAGCTGTCACAGGTGGTGGGGGAGCAGGGGCTGTGGCCCGATGAGATGATCAAGATGGTTCCTTCTGGCCTCAAAGTCTCTGAATTTATCCTCCCTGGCCCCATATCCTTCTGAGAGCCTCCCCAGCCCTCTCTGAGCCCCCGGGACGCCCTGCTGCTGCCCCCAGTATCTGGCCTGGGTGGTTGACCTGGCAGGGGTTGTGGAAAATGGCTCATAGCGATGCCAAGATCTTGGTGCCCCCCAGGTCGGCCTGGAGCTGCTGGACGTGCTGCAGAGACTTGGCCATGGTCTGTTAGGTGTATCCCACGCTCTGCCTGCAGGGGGTGCCATGGGGTCAGGGACAGCAAGACTGAGCAACACCCCAACCCTGCCCTGCCCCCAACCCCAGCCAGCCCTACCCCTAACCAGCCCCCTCCCTGCACTGCCCCTCTGACTCCCGGGTAGGACTCGAACCAAGACCCAAAGCCGCAGATGTTGAAATAACAGCCGAGGGGAAAACTCTTCAACAGCAGGACCAGAGTCTCCTGGGGACGGACAGATGGACAGAGTCAACCCCTTGGTCCAGCCAGCCTGGTCTCCCCCCCCCGAGCTCCGCCCCCTTCCTCCCCCAGTTCTGCTCCATGGGCACAGCCAGCCTGGGCTGCTCCCCCTGCCCCGGCTTTGCACCACAGCCTCAGCCAGCCTAGGCTGCCCCCTGCTTCTGCCCCAGCCAGCCTGGGCTGCTCCTGCCCCACTCTGTCCCCTGCTTCTCCCCCCCTTCCTCCGGCTCTGCCCCACGGGTCCAGCCAGCCTGGGCTGCTCAGTCCCCAGCCCAAACCATCAGTTAACCCATAACCAAATCTAGTGTTCTCCCTTGAACCATTGTTGGTTCCCCACAAGAAACCCCTCCCCATGCTCGTGTGTGTCCCGCTGCCTGGATCCAAACTCTGCCTCAGACCCACTGGGACTGGGAGTCCATCTTCTCCTGACTGATCGTGCTGGGGGCTCTGCCTGTCTCCAGCACTCAGGACCCTGAGCTACCACCGTCACCTGGGAACCCCGCCCAGTTCAAACTTCAGGGAGCGGTGAGATCCCCCCTCCCCCTTGTTTTCTTTTCTACCTCAGGTGTAACTTCCTAACCCTGATTTGTTTGAGCAGGTCTAGTTTTCTATATATGACTTTTGTAACCTTTAATAATGTCCGTTATGGTGGTTTAGCCTCCTCGTGCGGTTATCACTATTCCGTAAATAACTTCTATGGTTAAGCTGGTTGCTTCTCTCTCGCTCTCTCTCTGAGCTTTACTCTTGTGTTTTTAGCTTCCCCCATTCACTCGGCAGCGACGCCCTCGTACCTAAGCTAAAGATCCCTGCAGCACCCAAAATCCTGTGGGGTTTGCTCAGCAAAGGGGTTACTGCCAGTACAATTGAGATGTGAGAGTGGGGACAGGGACGTGCTGAACCTGTGATCTACGAGGGTGGCAGCCTGGAAGTGCTGCTCGACCCAGCCTGCTCAGGCTTACTCTAGTCCGCTGCTGTACTTGTGGCACGTAAGGGGGGGCAGCTTGGAAGTGCTGATTGACCTGGTCCACTCAGACTTGCTCTGTTAATGTGTGTGTGCATCTCCATGCGGTTCTGGGCACTTGCAGCAGGGAGAAGCAGAGCTCTGTATGAAAACACAAGTGACACGACAGAGCCCCCCTGCCCCCAGAAACATAACCCTAATAACTGAGCATACCCCAAAGTAACGGGCAAAGCTGGTAACACTGGGATTTTGGCACCTCTCTGGAGTTCAGCGCCAGGCAGGGCAGAAGGGGGTAGATCCGTATGATTCCTCACCCACCCTGGCTGTGGGAGACCTGGGTCCATCCCACCCGCCTGCCTGGGAGACAGGATTTGAACCTGGGCTCCCCGTGCAGGAGCGCGCTGACCGCACTGCAGGGGTCGCCCCGGGAGCTGCCGTGAGGAACGGGTAAGGGGAGCTGTTGGGCCAGAGAGCAAGTGAGTGACTCTGGAGCCTGCAGAGCTCCCCGAGGGGGCACAGAACAGGACCCCCGGCTAGTGAGTTACTGATCCAGAGAACAGCTCCGGCTGGAGCCTCCCCTGGAGCTCTGGGTTCAGGTGCTGCAGCCCAGTGACAGGCCCACGCTCCTGGCCTCTCTCCCCATCCAGCAGGGTGGGGAGCTGAACCGGGGCGACTGCTCAAAGCCCTGGGGTAAAAGCCATAAGGAGCCAGCTGGAGCTCAGAGCGCAGCCACTGGTTCGGGCCTTGCGACAGCGGCTTGGAGCCTCCCCTGGGGCCGAGAACCTGGGCACCCGCTGGAGGTGCAGGGCCTGGGGTCGTAGGCAGGGCTGTAGGGACCCTGGCAGCGAACAGTCAGGTGCAGCAGGAGCTCGCAGGGCTCAGCAGCTGCTGAGAGGGTTGGGGAACGCCCTGGAAGCCCCAACGTTGGACAGCAGAGCCGGAAGTGGGAGTTGGGCACCTCTGTCTGAATGGTAAGATCCTTTGCCAGCTGCTTTGGGCCAATGCCCCGTGTCTGCCCCCTGCACCCCACGTGCTCCCCGCTCTCCAGGGCTCCTCCTGGCCCCTGCTAGCCGGCCCAGTGTCTGGTCCAGCTGCTCTGCCCCACCAGAAAGCCGGAGCTGGGAGTGCTAATGCACCCGCTCAGGGCAGGCAGCCCCTGACCCTGCTGGGAACCCAGTGCCCTGGGCAGCCGTGGGGAGCTCGGAGCCCCGGGACCCCAGCCAAAGCCAGGCAGACAGACAAACCGGGGGAACTGCTTTATTCCAGCGAGGGGCTGGCAGAGACAGTCTCCGCCCGCAGCAGCAAGGGCCTGTCTGCACAACCACCTTCCTCCGCTGTAAGTGACTGGGTCAGTTTAAACTGTTTTATTTACGCAACCAACTGGCTGCTCTTAATTTAGGATCCCTGTGGGGGGGTTAGCGGGGCTGGAGGCCCAGGGTAGCTGGGGTGGGGGGGTATAGGGATGGGGAGGTTCAGCTGGGCAGAAGGCCCTGGGTAGCTTGCGGGGGGGGGGTACAGGGATCCAGGGGGGCTCAGAGCCCAAAGACAGCAGGGCCAACGCTGCAGCCCAGCAGGGTGTTGGCGGCTTCCAGACATTCGCTCAGCCGGGGCCCTGCAACGAGAAGAGGGTCGGGGGAGACATCAGCCTGGGGAACGGGGGCAGGGGGGAGGAGACACCAGCCAGGGAATGGGGGACAAAGGGCACAGAGCTCACAGCCCGGGGCACTGACCTCGGGGAGCTGGGGGGACGGGGGGCTGGGAGCCTGTCTGTCCTGGGACTGGAGGCCTCTGGGGGTCTGGCTGGGGGCCAGAGGCTGTTAGGATGCCGGGGGACCCATGGTACGCAGGATCCCAGGGCTGTGGTTGGCTGGACTGTGGGGTCCTATGGGGTGGGGTTGGTACTGTGGGCTTGTGGGATCTTGGAGGGGTGGGGGGGCAGGCTGGGCTGTGGGACAGACTTCAGACTGTCGGGTGGGGGGCTATGGAGGAGGGGCTCTCTGGTAGAGGGCCTGGGCCCTGCTCCCGACCTCCTCCCCCCACTCCCATCTCACCTGCTTGGCCCCGCACCCAGCCCACAGCCTTGGCCTCCAGCAGCTCCCACTCGTCGCGCTGTCCCGCGGCCCGGCCGTGCAGCCAGACCACGGCCAGCACCGTGGCCCAGACGCCGGGGGGCACGTCCTGTGGGGGGGGAGAGACACAGCTTGAGACAGCGCCCAGCCCGTCCCCCAGAGCGCTACCCCGGCCCTGGGGACCCCCTGAACCCCTCCCAGCGCTGCCCCCATTCCCCTGTCCGGGGAACCCCCCAATCCAGCGCTCCTGCCCCTTCCCCAGACTCAGAGGGTTCCCAGCCCCCCTCCGCTCTAGCACCATGGACCCCCTACCCAGATGCCCAGTGCCATGCCTGGGCCTCCTCATGTCCCCCCTCAGCCCTGGGCCCCCTCGATCCAACGCTCCGATTCCCTGCAAGGGGGTTCTAGCTCCCCGCTGTGGGCCCGTCTCCCCGACTGGGCTCCAGATTCAGGGGTCATGTGATCCAGTTGCTCTCAGACCCGCCCCCAGCCTGGGTCACGCCCAGTCTCATCTAGGAGCAGAGAACAGGCCCAACTCATGGCACCTGCATCTCTCCCCTCTCCTCTGCCCCCTGCACTCACCTTACTGGGCATCCTCCCCCTGGCGTCGGTGTCACTCACCCCCAGCGCAGCGGCCAGCTGGGGGTCCAGGTCCCACGAGCCGTCGGCATTCTGCAGAGACACCAGCCTCAGCAGGGGAGACTCCTCTGGAGCCCGCTCTAGGGAGAGAGGTGGGGAGATGGCTCTTGCACGGGGTTATGGGTACAGAACAGCAACGTGGCCAATCCAGGCTGGGGGACAGCCAACAACCTTAACTGTGACCCTCTGTGCATCCTTAACTCTGCCCCTCCATGGGCTTCTTTTATCTACTCCTCTGCACCCGTAACCCCTCTGTGGGCACTCTCAACTCTGCCCTTCCTGCACCCATGGGATGATAACTAATTTACAGTTGGAGTTGGGAACCAAAGTCCCTTGGGCCCCATGAATGTCTCAGCCCCAATCATTAATCTCACAGCCCCAGGGTGTTTCTCAAACACAATCTGACCCCGGGACCATCCCACACTACAACCTGTGATACAGACATAGTCCGGGGAGACACAGAAGCGTCTAAGGGTATAGGGGAGACGGGATGTTACACAGTCTATATGATATTACAGCTGCCTGGGCCAGGGTTATGAGGCAGAGTTAAGGTTACCTGGGCTACAGCAAGGTTGTATTTCCACACACTTCAAATTCAGGTTTAAGGGGAGCCTTAACTTTAACATTTCTGCCTTTGGTGGGCTTCTTTGTTTAGAAACCAGACCAGGCCAACCACGATCTGTGCCCCTGAACTCACCTGTACAAACACCCGAGCCTGGGCCCAGCTTCACAAGGTATTTTTGTCTGGGAATTTAGCGGTGCCCATTTCAGAGAAAACTGCCCAGCGACATTTCTGTTACTAAAAAGCGACTGATTACCCCCTCCGCTGCCCAGCTGGGCCCTCCCCACACGTAGCTCGTTGATACAAACTCACCCCCCAAATTCCAGCTTCACAGAGTTTATTGCCTGGGAGTTTCCTTATTTTTCCCATTTTCTTGCAAGATCATTTACGTCCTGACACTTAAAAAACAACCAGCTGCGGATTCCCCCTCCCCCAGCATCACACTGCTGTTTTGCCCAGGAAGTTCCTGCACTTTCTATGTGGCTGTTAAACACTTGCCCGGCTCTGGGACCGTCAGGGCACGTCTGTCTCTGACCCGATGAAGCGTCATCCTGGTGTTTCCCCCCATCTCTGAGTCCTGATTCCCAGCCCCTGCCCCCCTCACCTTTCTGGGACGCGGTCTCCGGCGGGGCGCTGTGTGTGCAGGACTTCCTGCCCTCGTGTCGGGGGCTCCCCCAGCTGCGCTTCAGGATGGCGAGGGAGCCAGGAGGAGCGGTGCCGGGGGAGGAGAGAGCCCGTACTGGCCATGGGGAGCTCTGGTGGGGATGGGGGACGAGCAGCGGTTCTCACCTGGCACATCCAAGCTGTCGTCAAAGTCGCAGTCCACGGCGCAGTCCGCGGACTGATAGCAGAGATCTTCGGCCCAGTCCTCGGGCATAGGGGCGGAACAGCACATGGCCCTGGAGCTGAACTTCATGTTGCTGAAACCCTGCATCTTCCACAGGAGGGGTACGGCCCCGAAGCCTGGCGGGGAGACAGAGAGGGACAGAGACACGCGGACAGAGACAAGCTAAGAGAGGGAAGGGAAATGCCCCCCCCCAGAGCCAACGCACCGATGGGACCCCTCCCCCATGCCCCCCAGTTGGGACCCCCCTTGACCCAGCCCCATCCTTCTCTCCCCGCAGCTCCCTCAGAGTCAGGATCTCCCCCTAGCCCATCCCCCCAAGCTGGGACCCCCTGGATCCCGTCCCTCCCCTGCAGCTTTCCCCCACCTTAGACCCCTCATCAAGCTCCAGGGGACGCGGGGGCGGGTGCTGCACCCCATGGATGAGGGCAGGATGCTGGGGGAGGGGGGCGAGAGGCCCCCGCTAGCCAGGCCTGCTCATGACAGCGATGTGCCCGCCCCTCCGGTCCCCGCCTGTCTGTGTCTCTCTGTCTGGGTCCGACTGTCTGATTCTCGGTCTCTGCCCCCATCTGTTTGGGTCTCCGGTTCTGGGTCCATCTGTCCGTCCATCCCACAGGCCAGGCCCGGCGGGCTGCTCCCCACCACACTCGGCTAGTGCCTGCCGCTCTCCCCCTGCCCTGGGGACGGGGGCACTGGGGTCACCCTGGGGGTTCTAGGAGGGAGCAGCACAGCCCCATGGGAGCTGGGGCACGGAGAAGAGCACAGGAACATTAGTCCATAACCATGATGTCCCCCCTCCAATGCTCCTGGGTCCCTCCTCTCAGATTGGGATCCCCCTGTTCTGGGACCTTCCCATAATTCCCTCCCCCTTCCCTCCCCCCAGTGCCAGGTTCCCTCCACAGTGCCAGGTTGGTTCCCCCTCCCACCTGAGCCCCCCCAAGATGCTGATCACCCCCCCAGTGCTGGGATCCTCGAGCCCTCCAGGGTTACCTGCCAGCGGGATGTCCCGTCTCACCAGCGGCCCCTGCACCGGCTGCCCCCGCTCTGTGTCCACCCCCACGTAGGCCGTGAGGGAGCAGACGACCCCCGAGCTCAGGCTGGTCTCCAGCGCCCGGCTCCGGTCCCCCTCCGACCCGGTGTCCACGGCCCCCTCCAGCTCCAGCAGCAGCAACTTGGCTGCCAGCCGGTGAACGGGCAGCCTGTGCCGGGGACAGAGAGTCATGGGGTGAGCCCCGGATGCCTGGGTTCCAGCCACTGTGGGGAGGGAAGTAGGGGCTAGTGGGATAGTGTATTGGGGGAATGGGGAGCCAAGACTCCTGGGATCTATCGTGGCTCCAGGAGGGGAGTGGGGTCTAGTGGTCATGGGGGGGCTGGGTGCCAGGACTCCTGGGTTCTAGCCCCAGCTCTGGGAGGGGAGTGGGGTCCAGTGGTTACGGCAGGAAGGCTGGGAGCCAGGACTTCTGCTTCCCTCAGTGAGCTGAGGCAGGTCCCCTCCCATTCCTGTCCTGTTGGGGATGGGGGGGGGAAGGACCCAGATACCTGGGGGTAATGGGGGCCAAAGGAGCGTTGCTGTCACCTGTCTCCATCCTGTGGCTGCAGGGGGAACTGCAGCGTCTCCTTGTAGGTCTGGTCCTGGATGCGGTACTGCAGGGTGACGCCCCCCACGGCAGTGTCTGGGGGCTGCAGGCAGAGAAAGGGGGTCAGAGGTGGAGTGCGAGGGGGGAGAAGATGCCTGGGGACCCCCCCAGACCCAGGTTACAGAACAAAGGGGGTAAATACGCCCAATTCACAGCAGTTAGGGGGCTGCCTAGTCAACCCAAAGACCATCAGTAGGGTCAGGAGATAACGACCCCCTTTGAGATCCATGGGGCTGGGGTAGCACAGAGACCTCCAGCCCAGTGGTCACTGGTCAGGGACAGAGTTATCGATCCCCACGGAGGTCTCATCTACACCACATGCTGCAGTATAACTACGTCGCTCAGAGGTGTGAAAAATCCACACCCCTGAGCTCCAGCTCCCTGAGCGACGTAGTTACACAGACCTTAGCCCCCAATGGAGACAGGGCCATGTCGGTGGAAGAGCTTCTCCCATTGGCTTAGAGCGTCTTCACCAGATGTGCTACAGTGGCGCAGCTGTAAATGTATAGCATAGACCTGCCCCTGAGATCAATGGAGCCAGGCTAGTGCAGAGACCCCCCAGCCCAACTGCCATCATTAGGGGTCAGAGTTAACATTCCTCACTGAAATCAATGGTGCTGGGGTGGCACAGAGACCTCCATCCAGCAAAATGGCCATCATTAGGGCTCAGTCAACAACCCCCACTGAGATCAATGAGGTTGGGGTAGCCAAGAGACCTGCAGCCCAATGGCCATCATTAGGGGTCAGAGTTAACAATTCCCATTGCGATTGATGGCACTGGAGTAGCACAGAGACCCCAATCATTAGGAACATAAGAGCAGCCATACGGGGTGAGACCAAAGGTCCACCTAGCGCAGCATCCTGCCTTCCAACAGTTTAAACCTGCTGCCTACTAATTTCATTTGTTGACCCCTAGTTCTTGTGTTATGAGAAGGAGTAAATAACACTTCCCTATTCACTTTCTCCACACCATTTGTGATTTTATAGACCTCAATCATATCCCCCCTTAGTTGTCTCTTTTCCAAGCTGAAAAGTCCCAGTCTTAGTAATCTCTCCGCATATGGCAGCCGTTCCATACCCCTCATCGTTTTTGTTGCCCTTTTCTGAAACTTCCAATTCTAATATAAGTTTTTTGAGTTGGGGTGACCAGCTCTGCACACCGTATTCAAGATGTGGATGTACCAGGGATTTATACAGAGGCAACATGATATTTTCTGTCTTATTATCTATCCCTTTCTTAATAATTCCCAACATTCTGTTTGCTTTTTTGACACCGCTGCACACTGAGTGGATGATCTCAGAGAACTATCCACAGTGACTCCAAGGTCTCTTTCTTGTGTAGTTAAAGCTAATTTAGACCCATCATTTTATATGTGGGGTTCGGATTATGTTTTCCAATGTGCATTAGTTCGCATTTATCAACACTGAATTTCTGCTGCAATTTTTTTGCCCAGTCACCCAAGTTTGTATAATTTTTGGCGGTGCCCAGAATGGGTCCAAGCTGAGCTGTCCAGTCCATAGGACTGACCAGGGCAACTGCCCTGAGCCCCGCGCTTCTGGGGGATGGCGGGGTCCAGGGCGGCTTGGGATTAGCAGGGGGCCTGGCGATGGCAGCCACAAGCGACTGGACCCAGCCCGCCCCGCTGCGCTCTGCCCCGCTGCGCTCTGCCCCGCCGGCTCCCGGCGTTGCTCGGGGGAGGAGGCAGAAGCCGGAAAGAGGCAGGGTGGGAGCCTGGGGAAAGAGGTGGAGTGGGGGTGGGTGGAGCAGGGCAGGCTGGGGCTGGGTCACGGTCACTTGCTGCTGCTGGCACCAGGCCCACTGCTGCTGCCAGTGCCAGGCCCCCTGTTACGCTCCCAGGCTGCCCTGGACCCTGTGTCCCCCTGAAGTGTGGGGCCCAGGGCAGTTGCCCCGTCCCATGGACAGGATGGTTCTGATTAAATATAAGCCCAAACATTGCTGGAACCGTGACCACGTTCCTGAATATTGGTGGAGCAGGGGAACCACAGGCCCATATATATCTCCCCGCCTATGTTGTGAGATCCTTTTGAAGCTCTTCGCAGTCTGCCTGGGACTTAACTATCTTGAGAAATTTTGTATCATCTGCAAATTTTGCCACCTCACTGTTTGCCCCTTTTTCCAGATCATTTATGAATACGTTCAACAGCCCTAGTCCCAGTACAGACCCCTGGGGGACACCATTATTTACCTCTCTCCATTCTGAGAACTGACCATTTATTCCTACTCTTCATTTCCTATCTTTTAACAAGTTACTGATCCATGAGAGAACCTTCCCTCTTATCCCAGGACAGCTTACTTTGCTTAAGAGCCTTTGGTGAGGGACTTTGTCAAAGGTTTTCTGAAAGTCCAAGTACACTATAGCCACTGGATCCCCCTTGTCCACATGCTTGTTGACCCCCTCAAAGAATTTGAGTAGATTGGTGAGGCATGATTTCCCTTTACAAAAACCATGTTGACTCTTCCCCAGCAAATTCTGTTCACCTACGCGCCTGAGAATTCTGTTCTTTACTATAATTTCAACCAGTTTGCCCGGTACTGAAGTCAGGCGTATTGGCCTGTAACTGCTGGGATCGCCTCTGGAGCCATTTTTAAAATTTGGTGTCACATTAACTATCCTCCAGTCATGTTTAGTTTATCAATTTGTTCCAAAACCTCCTTGAATGACACCTCAATCTGGGACAGTTCCTCAGATGTGTCATCTAAAAAGAATGGCTCAGTTTGGGAATCCCCCCGCCCACATCCCCAGCTGTGAAGACCGATGCAAAGAATTAATATAGTTTCTCCGCAATGGCCTTATCGTCCTTGAGTGCTCCTTTGGCATCTCGATCGTCCAGTGGCCCCTCTGGTTGTTTAACAGGCTTCCTGCTTCTGATGTTCTTAAAATTTTTTGCTGTTACTTTTTGAGTCTTTGGCTGGCTGTTCTTCACATTCTTTTCTGACCTTCCTAATTATATTTTTACACTTCACTTGCCAGGGTTTATGCTTCTTTCTATTTTCCTCACTAGGATTAACTTCCACGTTTTAAGGATGCCTTTTTACCTCTCACTGCTTCTTTCAGAGTTACCACCCAGGAGGGGGTGGGAGGTTCCTGGCTCAGTCACCGACCCCAAGCCCTGGGGGCGTACCGTGTGTGTGTGTGTGTGTGGGTGGGTGGGTGTGTGTGGGTGTGCGCGCGGGGAGGTTGCTCTCTCACCTGGGGCTGCCCACGGAGCTGGGCGTAGATGAGGCACCGCTGCCCAGGGAAGATCACCTCAGGGCCCCGGCCCAGCAGCGCCGCCTCCATCCCGGGGGGCAGATCCCAGCTCAGCGAGATCCCAGTCACGGCCGGCTGCAGGGCCCGCTTCAGAGACTGCAGTGCCTGGGGGAGAGACCGGCACACTCAGGGTGGGGCCAGGACACTAGGGTCCTATCCCCAGTCTGGAAGGGCAGTTGGGACTGGTGGGTTAGAGCGGGGGGCTGGGAGTCAGGACTCCTGGGTTCTCCCAGCTCTGGAAGGGAAGTGGGGTCTGGTGGGTTAGAGCCGGGGGAGCTCGGACTCCTGGGTTCTCACCTTGGGCTGCATGCGGTCCTGGCCTGTGATGAACTCGGCGCTGCCCCCTGCTACCCGGGCGATGCCTTTGACCAGAGCCGTGGAGGCCCCTTCCCCGATGCCAAAGGAGAAGCACCTGCAGGAAGGCAGAGTCCGAGGTGGGGGTGGTCAGAGACAGGATGTGGAGGGGCAGAGCCGGGGGGGCCAATTCAGTGCTGGGGGGCAGTTGGAGAATGGTGAGTAGGACTGGGGGGCAGGGTGAGATGAAGGGATGGGCAGATGCTGGGGTTGGGGGTTTCTCTGCCGGCAGGGCTGGGGGGCAGGGTTGGGGAGATGATAGGGGTAGAGGTTCTCCATGTTGACAGGGCTGGAGGGAGAGAGTTTGGGGTTGCTGGAGGGTCTCCAGGTCAGCAGGGCAGGGGGCAGCTTTGGGGAGATAATGGGAGGCAGGGTTTGGGGGTTCTGGGGGGTCCCCAGGCTGGCAGGGCTGAGGGCAGGGTTGAGGGGTGCTGTGGGGCAGACGGTGCCCATGCTGGCAGGGCTGAGGGCTGGGTTGAGGGGTGCTGTGGGGCAGACAGTCCCCAGGCCGGCAGGGCTGGGCGACCGGCATGATACTGTGTGACAGGTTACGATTGATTAGCGCCAGTGCGCATATCACAGACCCGCTGCAGGGCCGCCGCACGCTCGGGCCGGTACACCATGACAGTAAGGTTGAGGGGATGCTAGGGGGAAGGGTGGGGAGTCGCCAGGAGGCAGGGTTAGGAGGCAGGGCTCAGAGGGCGCTTGGGGGCAGGGTGGGAAGAATGCTGGGGGGCAGGTGCCCCGGTTACCTGTGGGTCCCCCGGTGACGCTGCACCTCAGTGATGACGTCCTGGGTGTTCCCCACCTCCCCGTCCGTGAACACAAACAGCTGGCGGGGGAGAGGCGCTGTCAGAGCCGGGGACCCTAAATCCCCCTGGAGACACCCCCCCAGGAACAGGGGCAGCCCTCAAAGAGCCTGCCCAACTGACCCCCATCCCAGAGACCCCCTGCCCCATGAGTCCCCCCCTCCCCCTGGTACTCCTCCCTACCTCCCAGAGGCCTCCCGGGTGGGGGGGGGCTGACAGACAGGGACCCCTGACTCTAACTGTGACCCCAAGTGTCACCTCTTCCCCAGCCCCTGGAGAAACTAACCTGCCCGACTGCTGTGGGCACCTTTCCAGGAGCTCCCTCCTGCCCCCACCATGTGCCCTCTCTGCCCCCTGGCTACAAGACGCCCCCCAGAACTGGGCGCAACATCCAGTGCTGCCCCCCAGCTCTACACAGAGGTACACCCCAGCTCCTGCCTACCATGGCCTGCTCCCACACCCAGGAGCACTGGTCCCCGGCCCCAGTCCTAGTCTGAGCCCGCCCCCCCCATCCGCCATCAGCTACCCCCACCCAGCCCCTCTCCAAGTGACCTTCATTAGATCCCCCCAGTCCCAGCCCCTCTCTGAGCCCCCGGGATGCCCTGCAGCTGCCCTCAGCACCTGGCGTGGGTGCCCGTCCTGGCAGGGGCTGCGGTAAATGGCTTGTAGCGGCGCCAAGATCTCGGTGCCCCCCAGGTCAGCCTGGAGCTGCTGGACGCGCTGCAGGGACTCAGCCATGGTCTGTTGGGTGTATGCCACGCTCTGCCTGCGGGGGGCGCCAAGGGGTCAGGGGGAGGGACAGCTGGAGCCAGGGACATCCTGACCCTAGCCAGCCCTGCCCTCAACGCCAGCCCGTCCTGCCCCAACCCAGCCAGCAGCACTCGGCCCCCCTGGAACTCACGGGTAGAAGGACTCGAACCGAGACCCAAAGCTGTAGATGTTGAAATAACAGCCCAGGGGCAAACTCTTCAACAGCAGGACCAGGGTCTCCTGGGGACAGAGAAACAGATGGAGTCACCCCCACAGGCCCAGCCAGCGTGAGCTGCTCCCCTCCACGGGCCCATCTAGCGCGGCCTCCTGCCTGGCCGTACCTTGGCGCTGTCGATGCGCTGGGGTGAGCGGTCTCGGTCGTCCATGGGGCACTCCATGCTGCCGGAGCGGTCCAGCAGGAAGATGAACTCCCCGGCTGAGCTCTGGCCCAGCACCGCCTCAGGCAGGCTGGGCAGCAGGGTCACCATCACGGCTGGGTCGCCCATCAGGGAGCCTGTGGGGAGACGGGGCCAGCCACAAATGGGGCAGACATGGGGTCCAGCCCTGTGAGCCTGCGAGAGCCCCAGACCCCCCAACTGCCCCAGAGCCCCATCCCTCTGTCCCTCCCCCATATCACTCTCCCTAGATCCCCACCACCACCATCCCCTCAGCACCCCCCAACTGTCCCAGAGCCCCACCGCCACCCCTCTGTCCCTCCCTCCACCTCTTTCCCCTAGACTCTACACTGCCCCCAATGATCACCCCCCCAGCACCTGCCCTTCCATCCCCCATATCCCCAAACCTGCAGTGCATCCCGGTGTCTACCTGCTCCCACGCACCCCGCCCTCCCACCCCCCCGCTCTGCTGAGACCCCCCCGCTCTGGTCGCCCTAGCCCCTGTACACACCTCATCCCCAGCTCCTTCAACACCCACCCATAATCATAAGAGTGGCCAGACTGAGTCAAACCAAAGGTCCATCTAGCCCAGTATCCTGTCTGCCAACAGTGGCCAGTGCCAGGTGCTTCAGAGGGAACAGAACAGGGAATCATCAAGTGATCCATCCCATTGCCCATTCCCAGCTTCTGGCAAACAGAGGCTAAGCACACCATCCCTGCCCATCCTGGCTAATAGCTGTTGATGGACCATGAACTTATCTAGCTCGTTTTGACCCCTGTTACAGTCTTGGCCTTCTCTACATCCTCTGGCAAGGAGTTCCACAGGTTGACTGTGTGATGTGTGAAGAAATACTTCCTTTTGTTTGTTTTCAATCTGCTGCCTATTACTTTCATTTGGTGACCTCTGGTTCTTGTGTTTAAGAGGAGTAAGTAACACGTCCTTATTTACTTTCTCCACACCAGTCATGATTTTAAAGACCTCGACCATATCCCCCCTTAGTCGTCTCTTTTCCAAGCTGAAATGTCCCAGTCTTATTAATCTCTCCTCATATGGCAGCTGTTCCATACCCCTAATGATTTTTGGTGCCCTTTTCGGAACCTTTTCCAAATCCAATATATCTTTTTTGAGATGGGGCGACCACATCCGCACGCAGTATTCAATATGAGAGCGAACCATGGATTTATCTAGAGCAGCGTTTCTCAAACTGGGGTCTATGGACCCCTGGGGATCTGTGAGGGAAATCCATGGTGTTCATGGGTCCCGCTGACCAACTCCACCCCCTCCCTTCTTGAACACGGAAGCGGCTGCCAGCTCCCTGTGGCCCCTAGGTGCCTGGGTGGCCTGTGAGGCTCTGCTCATTGCTCCCGCCTGAGTCCTGGCTCTGCAGCTCCCACTGACCAGCAAGGGGCAAAGCAGGGGGTCCTCAAAATTTTTTAAATCAAAAAGGAGGACCTTGGGTTGCTACAGTCTGAGAACTGCTTATCTTAAGGCGATATGATATTTTCTGTCTTATTATCTATCCCTTTCCTAATGATTCCTGTATCAGAGGGGTAGCCGTGTTAGTCTGGATCTGTAAAAGCAGCAAAGAGTCTTGTGGCACCTTATAGACTAACAGACGTTTTGGAGCATGAGCTTTCTGATTCCTAACATTCGGTTTGTTTTTTGGATTGCAGCTGCACTTTCAGTGGATGTTTTACTCCTGGGGGAATTCGGCACCACTGCGCATGCGCAGAATTTATGTCCAGTGCTGATTTCTTTGCTTCCCTGCAAAAAAAAAAAAACCAACGACTTTCTGAAGGGGAAGCAAAGGGAAGCCACAAGAGTGGCCATGTGACCCCCCCCAGCCGTATGTTTCAGGTGCCCAGGGCAGCCAGCGGAAGGTAAATCACTGTGGGGCAGGGGGCAGGACTGGGAAAGACCCAGCTAGTGGCTCTTGTCCTGTGCTGGGTTCAGCTGCTAGTCCCGGCTGGGTTGGGGAGATCGGGACTTCCTCTTCCCCGGCAGGGCAATTAGGGCCGGGTCAGACCCACCCCCAGATTTCTCCCCCAGCTGCAGGAAGCTCTGCAAACTCCTCCCCCGCCCCACCACTTCCTGCACCCATCGCTCCTCAGCTGAAGGGGGAGTACAGGAGCTGCTCCCCTCATCTCCTCCCCATCCCCATCATCCAGACCCCAGCAGCCCCCCCCAGACACCCCACCCCACACCTCCCTCACCCCCCCCCCCACCCACCCCCCTCCTGCCTGACCCCACACCTGGACCACCCCAGCACACTCAGAGCCCCCTCACACAGCCCCCCCCACAGCCCCACCCCCACCCCACCCCCCCCCCCCCCACCCCCCGCCCCCCCCTGCTGAGCCCTAACCACCTTCACCCTAACCCCTGCAGAGTCCCATTATCTTGCACCCAGAACCTCCCAACAAGCTCCTGTGCATCCAGATCCCCCCCCTGCAGATCCCCCACTGAGCTGCCCGCATCCAGACTGCCCCACCCAGAGCCCTCTCACCCCACACCTGCATCCCCCCACACAAGGATCCTGCCTTGCTGAGCCTGCCTGCCCCACACCTGGTGCGCCTGGCACAGAGGGCAGGGCCTTGGGGTGTTTCTGGGGCAGGCCCGGTCCTTGCACAGTCAGGGTTGGGTGCAGCCTCAGCGCTGAGTCCGTGTCCCGGGGGGAGCTGCACAGTGATCTCCCACCTCTGTGCAGCCAGTGGCCCATGCTCCCCACTGCCAGGCTGGAGCCGCCACATTTATTTGACAAATAACATTTGCAGAAATTTAGAACATGGTGCCTGGAATTTTTATATTTTTGGAGCAGAATTTTTAACGTTTTGGCGCAGAATGCCCGCAGGAGAAATGTTTTCAGAGAACTCACCACGATGACTCCAAGATCTTTCTTGAGTGGTCACAGCTAATTTAGACCTCGTCATTTTATACGTATAGTTGGGATGACGTTTACCAGTGTGCATCACTCTGCACTTATCAACACTGAATTTCATCTGCCGCTTTGTTGCTCAGTCACTCGGTTTTGTGAGGTCCCTTTGTAACTCTTCACAGTCTGCTTTGGGCTGAGCTATCTTGAGTAGTTTTGTATCTTCTGCAAATTTTGCCACCTCACTGTTTACCCCTTTTTCCACATCATTTATGAATATGTTGAACAGCCCTCGTCCCACCACTATTTACCTCTCTCCATTCTGAGAACTGACCATTTATTCCTACCATTTGTTCCCTCTTATCCCATGACAGCTTACTTTGCTTATGAGCCTTTGGTGAGGGACCTTGTTAAAGGCTTTCTGAAAGTACAAGTACATGTATTCATTGGAACACTCTTGTCCACATGCTTGTTGACCCTCTCAAAACCATCTTGACTCTTCCCCAACAACTCATCTTCATCTCTGTGTCTGAGAATTCTGTTCTTTACTATAGTTTCAACCCATTTGCCCGTATTGAAGTCAGGCTTACTGGCCTGTAATTGCCAGGCTCACCTCTGGAGCCCTTTCTAAAAATTGGTGTCACATTAGCTATTCTCCAGTCAGCTGCTGCAAAAGTTGATTTAAATGACAGGTTACATACCACAGTTAGTAGTTCTGCAATTTCACATTTGAGTTCCTTCAGAACTCTTGGGTGAATCCCAGCTGGTCCTGGTCACTTCTTACTGTTTAGTTTATCAATTTGTTCCAAAAACTCCTCTAATGAAACCTCAATCTGGGACCGTTCCTCAGATTTGTCCCCTAATAAGAATGACTCATGTTTAGGAATCTCCCTCACATCCTCAGCTGTGAAGACCAATGCAAATTCCTTTAGTTTCTCCACAATGCCCTTATCCTCCTTGAGTGCTCCTTCAGCATCTTGATCGTCCAGTGGCCCCACTGGTTGTTTAACAGGCTTCCTGCTTCTGATGCACTTAAAAACATTTTTGCTATTACTTTCTGAGTCTTTGGCTAGCTCTTCTTCAAATTCTTTTTTGACCTTCCTAAGTGTATTTTTACATTTCACTAGCCAGTGTTTATGCTCCTTTCTTTTTCCCTCAATAGGACTTAACTTCCACTTTTTAAAGGATGCCTTTTTACCTCTTGCTGCTTCTTTTACTTTGTTGTTTAGCCACGGTGGCACTTTTTTGGGTTGCTATGTTTTTTAATTTGAGGTATATGTATAAGTTGAGCCTCTATTATGGTGTCTTTAAAAAGTTTCCATACAGCTTGCAGGGATTTCACATTTGGCGCTGTACCTTTTAATTTCTGTTTAACTTCCTCAGTTTTGTGTAGTTCTCCATTTCTGAAATTATGGTGGGCTGCTGGGGTGTCTTCCCGGCCACAGGGATGTTACATTTAATTATATTATGCTCGCTATTACCAAGCAGCCCAGCTATAGTCACCTCTTGGACCAGATCCTGTGCTCCACTAAGGACTAATAAAGAATTGCCTCTCATCTTGTGGGTTCCAGGACTAGTCATTTAAGGTGTCAAGAAACTCTCTCTGCATCCCGCCCTGAGGTGACATGTACCCCGTCAATATGGCGATAGTTGAAATCTCCCAGAATTATTGAGTTTTTTTATTTTTATAGCCTCTCTAATCTCCCTGAGCATTTCAGACTCACTATCACCGTCCTGGTCAGGCGGTCGGTAGTATCCCCCTACTACTATTTTCTTATTATTTCAGCATGGAATTACTATCCATAGAGATTCTCTGGTGCAGTTTGGTTCATTTAAGATTTTTACTTCATTTGAGTCTATGCTTTCTTTCACATATAGTGCCACTCCCCCACCAGCACCACCTGTTCTGTCCTTCTGATACATTTTGTACCCTGGTGTTACTGTGTCCCATTGATTATCCTCATTCCACCAAGTTTCTGTGATGCCTTTTATATCAATATCCTCATTAAATACATGGCACCCTAGATCACCCATCTTATTATTTAGACTTCTAGGACTGGTATCTAAGCACTTTAAAAACTTGTCACTTTTTAGCTGTCTGCCATTACATGATGTAATTGAATGGGACTTTCTTTCATTTGAGTTTCTGGTCAGATCCTACCTGTATTTTATCATCATCTTCCATCCTCTCCTCTGTACTAGGATATAGAAAGTCTCCATCAGCAGATCCTCCCTCTGTCCTAACCACATGCTCCTTTGCACCTGTCGGCTTCCCCCCAGCCCTTAGTTTAAAATTTGCTCTATGACCTTTTTAACCCCGCCCCCAGATTCCCCCAGCACCTCTCTGATGCCTGCACCCCCATCACCCCTAGGACTCCCCCATTCCCCTACCATCCCCCTCATTGCGCCAGGCCTCCCGATCCCAAGTCACCGCCAAGAACACCCCTCCCCCATATCCCCAGCTCATGGACCCCCCATTCCCACCCCTCCGGCCAGGGGCAGCAGGGTGCAGGACTCCCCCACCTGGCTCTGCTCCGGGCAACCCAACCTCCAGCACTGCGCTGGGTTTGTGCGGCTCCGCGTAATACACCAGCAGCTCCATGTCCCGGTCCCACGGGGGGGCCTCGGCCAGAGACACCTGGGAGGAGACAAACACAGTCACCTCCCCTCGGCTCCTGGGGGGGGCAGGATTCCCAGCTCAGTGCCCCCCATGCAGCCGGGGGGAGGGAGCAACTCCGGGTTAGGAGGGAGGGAGAGAGGGAGGGAAAAACACCCCAAAGGCAACACCAGAACTTGGCTCTTCTTGCAGAAAACACTGGGAAAATTCTGACTTTGGCTAAATCTTTCCAATTTGGGGGTGATATTTTCCCGCCCCACCCCATTTTCTTTCATTCAAAATCAAGGAGAAGGAAACTCCCAGAAAGCAAAGGGAACCAGGGCCCTCGAATGTCCAGGATTTCACTCCCACAGGCTGGTCTCAGCCCCTTGAGATTTTCTCCAGAGAACGTGGGCAGTTCCCTGGACCCATTGGTGCCGTTCAACCCTCTTCCCGCCCCCCCACTCCCGTGTCTCTGGGACCCACCCCGTACCCTGCCCCAGAGCTCCCATCCTTGTATATGCTCACCCAGGACCCAGGCCCAGTCCCCTGGCACCAACCCTCAGCCCAGAGCCACCATCACCCCCCTGCTCAGAGCCGCTCACCCATACTGACCCTCCCAGTGGGGATAGTGGGGACCCAGGTGTCCGGGTGAACCCTTACCTGGGCGCTGGTCCGGTTCCCGGCCGTGTAGCTCAGGGGCGTGAGGGAGCAGTTGGAGAGCACGCGGTCGATGCCGTGGGGTGACTGCAGCGTGGCGCTCAGGCTCAAGGTGTAGGGCAGCTCTCCCTGGGGGACTCGCGGGACCCCCTGGGTGACGTCCTCCCCGTCCCACCCTGCAGAGAGAGACACGGGGTGAGCACGGGCCCAGGCAGAGACAGATGCATCCTGGAGGCGAATGCCTGGCTGTGAAGATGGTGTCGCCAGGAGCGCTTTGGCTTTCTTGGCCACGAGCTGCTGTTCCAGGAAGAAGGATGCTAAGCAGAGATGGGGCCCAGCTAGCGAGGAAGGGGAAGAGCATATTTGGCTACAGACTGGCTGGCCTAGAGAGGAGGGCTTGAAACTAGGTTTGAAGGGGCCAGGTGACCAAAGCCCTCAGGTAAGTCAACAACATGGAGACCTGGGAGAAAGTTTGGAATTTGGGGGGAGCATGGGCTGTTATGGGAGGGATAAAGGAGAGACAAGACAGAACTGGTGGTGGTGGGGGGAATCAAATCAGTATCTTAGATGTCTGTATACGAAGGTGAGAAGTACGGGGGAATAAGCAGGAAGACCTCGAAATAATAGTAAATAAACACAACTATGACAGTTGGCATCACAGAGACCTGGTGGGATAATTCGCATGACTGGAATATTGGGATAGAAGGGTACAGCTTGCTCAGGAAGGACAGGCAGGGGAAAAGGGAGGAGGTGTTGCCTTGTATATTAAAAAGGTGTATGCTTGGACTGAGATTTAGATGGAACTAGGAGACAGACTTGTTGAAAGTCTCTGGGTAAGGATAAAAGGGGTAAAAAACAAGGGTGATGCCATGGTAGGGGTCTACTACAGCCAACCTAGCCAGGAAGAAGAGGTGGATGAGGCTTTTTTTAAACAGCTAACAACTAACAAAATCATCGAAAGCACAGGACTGGCCGGTGATGGGGGACTTCAACTACCCAGACATGTTGGGAAACTAACACAGCAGGGCACAGATTAGCCAAAAAGTTTGTGGAATGTAGTGGAGACAATTTTTTATTTCAGAAGGTGGAGAAAGCTACCAGGGGAGAGGCTGTTCTGGATTTGATTTTGACAAATAGGGAGGAACTGGTTGAGAATCTGAAAGTGGAAGGCAGCTGGGGTGAAAGTGATCACGAAATGGTAGAGTTCATGATTCGAAGGAATGGTAGGAGGGAGAACAGCAAAATAAAGATAATGGATTTCAAGAGGCAACTTTAGCAAACTCAGGGAGTTGGCAGGTGAGGTCCCATGTGAAGTGAGTCTAACAGGAAAAACAATTGGAGACAGTTGGCAGTTTTTCAAGGACACAGTATTAAGGGCACAAGAGGAAACTTTCCCACTGCGTAGGGAAGATAGGAAGTGTGGCAAGAGCCCACCCTGGAGTAACCAGGAGATCCGTCAGTGATCTAAAAATCAAGAGTCCAACAAAAAGTGGAAACTCGGTATAATCACAAAGGATGGAAGAGATGCTTAATGACTTCTTTGTTTCGGTTTTCACTAAGGAGGCTGGTGGTGACTGGACGTCTAACACAGTGAATGCCAGTGAAAACAAGTAGGATCAGAAGAGATTAAAATAGAGAAAGAACAAGTTAAAAATTACTTAGACAAATTAGATGTCTTCAGGTCCTCAGGGTCTGATGAAATGTATCCTAGAATACTCCAGGAGCTGACTGAGGAGATACCTGAGCCATTAGCAATTATCTTTGCAAAGTCATGGAAGATGGGAGAGATGAAAAGGAGCAAATATAGTGTTTGTTTATAAACAGGAAAACAAGGACAACCTGGGAAATTGCAGACCGGTCAACTTAATTCCTGTACCTGGAAAGATAACGGATCAAATAATTACACAACCAATTTGCAAACATCTAGAAGATAACAAGGTGCTAAGTAACAGCCACCATGGATTTGTCAAAAACCAGTCCTGTCAAACCAACCTGATAGTCTTCTTTGACAGGGTAACAAGCCTTGTGGATGGGGGGGAAGCAGTAGATGTGGTATATCTTGACTTTACTAAAGCTTTTGATACTGTCTCCCATGACCTCTTAAACAAACTAGGGACACGCAACCTAGGCTATGGCTACACTTGCACTTCAAAGCGCTGCCGCGGCAGTGCTTTGAAGCGCTAAGTGTAGTCAAAGCGCCAGCGCTGGGAGAGAGCTCTCCCAGCGCTGTCCGTACTCCACCTCCCTGTGGGGAATAACGGACAGCGCTGGGAGCCGCGCTCCCAGCGCTGGGGCTTTGACCACACTGGCGCTTTGCAGCGCCGGAGAGGGTGTGTTTTCACACCCTGCTGCAGCGCTGCAAATTTGCAAGTGTAGCCATGGCCCTAGATGGAGCTACTATAAGGTGGGTTCAAAACTGGTTGGAAAACTGTTCCCAGAGAGTAATCATCAGTGGTTCACAGTGTAACTTTACAGCCTATATCATTTTATAAAAATATGCTAATGAGTGAATGTAATGTAACTGGAATATGCTTCATGCAAATGGTCTCTTGTAAGGTATCATTAGAAAGCTTATTACTGAGTGCGATTATTCTATTTGTATAAATGTACCACTTTTGTATTTGAAACTAGAAATATAAAATACAACTCTGAGGGCCTATTGTAATTATGCAAAGTGTGGGCCATTAATGGTGGTTTGGAATCTTGATGACTCTCATTAACCAGGGCAATTGACTGAATGGCTCTGTTTGCAGGCAGCCTCCCTGTGAGTCAAGCTGGGAGGAATGAAGGCTTGAAGTCTTGCAGTGACATGTGATCATGTCACCTGAACTGGAATCCATCTTTAACCTGGTGCTTTTCCACTGAGAAGGAGGGGGTGAGAACCCAGAGAGGAACAAAAGGATTCCTGCCTTATGCCAAAAATATATAAAGGGTGGAACAGAATAAAGAGGGAAGAGGGGCCATCATGAAGAATCCCCTGGCTACCACCTAAGCTGAAACAAGAGCTGTACCAGGGGAAAGAATTGTGCCCAGGCCTGGAAGGTGTCCAGTCTGAGGAAAAAACTTACTGAAGCATCTCTGAGGCTGAGATTATCTGTATTCCGTTTAATTAGACATAGATTTGCACATTTTATTTTATTTTGCTTGGTGACTCACTTTGTTCTGTCTGTTACTACTTGGAACCACTTAAATCCTACTTTCTGTATTTAATAAAATCACCTTTTACTTATTAATTAACTCAGAGTGTGTATTAATACCTGGGGGAGCAAACAGCTGTGCATCTCTATCAGTGTTATAGGGGGTGAACAATTTATGAGTTTACCCTGAATAAGCTTTATACAGGGTAAAATGGGTTTATTTGGGTTTAGACCCCATTGGGAGTTGGGCATCTGAGTGCTAAAGACAAGCCACTTCTGTGAGCTGCTTTCAGGTTAACCTGCAGCTTTGGGGCAAGTAATTCAGACCCTGGGTCTGTGTTGGAGCAAACGGAAGTGTCTGGCTCAGCAAGACAGGGCGCTGGAGTCCTGAGCTGGCAGGGAAAGCAAGGGTAAAAATAGTCTTGGCATTTCAGGTGGTAGCTCCCAAGAGGGTTTCTGTGATCCAACCGGTCATACACAGTCATGCTGGAAGGGCATAATGAGCGGGGTCCCGCAGGGATCAGTTCTGGGTCCGGTTCTGTTCAATATCTTCATCAATTATTTAGATAATGGCATACAGAGTACACTTATAAAGTTTGCGGACGATACCAAGCCGGGAGGGGCTGCAAGTGCTTTGGAGGATAGGATTAAAATTCAAAATGATCTGGACAAACTGGAGAAATGGTCTGAAGGACAAATGCAAAGTACTCCACTTAGGAAGGAACAATCAGTTGCACACATACAAAATGTGAAATGACTGCCTAGGAAGGAGTACTGTGGAAAAGGATCTGAGAGTCACAATGAATCACAAGGTAAATATGGGTCAACAGTGTAACACTTCTGCAAAAAAAAGCGAATATCATTCTGGGCTGTATTAGCAGGAATGTTGTAAGCAAGACACAAGAAGTAATTCTTCCGCTTCACTCTGCACTGAGTAGGCCTCAACTGAAGTACTGTGTCCAGTTTTGGGTGCCACATTTCAGGAAGGATGTGGACAAATTGGAGAGAGTCCAGAGAACAGCAACAAAAATGATTAAGGGTCTAGAAAACAGGACCTATGAGGGAAGATTGAAAACACTGGGTTTGTTTAGCCTGGGGAAGAGAAGACTGAGATGGGACATTATAACAGTTTTCAAGTATGGATAAAGTTGTTACAAGGAGGATGAAGAAAAAATGTTTTTCTTAACCTCTGAGAATAGGACAAGAAGCAATGGGCTTAAATTGCAGCAAGGGAGGTTTAGGATGGACATTAGGAAAAGCTTCCTATCCGGGTGGTTAAGCACTGGAATAAATTGCCTAGGGAGCTTGTACAATCTCCATCATTGGCGATTTCTAAGAGCAGGTTAGACAAACACCTGTCAGGAATGGTCTAGATAATTAATCCTGCCACAAGTGCAGGGGACTGGATTAGATGACCTTGTGAGGTCCCTTCCAGTCCTATGAGGGCAAAGGACTATTGAAGGGCATGGAGGGATGCTGGAAGATCAGGAGAGGGCCCAGGGGGAGGTCATATACCCTGGGGCGCGGATTGTAGGGCTGGGGACGGAGGGGGGCGCTTAACATGGGGCACATAGTTGTGGCCTATGGGGGTCCATGTGGGTTTTTCCCTGTGGGGTACATAGCAGGGGCTAAGGGACTTTGGGGGGTTACAGGCGGTGGGGTAACTCACTGTAGGGTGTGCAGTGGGGGTGTTGGGGACTATGAGTCTCACCAGGCAGGCTAATGTGGCAGGGGGATCTGTGGGTCTCACCATGGGGCGTGTAGCGGGGGCGCAGCACGGCTGGCAGCATGTAGCGGGCGGCTCCATCGGGCTCCAGCGGCAGCTCACAGACGTAGCGCAGGGTCAGTGCCGCCTCCTCCCCGGGGGGCAAATTCCCTAGGGAGCAGCTGAACACGTCGCCCCCGGTCCCCTCCTGCTGCAGCAGGAACGAGCTCTGCCCCCCAGCCAGCGCATCCCCGTACAGCTCCTGCGCCTGCCGGAGAGACAGGGTCACCCCGAGTTCCACCAGCCCTGAGATCCCCCTGCCCTGTCCCCTGGACAGCACATCCTCATACAGGTTACTTCTCGGGGAATTCTGCACCACTGCATATGCAGAGAATTCACGTCTGGCACAGAATCCCGCCCCTGCCGAAAATACAGTCTGCCCAAGAAGTGCTGTAGTTCCACCTTCACCTACCAGAGGCTGCTGTAGCATTAGAGCAGCGGGGAGGGTCACAGAGAAGGGTTCAGAAGGGCTGGTGGGGGGAGAGGCTGGGCTGTGGGCTCAGGAGCTACTGGGGTGACACCATTGAGCCAAGGACTGAATGGGAGGGGGGCTGCAGGGCCACACGAGAGCAAGGGAAGGGGGATGCAGGGCACACAGGGATGGGGGAAGAGGCTGCACAGATCGATGGGGTGTGTCTGACTGAATGGGAGAGGCTTGGGGTGAGCCAGGGTCTGCATGGGGGAGGCTCCCCAACTCCCTAACAATCCCTCCCCCACAAAACACCTGTTCCATACTTCTCCCTCCCACCCCCAACAATCCTCGAGGTTCACTCCAGACTCCTTCCCTCTCCCTCAGCTCCTCCGTTATCCCTGACTCCCCAAAGCCTTTGTGCTGCTTCTGAGGGGGGCAGGAAATCTGGTTCTATATTGTAGTTTCAATAAATTCTTACACCAAGTTCTGTGTGAATAGGCTTAGAAAGGAATCTATTCGTGGAAAAATTTACCAGAATCTTTTTTTTTGGTCTGTGTTGTTACAGACAAACTTGCTGACACTATTTTGAAATAAATTAACAAAATAATGGAAACTGGCATGATTATACTGTGTTATTTTGACAAAAAATATGCAGAATATTGTACACAGAATTTTAATTTTTTTGGTGCCTAATTTCCCCAGACGTAACAGCTCCTGCACCTCCTGGAGAGACAGGGTCAGTCTGAGATCTCCTTATCCCATGAGATCCCCTTGCCAGGGTGTCCCCATACAGCTCCTGTGTGTGCCGGGAGAGAAGGGGTCACCCTGAGATTCCCCATTCCTCCAACATTCCCCTGCCCTGCCCCCCCCAGCCAGTGCATCCCTCTACAGCTCTTGCACCTGCCGGGAGAGATGGGGTCACCCCGAGATCCCCCTGCCCCCAAGCCAGCATGTACCCATACCCTGCCCCCTTGGTGCCATCTCTTCCCCATGGGTACCTGTTTCTTCTCTCGGAGCTGGGCCTGGATGCAGGCGCCCCCCAGGCGGGCCTGGAAGGCGTAGACGGCCGCCTCGGCGTCCACGGGGAACACGAACACGGCCTCCACGGGCCCCGGCTCATCGTTCCTGTAGAGCAGCTCACAGCCCACGTCCGCCACGAAGCCTCGGATCAGCACCGTCACCGAGCCGCTGCGCAGGGGCACTGGGGGGAGACGGACATCAGCCAGGGGCCCCTCTGACCCCCATGGGCACCGGGGAAGTGGGGATGTCAGCCATGGCCCCCCCCACAACACCCCCCATGGGCTTCAGGGGAGGGGGGCATCAGTCATGGGACCCCCCTGCCCTGACTCACCCGGCTCGTTGGAACTGTTCAGGAGGCCGCAGCTCCTCATCTCGGTCTGGGGTCGGGGATCTGTGCAGGGGAAGGGTGTGCGGTGAGATACAGGGTTCCCATGGAAACTGATGGGCACAGGGAGTGTCCCCCAGCAACGGCTCTGAGACCCCAGCCCCACCCCCCTGCTCAGCCAGGTCCTGTGGCAGGGAGTCCCGCAGGCTCACGGGCCTAGCTCAGAGATCAGAGTGATGGCTCCTCTCGGCCCCCCCCCCCGGATCCCGCCTTCCTGCACACGGCGCCAGCTCCCAGCAAGTGGGGGCTGGCAGGGACCGGGGCACAGCTGGGAACTGGATGGAGAAATGTGTGTGTGGGGGGGGTAATAGGGATGGATGGATGGACAGACGGACCGGAGGGGGTGGGGGCTGGACAGTGCGTGGGGGGTGAGGATGGACAGAAGGCAGTGGCAGATTAACAAATTTTCCGCCCCTAGACCCTCAAAAAATTGACACCCCCCCCCCAGCTCGCCTCTGCTCCCCTGCGGCAAGCCTGGGAGGGAGAGAGAGATGTGGCGCGCTCAGAGGATGGTGGAGGTGGAGTGATTGTGAGCTGGGGCAGGGAGCAGTTCCCTGTCCCCCCCAGAAGAGTTACTCCCCGCGCCCGCTGGCCCCAGGTCACCTCCGCTCTCCCCCGAGCATGCTGCTACTCGCTTCTCCCTCCCAGTGCTATCGCGTGGCAAGTCTGGGAGGGAGGTGGAAGGAGGGAAGCATGGCGCGCCTGGGGGAGGAGGTGGGCTGGGGATTTGGGGAAGGGGTGAAGTTGGGGAGGGAGCGTGAGCAAATTTGCTGCCCCTGCAAATTTGCCGCCCTAGGCCTAGGCCTTGCTGGTCTAGGCGATAATACGCTGTTGACGGAAGTGTGTGTGTGTGTGGGGGGTTCGGATAGTGCGGGGTGAGGATGGACAGACGGACGGAACGGGGGTTGGACAGTGCAGGGGGTAAGTATGGACAGACGGACAGAAGGGGGTTGATGCTGCAGGGGACAGAAAGGGGTTGTACAGTGCAGGGGGTGAGGATGGACAGACGAACGGAAGGAGGTTGGACAGTGTGTGTGTGGGGTGAGGTGGACAGATGGGGTTGGACAGTGCGGGGTGAGGATGGAGAGACGGACGGAAGGGGGTCGGACAGTGCGGAGGGGGTGAGGATGGACAGACGGATGGAAGGGGTTGGATAGTGCGGAGGGGGTGAGGGTGGACAGATGGGGGTTGGATAGTGCGGAGGGGGTGAGGATGGACAGACGAACGGAAGGGGGTTGGATAGTGCGGAGGGGGTGAGGATGGAGAGACGAACGGAAGGGGTTGGATAGTGCGGAGGGGGTGAGGATGGAGAGACGAACGGAAGGGGGTTGGATAGTGCGGAGGGGGTGAGGATGGAGAGACGAACGGAAGGGGTTGGATAGTGCGGAGGGGGGGTGAGGATGGACAGACGGACGGAAGGGGGGTTGGATAGTGCGGAGGGGGGTGAGGAAGGATAAACCAACGGAACGGGGGTAGGAACGTGCGGAGGGCGGAGAGGATGGACAGACGGACGGTACGGGGGGTTGGACAGTGCAGGGGGGGTAAGTATGGACAGACGGACAGAAGGGGGGTTGGATGCTGCAGGGGGACAGAAAGGGGGTTGTACAGTGCAGGGGGGGGTGAGGATGGACAGACGAACGGAAGGAGGTTGGACAGTGTGTGTGTGGGGTGAGGGTGGACAGATGGGGGTTGGACAGTGCGGGGTGAGGATGGAGAGACGGACGGAAGGGGGTCGGACAGTGCGGAGGGGGTGAGGAGGGACAGACGGATGGAAGGGGGTTGGATAGTGCGGAGGGGGTGAGGGTGGACAGATGGGGGTTGGATAGTGCGGAGGGGGTGAGGATGGACAGACGAACGGAAGGGGGTTGGATAGTGCGGAGGGGGTGAGGATGGAGAGACGAACGGAAGGGGGTTGGATAGTGCGGAGGGGGTGAGGATGGAGAGACGAACGGAAGGGGGTTGGATAGTGCGGAGGGGTGAGGATGGAGAGACGAACGGAAGGGGGTTGGATAGTGCGGAGGGGGTGAGGATGGACAGACGGACGGAAGGGGGTTGGATAGTGCGGAGGGGGTGAGGATGGAGAGACGAACGGAAGGGGGTTGGATAGTGCGGAGGGGGTGAGGATGGAGAGACGAACGGAAGGGGGTTGGATAGTGCGGAGGGGGTGAGGATGGACAGACGGATGGAAGGGGTTGGATAGTGCGCGGGGGTGAGGATGGAGAGACGAACGGAAGGGGGTTGGATAGTGTGTGTGGGGGTGAGGGTGGACAGACGGGGGTCGGACAGTGCGGGGGGGGTGAGGATGGAGAGACGGACGGAAGGGGTTGGATAGTGCGGAGGGGGGTGAGGATGGAGAGACGAATGGAAGGGGGGTTGGATAGTGCGGAGGGGGGTGAGGGTGGACAGATGGGGGGGTTGGACAGTGCGGGGGGGTGAGGATGGAGAGACGAATGGAAGGGGGGTTGGATAGTGTGGAGGGGGGTGAGGGTGGACAGATGGGGGGGTTGGACAGTGCGGGGGGGGGGATTGAGGATGGACAGAAGTCGGGGGCCGCACTAACCCAGCAAGTTGCTGAATGTCCTGCACTGGTTCCGATCCGACCCCCGCGCCAGGCCCCAGCGCCGCGTTGCCCCCTGCTGGGCAGAGCCGGACCTGCCCCCCGGGTCAGAGACCCCGCTCTGCTGAGGGCGAGTCCCCGCGACGGCCGGGCCCGACCAGTGCGGAGGGGGGGGCTGGGCCAGGCCGTGACTCCAACCCCTCCCCCTCCCTACATCCACCCTGCGCAGTGCTGGGGCTGGGAGAGAGACGCGCCCCCCGGCCCGTGTTACAGGGGGCAGCGCACACGCACTTGTATCCCCGGCTAGGAGGCGGGGCAGGACTCCTGGATCCTATGCCCGGTTGAGGCGGTGGGGGGGGGGCTGGGTGCCAGGACTCTTGGGTTCTCTCCGCGGCTGGGGGCCCTGGACCGCAGGGGCGAGGCCCCGTTACCTTCACTAGCCCGGACTGTGGCGCAGAAGCTGGAAAAGCGAAACCGAAAGTCACTTTTCCGGGCGAGCCCCACCCAGCCCAGCCAGGGAGCGTCTGCAAACTCCCCGCCCGCAGCGCCTCACCCAGGGGCCCTGGGATGGGCCCGCTGTCGTGGGGAACCTTCCTGGCGTCTGCACCCCCCGGCGGAGTCGGCTACTGAACCCCGAGTCCTCGCTCCAGCTCCCTTTGCCCGGAGGCCTGTGTGCGCCCCAGGGCTCCCCTCCCTCCCGCTCGAGTCCCCGAAGCCCTGACAGGCTGGGCCCAGGAGCCTGGTCACTCAGGTCAGGGCTGGGGTGTCCCCTCTCTGGGGTGCTCTCGCCACACCTGATGCCTCCCTGCCCTGCTGGCCACTACATCCAGTTCAAAGCAGATACACCCGAGTAAACAGCAACTGATAACAAAAGCCGGGGGGAAATGGGCACGTTTCTAGGGCAGTGGTTCTCGGGGCCGGCACTAGCAATTTCGCTGCCCCAAGCACAGGGGCACACCGCGGGGAGCGCTCTGCCGCTCGCCTGTCCCGTGGCTCCAGTGGACCTCCCGCAGGCGTGCCTGCAGATGCCCCACCGGAGCCGCAAGACCGGCGGACCCTCCGCAGGCACGTCTGCGGGAGGTCCACCGGAGCCGCCTGCGGCCCTCCCGGTGACCAGCAGAGCGCCCCCCACGGCATGCCGCCCCAAGCACGCGCTTGGCGCGCTGGGGTCTGGAGCCGGCCCTGGTGGTTCTCAACCTTTTCTTTTCCACAGACCACTTGAAAATTGCTGAGGATCTTGGCGGACCACTTAACCATAGAATTGTAGAATATCAGGGTTGGAAGAGATCTCAGGAGGTCTCTAGTCCAACCCCCTGCTCCAAGCAGGATCACCCCCAACTAAATGATCTTTCCTAATGTTGTTTGTACTGGTAGCTAACTATTGTTGGATAAAAGCTCAATATAAAAAAACCCTAATAATAATTAACTCTCTCTGTTGCATGCATATTATCTGCACACATAGCGCAGCTTTAAGATGCTAAACAAATCTATGAGTCAACTAGAAATAATCATGCTCTCATTGCAAATATTAATACACTATGTTCTGATACTGGAAAGGAGCGGAAAAGGCGTTCACTCAGGCATATGCAATTTCTCTGAGACGTCCACTTTAAATTTGATTAACACATCATACACCTAGAACAGTAAAAATAAGTAATAAAGCAACACAAACAGCAGTATGAAACCACAAACAAACACACGACAATACTGAAAATACAAAGGGAAATAAAACATCAAGTGGCTGGTTATGGTTATTTTCAATGGGTGTTTAGGATCCAAGCTGTTCAAGTGCAACAGAGCCCTGTAGAGACAGGCAAAGTTCTGCTGGTTTCACATTGTGTGTGTCACCAACTGAAAAACTCAGTGGACTAGTGGAGTTTTTAGAAGCCCTGGAGCACATGGACACATGGCTTGAAGTTTGCAGACAGATCCCTGCTTCAAAGAGCTTGCAGATAAGGTCTTTATCCTACAGAACACCTAGCAGGATCCCCACCAAACCTAGCGCTGCTTTCTGCTTAAGAGTCAATGGGCGAACTCTGCAGAGCCAGAACTACACCAGATAACAAAGATCTGGCCCTAATGGTTTCCAGACCTCCCCCCAGACAAGCGATTTACATTAAGTTTTAGCACTAGTTTGGGGAGAGCTGTCTCTCTCCTTCCGCAGCAGCTACCAAGCTGGGGCTGGGAAGCAGGGGGTGGGGGGTCTCTCTCCTTCCGCAGCAGCTACCAAGCTGGGGCTGGGAAGCAGAGGGGAGGGGGGTCTCTCTCCTTCCACAGTAGCTACCAAGCTGGGGCTGGGAAGCAGTGTTTTCCCCAGGCAGGGCCGGATCTAACTTTTTTGCTGCCCCGAAGCAAAAAAAAAAGCGCCACCCCGCTGTTAGGCCTGAATGAAAATATAGCAGGCAAAACAGTTATGCCAACCTGACTAAAGTCAAGCATCTAGAGGTTTCTGGATAATCCCAGAGTGGAAAAGTATTGAAAAGCAGCATTGTTTTACAGAGCCCTGGAAAACGTGAGACAAGCCTGAGATAAACCAGCGATTGCATGGCTGGCATACCATTAGCTGTGCTAAGGACAGTGTTTGAAGAGCTGATAAGAAACTAGCACCCCACGGTTCAGATTCTAACTTTTTGGTTGAGTTATAGGTTTGTTTAAAAACTCCCCTGTATTTTTAACTTTTGGGTGTTAAGAGATAATTAATAATTTAAAGTTGTAGACATAAAGTCTAGGCATGTGTGTATATTAAAAGTGTCTAGTTATAAGTTGTTAAACAAAGGGGGGTGGGTTTTGCTCAAGTGAGTGATGTATGACGTAATAAAACTGTCTATATAGGCTAATGCTAAGCTGTAAAAAGCTGCTGGTTCTCACTGGAGACGAGCGGCCTTTTGTTGATGCGTGCACTTGTCAATAAAAGGCTTTTGATCGGACCTTGCTGGTGTTGCCTGTCTCTCTAGCTGAAGAGACAACGAATTTCGCTGTCGGGGTTAAAGTCCCCAACACCGCCAAACCAAAACCAACCCCACCCGACCACCGCCCCGCTGAACCAAAACCAACCCCCCCCCCGAGCACCGCCCAGCAGAACCAAAAAACCCAAAAACAAACAAAACCAAACCCCGAACGCCACCCTGCCAAACCAAGATTGGCCTCCCCTTATAAGGTGCCGCCCCAAGCACATGCTTGGTCGGCTGGTGCCTGGAGCTGGCCCTGTCCCCAGGTGTTTTTCCCTCACTCCCTCCCACCTAACTCGGGGGGGTCCAAGCCCCAGTTCCCAGGGGTGGTGTAGCCCACGTTCCCGGGTCGCCCCCTCCCCTCTGGCTCCATGAAGGGGCACTGCGCCGGGTACAAGAGCCAGCGGGACCCTGCCCCCAGGAGCTGAAGAGAGGGGACTGTGTGTCTGTTGCCCCCCAGGTGTCTCTGGCCGAGGCCCCCCCATGGGACCGGGACATGGAGCTGCTGTTGTATTACATGGAGCAGCACTAACCCAGCACGGTGCTGGAGGCTGGGCTGCCTGAATCAGAGCCAGGTGGGGGTGGGGAGTTCTGTACCCTGCTTCCCTTGGGTAAGGTGGGGTCTGTGGGGTGGGAACTCGGGGTGGGCACTGAAGGAGCTGGGGATAGAGTGTGTGAAGGGGATTGGGGACAAGCTCAGGGGGTGGGTATTGGGGTGTGCAGAGCAGGCGCTGGGGTTGGAGGGTGGGGTGCCTGGGAGGAGCCAGGCAGTGGGGTACCCAGCAGATTTGGGGGGGAATGGGGAAGAACAGGGGTGGGAAGGGAAGGCACTGGAGGGCTGGAGATTGGGGGCAGTGGGGATCTAGGGGAAAGAATTGTGGGGTGAGAAACAGAGGGGTGGAGGTGAGACTCTGGGGTAGTTGAGGATGCTGAAGGGATAGGGATGGGGGTGGTGGTGGGGGGACCTAGAGAGAGGGTGATGTGGGGGGGAAGGACAGTTGTGGGGGTGGTGCCCGCCCAGATGCCACACAACCAGCTGTCTCTGGGATGTGAGGGACGTTCACAGCCTGCTCCTCCCACGTCCCAGGCACTGGCTGCGCTGTGGTGACCCTGCGAGTCAGACGCTGGCTCTGGCAGTGCCAATGCGCCCTCAGGCTCTGGGTGGCAGCAGGAGCGGCACCAGCTTTTTTGCTGCCCCAGGCGGTGCCAAGGACAGAAGAGGACAGGAGAGGGGCAGTTCTGGGAGGAGTCGCTGCCGAAATGCTGCCGAAGGCAGTAGCAGCCAAAGATCCTGCCGTCAAAATGCCACTGAAGATCGGGGCGGCTGTCATGAAGCGTCACCGCCAAAATGCTGCTGAGGGACCCAAAATGCCATCCCCCAAATCCTGGCGCCCTAGGTCACCTAGTCGTTGCGCTGGCCCTGGGTGGCAGGACCCTTCTGTGATGTTATTAATGTAACCCTTCTGCCGGGCTGAAACAATAGCAGCAAGGGCCGGGTTCAATACGTAGGGGTCTCTTCCCCACAACATAATGCAAAACCAGCTCGAGCCCCCACCCAGTGACCTGGGAAAATCTTACACACACCCCTGGGCGCCTCGAGGAGGCAATACTTCCTCTCTCGCAAGCACAGAGTCTTGGTGTAGCAGAAAAGATTTAATTACATGAGATAAACAACAAGCATTAAATTGGGAAAATACCTCAGCTAGAGTTCATAGATCAAACCGTGAGCAAAGACCCACCCCAGCAAATTGGGCCGTGTCCTTCTCTCGGGGCCCTTGAGTCCAGCAACCCCCAAATCACCCAGAATCCCAAAAGTCCCACAATCCAAAAGTCTCTGTCCTGGGTCAGTGCAGCCCCAGAGCTCAAGAGTCTCTCTGCAGAGGTCCCCCTCCCCAGCCTGGGTAGAAAGGGGCACCTTACGTGATTCGGGGCCAACTGCCCTGCCTCTTCGTGGGGTTCTGCTTCCACCAGTCATCCCGGCAAACTGCTCAGCTCCGCTTGCTCTGTGGGCTGCTCCGCTCAGCCAGGTGCTCTGGTCCACCAGCTGTCCCGTGATCCGCTCCAGCCATCCTAGCGAGCTGCTTGGCTCCGCTCACCCAGTGGCTGCACCAACTGCTTCACTCCGCTCTGCCAGCTGCTCTGCTCCACAGTATAGCTTCAGGCTCCCCCACTAGTTAGCACAGTACTCAGTGCTCTCAGCTCAGCAAGTCCAGCTCTTCAGTGATTCCAGCTCACAGTAGGGGAGCCCAGTACCAGTGCACCACTAGCCCAAAGTGAGTTCAGCTCAGCAACCTGTAATTTTTGATTCCCTTAAGAATCTAGTTAACTCTGACATTTCACAGTGGAGAGAGGCATATGTAGAACTGGTGCTTCTAGCTCACACCAGCCACCTATGCCACCAAGCACAAATATCTGTCCCACCCTCTCTCTTTTCAATGGGGTTTGGAACCCATGTCCCTTGTCTAGCAAGTGCTATTTAGTTGATAATGAAACGCTTTATCATAAGACAATTTTGTAGTTCCTCATTTACTTAATCAGGGTGACAACGTTTTATTCCTCCTGCCCCAATAACAAAGAATTTGGGGATCCCACATCTGTGAAAATAACCATCCCAGCCTGCTGTTCGGTATGCTAAGTGGGGTGGGAGTGCCCATGCAAATAACTGAAATGCTAATGCGAATACCTGAAACTTCTTTCTGCACTCCCCATAATTTACCACCAGATGTCAGGGTAGAGCTCATCCTGACTCTGCTTACATTAATATGAACTGTGATAGTATAGATCATTGTTGCAACCAAGGTCCTGTAATGGCACCAAATCTTGGACAAAGGAGGTCAAATAAGGTGTCTAGGAGAGGTTATGAATATACTATCTGTATGTGTATCATTTTTGTGGTTGAAGTTATGAAACATTGGCTTTATACTGTAAACTTGTGCTATGCTTCTGGGTGACATCCCAGACAAGCTGGTGTTAGCTCTGCCTAGCCCGCTTGATGGCCCATTAAGGACCATCAGCTATATAACTGACCCATTGAGAGAAGGCAGATAGACCTTGTGACTCAGCAAGTGGGGGGGGCATGCCTATGGACAGAACTCCGAGGTTTTTCCATGCCATGTGCTGGACAGCTTGTCTTTGGGACAAAAGCAGAGGCCACATGACAAGAGACTATAAAAGGCAGCTGCATCTCCTCCATCTTGTCTTCAATCCTGCTTCTTACCTCTGGAGGAACTTTGCTTCAAACTGATGCTCTGAACCAAAGCCATAAGAAGGAATTTTTGCGCCCGAGGCAAGGGCCGGCTCCAGGCTCTTCGGCAGCGGGTCCCTCTTGGAGGGAAGGACCCGCCACCGAATTGCCGCCAAAGAATGAATGAAGCTGCAGTGGCAATTCAGCTGCAGATCCTTCCCTTCGAGAGGGACTGAGGGACCTGCCACTGAATTGCCACCGATCGTGGCTATTTTTTTTGACCCTCCTCTGCCCCACTTGGGAGGTAGAGCTGTGCCCCTCCGCTTTGCGCACCCGAGGCAACTGCTTCACCTTGCCCTTGTTACGGCACTGCTCTGAACAAAGGACTGAATGACCCATCCCAGCGGGGGATGTGCTCCAGAGACTTGATTTGAACCTGCTGTTTATTCTATCACTGCTACAAGCCTGAACCAAGAACTTTGCCATTACTGTATGTAACTGATTCCATTTAACCAATTCTAGCTCTCATTTACATTTCTTTTTATGAATAAACCTTTAGATTTTAAATTCTAAAGGAGTAGCAGCAGCGTGATTTGTGGGTAAAATCTGACATATATTGACCTGGGGCTTGGTCCTTTGGGATCAGGAGAACCATTTTTCTTTTACCAGGTGTAGACGAGTGCTTCGTCACTCGTGGTACAAATTCGCTGGTGACCACTCTTTCACACACCAGTGCCCTTTTAGTTCCCTGGATTTTCCCACCACCACGTATATACAGCTACATACAATTCAACACCAGTCAGGTAGCCCCTTAGGGAACAGCCTGCTCTTACAGCAGCTGGGAGCAACAGGCCCTCACGCCTCACTTTCCTGTTCCCCCTCCCTACTTCCTTCCTGCTGGCTTTATCGCCTTCCTCCCAGCAGGCTCACAGGTGATTGCTCTCAGGCTCCTTTAATGAGTGGGCCCAGCACAGGGAGGCGCCTCAGCCAAGAGGCCCTGCAGGCCAGACTTGGAGGGGGATCATAACCCTAACAGGGCGGGAGCGACACTGGGGAGAAGGGTCCTGCCACCCAGAGCCTGAGAGTGTGCGGCTACCGCCAGAGCAAGTGTCCAACCCGCAGCGTCCCTGCAGCACAGCCAGGGCCTGAGAAGGAGGCCTGGGACCTACAAGGAACAGACTGTGAACTGCCCTGACGTTCCAGAGATACTGTTTGTGATGTTCCCTGCCACAGAGCAGGGTGATGCGTTTTCCTTTAACCTTTCCCATTTTTCCTTATTCTTTTTTTCAATTAATTGTTAATTAAATAACTTGTATTTGCTTTAAATTGTATGATGTGATCCATGGGTCAGGGAGGTGCGCAGTGCAAAGAGAGTACCCCGGAGTGGGGACACCCTAGCTCCTGTCTTGGGTGACCACAGCAGGGTTGGGGGTTGAGCCCCCCAGGAATCCTGGGCCCAGCCTTGTTGGGGTTACAAGGACTCTGCCAGACAGGAGAGTGGAAGGGAACTCCTCAAGGGCAGGGAGGCCTCTGGGTAAAAGAAGAGGGAGCGAGGACTCAGATCCTTTCGCTAGCCCACTTCACTGGGGTAGTGCAGAAGCCAGGAAAGTTCCCCACAATAGCAGGACCATTCTCCCGCTTACACTAGCAGGTTCTGAGCTAACAGGGCAGGCCTGCACAACATACGGCCCGCGGAGCCTCACTGTGCGGCCCGCGAGGGGATTCTAAATCCCCCGCACATGGCGCTCTGCGGGCAGCCCAGAGCCCTTTAAATCTCAGCCACGGCGGGGAATCAAAAGGCTCTGGGCTGTCCCCAGCGGCGGGGAGCCCAGAGCCCTTTGAATCCCAGCCGCGGCCGGGAGTCAGAGGGCTCTGGGCTGCCCGCAGAGATTCCCAGCCGTGGCTGGGATTTAAAGGGCTCAGGGCTCCCCGCGGCTGCCGGCAGCCCAGAGCCGTTTGAATCCTGGCATGCGGCTGCTGATTGCCCCCTCCCTGGACCCCTGCCCCAACTGCTCCCCAGGACCCCCATCCCCTATCTAAGCACTGCTGGTCCTTGTCCCCTGATTGCTCCCTCCCAAGACTCCTGCTCCAACTGCCCCTTGGGACCCCAGCCGCTATCTAAGCCTCCCTTCTCCTTGTCGCCAACTGCCCTTCCTGAGACCCCCCCAACTTTCCCCCAGGATCCCACCCCCTACATGTCCCCTGATAAACCCCTGGGACTCCCATGCCTATCCAACTGCTGCCTGTCCCCTGACTGCCCCCCTGAACCTCTGCCCCTTTTCCAACCCCCAGCCCCCTTACCGTGCCACTCAGACCAGCGTGTCTGGCTCCATTCAGCTCCAGACACATTGCTGCCATGCTCCCCCATGGAGCCCACAGGCCACCCCCCCCCAGCACCTGCCTTCCAGATTTGAACACCTCAAAATTCAGGAGTGCTCAGGTTCAGTTTGGGCAGCTGTTACTTCATTTCTCCCAAATCAAATATACTGATCCACTGTAACTTGCTGTAGAAAAAGCAGGATAAAATTGAGCAAGAAATGCTTATTAGCACTGGAATTGCTATTTTCAGCAGCCATTGCCTTTTTGTTTGTTTGAAAGGAAGACAGTGATATTGCATTGGCAAATTCCCCATAGAAAGAAAGAGTGGAACAAAAGAATAATAAAGGCACCTCAACTTTTCCTCATTTATGGAGGACAGTCTTACAATATGCATCCAGATATCTTCCAATCACACAAGCTGAAAATTGTTCCACTTTACTGCAGCTCTGTAACCATATGGGAACCAATCCTGTCTATGTTTTGTGCACATCCAAAATTCCTGCTGAATGACCTGCCCTGGGAGTGTTACCAGTGACCCGGGGCTGGGGAGGCAGGAGGTGTGTGTGTGGGGGAGGTACTGGTGGCGGGGATCCCAGGGCTGGGGCAGCAGCAGAGAGGGCACTGGTGGGGAGGAAAGGGGGAAGCCCAGCGCTGGGGTGGCAGGGGGTGTGGGTCAGTGGGGGGAGAGCCCAGGATTGGGGCAGCAGGGGGTACAGGGGGGAAGCCCAGGGCTGGGACAGGGGGCAGCCAAATTTTTTTTTGCTTGGGGCAGCAAAAACCTAGAGCCAACCCTGCCGGGTTCCCCCAGCCGCCAGAGCCCTGAGCCCTTTAATTTGACCCTGAGGGCTCCCAGCCACCTCTTCAGCTGGAAGCCCCCAGTTGATTTAAAATAAAGTATCACCTCCCCACCCCCAACCTTCCTTTTTGGCCCACAGCTGTTTTGGTAGGGCGGCGCTGGGGAAGGAGTGTTGGTTTCTGCAGAGCTGGACGGCCCTGGGGTGGGGTGTTTCTGCGGGGCCGGGAGGTTTCGGCCCTCGGCTGTTTTCTTTGGAGGAATGTGGCCCTCGCCACTTTATGAGTTGTGCGGGCTTGTAACGGGCTGGTTCAGTGCCTCATAAGCCAGCACCCTGTTACACTGGGATATTGGTTTTCATAACCGTTCATCCCCATAAGGAGTGTGTAGACGGGTTAGGATTCACCCTGCAGCGCCTCCTGCTGGTGACTCCGGGAATTAGCTCAGTCCAGCACTGGAGCGCCCTCTGCAGGCCGGTGATCTGCCTGTCTTCTGGCCCCCGTGTCCCTCCCTGGACCCGGTGCCCTTTCACATGGGGTGCTGCCCCTGGCAGTAACCCTTTTCTCTCTGGGTTTCCCCTCCTTGGGGAACCCCCACCCTCTAGCCCCACCTTGCCTCAGTATTGGCTACTGCCAGTCATCGTCTAGCCCCACACTCTAGGGCAGACTGCAGTATCAGCCTACTCATCACAGGCAAAGGGGTTTGGACCTGCTGCCTTGGCCTACCCCTGGGCTGCCCTCTGTAACCCCCAGAACCAGTTGGCCCTGTGCTAGGCCGCAGCCTGGGGCTTTCTAGGCTGGAGCTCCCCAGCCTTTCCCCAGCCCTACTTCACCCTAGGTACCTTGTCTCAGTCCCTGCAGCCAGGCCCTTCTTCCTCTTCAGACAGAGGAAGACTGACTTTGCTTCTGGCTTCCCTGGCCTTTTATAGGGGCCAGCTGTGGCTCCGTTTGGGGCGTGGCCTCACCTGCAGCCACTCCCTCAATCAGCCCATTCTTGAGAGCAGCTGCTCTCAAGCCCTTCCAGGCCACTTTTAAACCCCTCAGGGCAGGAGCAGGGTCCACCCTGCTACAGAGTGGAATTGGTGGTGATACTGGGAAACCAGAGTGTCTCAGGGAATTGCTTGTATGACTTCTGGATAGCCAGTGGGATGAAACTGAAGTCCTCTCTGTTTGGCTGGTTTGGTTTGCCTTAATGGTAAAGGAAACCCAGCCTTGGGCTGTAACTGCCCTGCTCTAAGCAATTTGTCTTGAATTGATGCTCTCAGTTGTGTCCCACCAAAGGCAGCATCATTACACCTTCTCCCCAGTGTGGTTCCCCTCATTGGGGTTGGGTCCCCCCTCCAAGTCCAGCCTGCAAGACCTCTGGGCTGGGGGCATCTCCCTCGCTCTCCGACACACGTGGGTCCGCACACAGGCGCGGGGGAGTCACACCCAGAGGTTCACAAGGCCTGACTAGTGCAGGGCACGGTTAGTGCACAGAACAGCTCTTTTCCACATTCACCAATGGTCTAACCCAGCATTTCCCAAACTTTTTTTGGCCACGGAACACTTTTTAGCCTATTACGGAACACTTATAATATTATTTTGTAGTTGTTTGGTTTTCAAGTAAAAAATTGTGTTATTTATGCTCAAATATATTTTATTTTATAAAACAAAGCAAAAATAAAAATGTAAAATAACTTGAACTAACAATTTCTAACTGGAAAGCATGTATAAAGTAGTACAAAAATCAAGTGCGAGAGTCTTTCAGGGAAAACCTACTCACATCATGTGGAACATCAGTGTTCTGCGGAATACAGTTTGGGAAATGCTGGTCTAACCAAAGGACCCCAGCCCAGTAATGTACACCAGTGTTTATGTCTTTGCGGAGACCTTCCATGCCACCCACAGGTGAACTCGACTGTAAGCACCAGACCCAGGGGATTTCGATATCCTTATGCCCTCTGCCAGCTGGCATCGAGTGGACCTGGGGCACAGGGCTCTGAGGCCTGCTCTGGGGAGCTGACTTCTAGTCACTTCCCAGCTGGTGCCGTCTGGAGATAGTCACAGCTGTGTGGGGCTCGGGCAGGTTGTGTTTCCTACCCGGTTCCCCGCTCGCTGGGGTTGCCGGGAGCCCCATAATCCCTGGGCTGGGACTCGTGCCTGGCACACCACGCAGAAGCCTGACACCATGGGAGGCCCTGGGCAGAGATGTCCCCAGAGAACCGACAGCCCTGGGCCTGAGCCCCCACCGGACGCTGGGAGGCGCTGAGGTAGTGAATGTTCTGGCAGTTCGGAGCAGGCTGGCTGGCTCAGGAGAGAAAGGCTGGAGCAGCCACTTTTCCCTCTAGGTCCCTGGGGCCAAACCCAGCCCCAGGGAGCAGCGGCCCAGTGGTGCCCCTTCTCACCTCTGTCCTGGGGCACACAATGACAGCACCTGCCGAATGCCCCCTCCACCCAGATCCCCTCAGCAAGACTAAGGGCTGGCCAGCTGCGCTCATCAGGAAAGTGCCCCCCCCCAGGCTTCCCCGCACAGGTCGTGCCAGCCTGGGGAGGGGTGGGGAGCCAGAGACTGAGCCCTGGCCCAAGCTGTCTGCATAGCTATGGGGCTGGCCCAAGCCCTGCTGGCACAAGTCTGTGGCCCCAGGCCGGGAGCTGCGCTGCCGGCTGCAGTGTGCAGAATAGAGACAGAAAGCTTCGGGGCACACAGAATGGCTCGCACACCTGTTCTCTCCACAGGCCGGGCCTAGGACTCAGCAGTTCCTGGGCTCCAGCCTGCAGCTCTCCCCACTAGGAACTGCTGTCACTCAACCTTGGGGAACATGCAGAAAGCTCCTGGAGGAGAGATGTTAACTTCTGCCTCTGCGCCTCTGTGCAGGGCTCCGGGGACCAAGCTGCTGAGAGCCCTTGGAGAACAGAGCCGGATAAACCCTTTCCCACAGAGCCAGGAGTGACTGTGAAGGAACTCATCTGCGCAGAGCGATGGGTCGGAGTCTGTTTCTGTCTGGGCCGGAGGAGTGTGAGATGCAGAGGAGCTCTCAAGTTGTTCTGTTTTTGGCCTTGAACTGCTAATATAATGCCAGTGTTCAAGAGAGAGAGAGAGCTGTCTACACAAGACATGCCGGCGGCACAGCTGCAGTGTAGATGCCACTCCGGTGCCTGGCACTGCCAGAAACCCGGATCTCGGTGGCCACAGCGAGGTTAACAGGAGAGTTCATCCCTTGCCCTAGCGGGGCAGAGCTCAGCTTCCTCACAGGGCATGAAGAGCTCCCAGCTTGGCAATGCATACCAGCCTGAGACCGGAGTGAATCTGTGAGAAAGCTCCAGACGGGACCAGGAGCGCTCTGAGGGAGGGGGAAGCCTCATGTAAGCTGCAGGAAGTCACACGTCCCAGCACAGAGAGGTAGCGGGCCAGGGGAGAGAAGGCCAATCCTCTGACGCCAGGAGATCAGTTCCCTCACGAATTTATAAGTGTCATCAAAGCTGCCCAGACATTGGACTTTCCACAGAACAGCAAGCCA